>NW_028270176.1:1264596-1580745 GCF_037043375.1 Chiloscyllium plagiosum
AGCCAGACCCTCACCGCCGTCAAACGCCACCCCAGCCTGACCCAAAATGCCACCTGCACATCGCCCCCACCCTGACCCTCACCTCTGTCCAAACACCGCCCCCAGCCTGACCCTCACCGCCATCCAATCACCGCCCCCAGCCTGAACCTCACGACTGTCCACACACCGCCCCCAGCCTGAACCTCACCATCGTCCAACACTGCCCCCAGCCTGACCCTCACCGCCGTCAGACACCGCCCCAGCTTGACCCACAATGTCACCTGCACACCACCCCCAGCCGGAACGTCACCGCTGTACACTTCCTGCAGCCTGACCCTCACCATGGTCCAACACTGCCCCCAGCTTGACCCTCACCGCCTTCAAACACCGCCCAGTCTGACCTACAATGCCAACTGCACACCGCCTCCAGCCTGACCGTCACCCCTGTCAACACACCGTCCCAAGCCTGACCCTCACTGCTGCCCCAAGCATGACACTCGTTGCTGTCCAACACCGCCCCCAGCTTGACGCTCGACGCCATCCACACACCGACCCAAGCCAGACCCTTACCGCCGTCCACAAACCGCCCCAATCCTGACACTCATTCCTGTCCAATACCGTCGCAAGCCTGACACTCATTGCCATCTACACACCGTCCCCAGCCTGACCCTTACCGCCGTCTCCACACTGCCCCAAGCTTGACCCTCGCTGCTGTCCAACACCAACCCAAGCCTGAGACTCATTGACTTCCAGCACCGTCTCAAGCCTGACCCTCGCCGCTATACACACACCGCCCCAAGCCTGACACTCATTGCCGTCTGCACACCGTGCCCAGCCTGACCCTTGCCGACGTCTACACACCGCCCCAGGCCTGACACTCATTGCTGTCTACACACTGCCCCCAGCTTGACCCTCACCACTGTCCAACACCACCCGCAGACTGACCCTCACCACTGTCAACACACCCCCAGGCTGTCCTTCACTTCCGTCAAACACCACCCCAGCTTGACCCACAATGCCACCCGCACACAACACCCACACCCTGACCCTCTCTGCCATGCACACACCACCCCAAACCTGACACTCATTGCCGTCCAACACCGCCCCCAGCTTGAACCTCACTGCCGTCCACAAACCGCACCAAGCCTGACCCTCACTGCCGTCCACACACCACCCCAAGGCTGACCCTCACTGCCGTCCACACACCGCCCCAAGCCTGACCCCTTCTGCTGTCCACACACTGCCCCCAGCCTGACCCCCTCTGCCATCCACACAACACCCACATCCTGACCCTCTCTGCCATCCACACACCGCCCCAAACCTGACAATCACTGACCCAAAACACCGCCCCCAGCCTGACACTCACCATCGTCCATACACTACTCCCAGCCTGACCCTCGCCAACGTCCAACACCGCCCCTATATGACCCGCATCGACGTCCAACACTGCACTCTGCATGACCCTCATTTATGTCCAACACTGCCCCAGGCAGACCCTCACCGCTGTCGACACACCGCCCCCACCCTCACCATCACTGCTGTCAACACACTGCCCCCAGCATGACCTTCACCGCCGTTCAATATTGCCCCCAGCCTGACCCTCACCACAGTGCGCACACCTCACCCAGCCTGACCCTCACCGCCGTCCACACACTGCCCCAAGCCTGACCCCTTTCGCTGTCCACACACTGCCCCCAGCCTGACCCTCTCTGCCATCCACACACCGCCCCATACCTGACACTCACTGACCCAAAATAACGCCCCCAGCCTGACCCTCACTGCCGTCCACTCGCTGCCCCCAGCCTGACCCTCACAGCCATCCACACACTGCCCCCAGCCTGACCCTCTCTGCCATTCACACACCGCCCCAAACCTGACACTCACTGACCCAAAACAGCGCACCCACCCTGACCATCACCGCTGTCGACACACCGCCCCCAGCCTGACCATCACCGTTGTTGACACACTGCCCCCAGCATGACCTTCACCACCGTTCAACATTGCCCCCAGCCTGACCCTCACCACAGTCCACACACCGCACCCAGCCTGACCCTCACCGCAGTCCACACACTGTCCCAAGCCTGTCCCCTTCCGCTGTCCACACACTGCCCCCAGCCTGATCCTCTCTGCCATCCACACACCGCTACAAACCTGACACTCACTGACCCAAAAAATGCCCCCAGCCTGACCCTCACTGCCGTCCACTCGCTGCCCCCAACCTGACCCTCACGGCCATCCACACACTGCCCCCACCCTGACCCTCTCTGCCATTCACACACCGCCCCAAACCTGACACTCACTGACCCAAAACAGCGCACCCACCCTGACCATCACTGCTGTCGACACATCGCCCCCAGCATGACCTTCACCACCGTTCAGCATTGCCCCCAGCCTGACCCTCACCACAGTCCACACACCGCACCAAGACTGACTGTCACTGCTGTCCACTCACCGCCCCCAGCCTGACTCTCACTGCCATTCAACGCCACCCCCAGTCTGACCATCATCGCCTCCAGCCTGACCATCACCGCCCCCAGCCTGTCCCCCTCCGCCGTCCACACACTGCCCCCGCCTGACGTCCACTGCCATCCACACACCGCCCCCAGCCTGACCTTCACCGCTGTCCACTCACGGCCCCCAGCCTGACTCTCACCGCCGTCCACACACCCACACCCTGAACCTCACTGCCGTCCCCACACCGCCCCCAGCCTGACCCTCACCGCCGTCCAACGCCACCCCCAGTCTGTCCATCACCGCCCCCAGCCTGACCCCCTCTGCCGTCCACACACTGCCCCCAGCCTGACACCCTCCGCCATCCTCACACTGCCCTCAGCCTGATCCTCACCGCTGTCCAACGCCACCCCCAATCTGACCATCACCGCCCCCAGCCTGACCCCCTCCGCCCTCCACACACTGCCTCCAGCCTGACCCCCTCTGCCATCCACACAACACCCCCACCCTGAACCTCACTGCTGTCCCCACACCGTCCCATCCTGACACTCATCGCTGTCCAACGCCACCCACAGTCTGACCATCACCGCCCCGAGCCTGACCCTCGCCGCCATACACACACCGCCCCAAGCCTGACCCTCACCGCCATCCACACACCGCCCCAAGCCTGACACTCATTGCTGTCGTCACACTGTCCCCAGCCTGACCCTCACCGCCGTCTACACACTGTCCCAAGCCTGACACTACTTGCTGTCTGCACACTGGCCCCAGCTTGACCCTCACCGCCGTCTACACACCGCCCCATGCCTGACACTCATTGCTGTCTACACACTGCCCCCAGCCTGACCCTCACCGACGTCTACACACCGTCCCAAGCCTGATACTCATTGCCATCCGACACCATCCCCAGCTTGACACTTGCCGCCATACACACACCACCCCAAACCTGACTCTCATCACCGTCTACTCACCGCCCCTAGCCTTACCCTCACCGCTGTCCAACACCACCCCCAGATTGACCTTCACATCCGTCCAACACGCCCCCAGGCTGTCCTTCACCTCTGTCAAACACCGATCCAGCCTGACCCACAATTCTACCCGCACACCGTCCCCAGCCTGACCCTCACTGCGGTCTACACACCAGCCCAAGCCTGACCCTCACCGCTGTCCAACACTGCCCCAAGCCTGACACTTATTGCCGTCTACATAGCGTCCCAGCCTGATCCTCACCACTGTCCAACACCACCCCAAGCCTGACCCTCACCGCCGTCTACACCACCCCAAGCCTGACCCTCACCGCCGTCCACACACCATCCCCAAGCCTGACATTCATTGCCGTCAACACCGTCCCCAGATTGACACTCGCGCCGTACACACATACTGTCCCAAGCCTGACCCTCACCACCATCCACCCACCGCCCCCAGCCTAACCCTCACCACCGTCCACACACCGCTCCCAGCCTGACTATCACCACCATTCAACGCCACCCCCAGTCTGAACATCATCAGCTCCAGCCTGACCATCACCATCCCAAGCCTGACCCCCTCCGCCATCCACACACTGCCACAAGCCTGACACTCATTGCTGTCCGACACCGCCCCCAGCTTGACCCTTGCTGCCGTCCATACACCACCCCAAACCTGACACTCATCGCCGTCTACACACTGCCCCTAGCCTGACCCTCACCTCCGTCCAACATCACCCCCAGACTGACCATCACCTCCGTCCAACACGCGCCAGGCTGTCCTTCACCTCCGTCAAAAACCGCCCCAAGCCTGATCCTCACGGCTGTCCACACACCACCCCCAGCCTGACCCCCACCGCTGTGTAAAATCGCATCCAGCCTGTCCCTCAGCGTCATCCACACACCGTCCCAATCCTGTCCTCCTTCGCTTTGCACACACTGCCCCCAGCTAGACCCCCACTGCCATGCACAAAACACCCACACACTGACCCTCTCTGCCATCCACACACCGCCCCAAACCTGACACTCACTGAGCCAAAACACCGCCCCAAGCCTGACCCTCACTGCCGTCCACTCACCGCCCCCAGCCTGACCCTCACTGCTGTCCACTTAATGCCCCCAGCCTGTCCCTCACTGCCACCTACACACCGCCCCCAGCCTGACCCTCACCGCCATCCACCCACCGCCCCCAGCCTGACCCTCACTGCCGTCCACACACCGTCCCCAGCCTGACCTTCATTGCCGTCCACTCACTGCCCCCAGCCTGACCCTCACTGCCACCTACACACCGCCTCCAGCCTGACCCTCGCCGCCATCCACCCACCCCCCCAGCCTGACCCTCACCACCGTCCACACACCACTCCCAGCCTGACCCTCACCAACGTCCAACACTGCACCCTGCATGACCCTCATTGATGTCCAACACTGCCCCAGGCTGACCATCACTGCTGTCGACACACTGCCCCCAGCCTGACCCTCACCGCTGTCGACACACCGCCACCAGCCTGACAATCACCGCTGTCAACACACCACCCCCAGCATGACCTTCACCGCCGTTCAACATTGCTCCCAGCCTGACTCTCACCACAGTTCACACACCGCCCCAAGCCTGGCACTCAACGTCGTTCACACACCGCACCAAGACTGACCTTCATTGCTGTCCGCACACCGCCTCCAGCCTAACCCTCACCAGCTTCCAACACTGACCCCAGCCTGACCCTCACCGCTGTTCACACAGCGCCCCAAGCCTGACCCTCTTTGTCATCTATGCACTGCCCCCAGCCTGACACTCACCTCTGTCCAAGCCCAACCCAGCCTAACCCTCACCACTGCCCACACACTGTCCTCAGCCTGACACTCACCGCCCTCCACACACCACCCTCAGCCTGACCCTCACCACTGTCCAACACCATCCCCAGACTGACCCTCACCTCCATCCATCAGCACCCCCAGTCTGACCCTCACTGCTGTCCATACATGGACCCCAGCCTGACCCTCACCTCCGTCCAACACCGCACCCAGCTGGAGTCACACTGCCACCCGCACACTGCCCACAGCCTGACCCTCACCGCCATCTATACACCACCCCCAGCCTGACTCGCATCTCAGTCCACACAATGCACCCAGCCTGACTCTCGCCGCCGTCTGCACACCACCCCAAAACAGTCCGTCACCGCTGTCTACACACCATATCCAGCCTGACCATCATCACTGTCCAACACCGCGCGAAGCCTGACACTCATTGCCGTCTACACACTGTCTCTAGCCTGACCCTCACCACCGTCCATGCACCGCCCCCAGTCTGTCCCTCAGCACTGTCAACACACCGCCCCAAGAATGACCCTCACCGCTGTCCACACAACGCTCCCTGCATGACCCACACCACTGTCCACACACAGCCCCCGTCTGACCCATACCACTATTCAACACTGCACCCAGCTCAACACTCACTGCCGTCCACTCACCGCCCCCACACTGATATCCACCACCTTCCAACACTGCCCCGAGCTTGACCCTCAACTCCCCCAGCCTGACCCTCACCGCCATTCACACCCCATCCCCAGCCAGACTCTCACCTCCATCCACCAACCGTCCCCAGCCTGACCCACACCGACATCCATATACCGCTCCCAGCCTGACCACCACCACCGTCCACAGACCACCCCCAGCCTGACCCTCACCGCCGCCTACACCCCACCACCAGCCTGATAATCACCGCCATCCAAACACAGACCCCAGCCTGACCCTCACCTCAGTCTAACCCCGCCCCCAGCCTGATCCTCACTAACGTACACACACTGCCCGAAGCATGTCCCTCACCGTCGTCCACACACCGCACCAAACCTGAACTTCACTCCCGTCTACATACCGCCCCCAGCCTGACCCTCACCAGAGGACTGGAGGGAGGCAAATGTAGTTCCTCTCTTCAAGAAAGGAATTAGGGAAATTCCCCGCAATTACAGACCAGTCAGACTTACGTCTGTCGTCTGTAAGGAGTTAGAAAGGATTCTGAGGCATCGGATTTATGACCATCTGGAAGAGCATGGCTTGATTAATGGCAGTCAGCACGGCTTTGTGAGGGGCAGGTCATGCCTCACAAATCTTGTTGAGTTCTTTGAGGATGTAACTAGGCAGGTTGATGAGGGTTGAGCTGTGGATGTTGTGTATCCTGACTTCAGTAAGGCATTTGATAAGGTTCCCCATGGTAGGCTCGTTCAGAAGGTCAGAAGGAATGGGATAAAGGGGAATTTAGCTGACTTGATACAGAATTGGCTGGTCAAGAGAAGACAGCGAGTGTTATTGGAAGGAAAGTATTCTGCCTGGAGGTCAGTTGTGAGTGGTGTTCCACAGGGCTCTGCCCTTGTGCCTCTACTCTTTGTAATTTTTATTAATGACTTGGATGAGGAGATTGAAGGATGGGTTAGCAAGTTTGCAGATGACACAAAGGTTGGAGGTGTCGTTGACAGTATAGAGGCTGTTGTTGGCTGCAGCGGGATGTTGACAGGATGCAGAGATGGGCTGAGAGGTGGCGGATGGAGTTCAACCTGGATAAATGCGAAGTGATGCATTTTGGAAGGTCAAATTTGAAAGCTGAGTACAGGATTAAAGACAGGATTCTTGGCAGTGTGGAGGAACAGAGGGATCTTGGGGTGCTGATACATAGATCCCTTAAAATTTCCACCTAAGTGGCAGTATTGTTAAGAAAGCATATGGTGTTTTGGCTTTCATTAACAGGGGGATTGAGTTTAAGAGTCATGAGATCTTGTTGCAGCTCTATAAAACTTTGCTTAGACCGCACTTGGAATACTGTGTCCAGTTCTGGTCGCCCTATTATAAGAAAGATGTGGATGCTTTGGAGAAGGTTTAGAGGACGTTTACCAGGATACTGCCTGGAATGGAGGGCTAATCTAAGGAAGAGAGGTTGACTGAGCTCGGACTTTGTTCATTGGAAAAAAGAAGGAAGAGAGGGGACCTAATTGAGGTGTACAAGATAATGAGAGGCATAGATAGAGTTGACAGCCAGAGACTTTTTCCCATGGCAGAAATTGTTAACACGAGGGGTCATAGTTTTACGCTGTTTGTAGGAAAGTATAGAGGGGATGTCAGAGGCGGGTTCCTTACGCAGAGAGTTGTGAGAGCATGGAATGCGTTGCCAGCAGCAGTTGTGGAAGCAAGGTCATTGGGGATATTTAAGAGACTGCTGGAAATGCATATGGTCACAGACATTTGAGGGTTCGTACATTAGGTTTAACTTACATGAGGATCAATGGTCAGCACAACATCGTGGGCTGAAGGGCCTGTTCTGTGCTGTACTGTTCGATGTCCTATGAAGTGTATCTGGACCTTTCGACCATCTGCACCCTGTACTGACAGATAGTGCTCCCTCAATACCTTAGAAACCATTCCTTCAGTATGTTTATCCCCAAAGCACCTCGACAGAACATTCATGCCCTCAACACCTCAGAAAGCAAACCTGTTGCCCCCTTGCACCGTGTTCATCCCCAAATCTGTTCTCACTGTGATGACCCACAGCCACTCCCAAGATTGGAGCCCAGGTCCCAGAACATCATTTGGGTCTCTGGATTGATCATAGATTCCCTGAGATGTGGAAGCAGGCCATTCGGCCTATCAGGTTCACATGACCCTGGTCAGAGCATCCCATTCCCCCGCTATCCCTGGATCCCTTCATTTCCTCTGGCAAACCCACCTAGCCTTCACATCTTTGGACAGTGAGAGGGAACTGGAGCACCCGGAGGCTGACACGGGGAGAATCTGCCAACTCCACACAGACAGTCGCCCGAGGCTGGAATCGAACCCGGGTGGGGTGAGGCAACACTGAGCCCCCGTGACCATCCCACCATCTCCTCCACGTTGATGACCGTTTGATGTCTATACCTGGGGAGTATCGAACTTGTCTAGCGTTTATTTAAGAAAGATTAGGGACAAGGGCAATGCCTCCATAAGCTCAAGATGCTTGGTCCCCCTCGAAAAAATATTTATATCAATTTCAAAAAGAGACTTTATTCACAAAAAAACTTTACGTACAAACATTGTCACGAAAGTTCTGTTCTGTCCAGTCTTTACAAGAAGTCTTTGCCATGACATATATCCTCCCCTTGGCTGATTAACTGAAATGTTCGGTCTGAGCTGTTCCTTCTGAATGAACATCACAAAGTTACATTGAGTTGGATGTTTGTGAAGTGCCTGTGTTCTGTATCTGTTCTCCCATGTACCCCGCCCTCCGAATACAATACCTTACACAGCCTTAAACCTGTTTGTCAACTTTCAACCGAAGCAGCCTCAGGGCATTGCACACAGACTGAATTACTCAGTGACGCTTGGATCAGGTCAAATTCTCAAGCAAACAGATGGTGGGAAAATTCAGCAGAATTCAGCAGGTAGCAACGGTGAAGAGAGAGAGGAACAATTCACATTTCAAGTGACCCTTCCTCAAAACGGTCTGTTCTGAAGGAACGTTCCCGCAGAAATCACTGGACTGAAAGGTGAACTGTCTCTCTGTCTCTTTCTCCCTCTCCCTTCAGAGATGCTGCCGGACATGCTCAGTTTCTTCAGGAATCTCTGTATTGATGTTTCAGGTCTCCAGCGCGTCGACGCAGATTGATTTTAGTGTTGAATTCTCAAGCTTGCTCTTTGAAAGGAATTGAATCCCTCTGCTACAAATGAGGGTCAGTTACCACAGCTAACAGGTTCGTGATGCCAACATTGTTGGCTCAAGCTCTATCATGTCTGAAATTACCACGAAGTCCCCAGCTTCTCAACCTCACCCCTCACCTGAGGTGTGTGACCCACCAGTCCTCTCTCTCTGACAAGACAGCAGCTCTCGGGTCCTCCTGGTCCATACTGACTTCTCAACTTTAAAAGGGCACTCCAGTAAGAGAGCTCTTTACATGGTTCAGGTCAAAATCCTGGAGCTCCCTCCCTAACATCACTGTGGGACACCCAAGGACTGCAGCAGGAGAGTACAGCTCATCCACACCTTCCAGGCAACTATTAGAGGGTGTGGGAATCACATACACGCCACATGTGAAAATAAGGAGAAAGTGTGGTCTCCAGATGCTGGAGATCAGAGCTGAAAATGTGTTGCTGGAAAAGCGCAGCAGGTCAGGCAGCATTCAGGGAACAGGAGAATCGACGTTTCGGGCATAAGCCTGAAGAAGGGCTTATGCCCAAAACGTCGATTCTACTGTTCCCTGGATGCTGCCTGACCTGCTGCGCTTTTCCAGCAACACATTTTCAGCACATGTGAAAATAAGTTTTATAACAGGGTCACAGTGGATGGTCACTAACTCCATTTCTTTCCCTGTGTTGAAATCAGCGTAATGAAGAAGCTAAGGGTGGGTTGAAAATGACAATGATAGCCTTTCGTAGGTTGGTGTTTATTAGAGTATGTATCAACAGTATGAATGTTTGAGCACTTATTCAAGGGCATGCAGGTAGCTGCTAGAGGAAGTGATGGGGCTGGTATAATTGCTACATTTAAAAGGCATCAGGATGAGTATGTGAATAGGAAGGGTTTAGAGGGATAACAGCCAAGTGCTAGCTCATGGAATGAAATGAGATGAGAATATCTGTTTGGTATGGACGAGTTGGACAGGAGGGTCCATTTTCAAGCTGTGCACCTCTGTGACTCTGTGTCTCTGAATAGTCTTTTACAGAGAGTTTCAGACAGGGCTTGGTTTGTGTGTCTCTCTCATGCTTCCTCAGAATCTGAAAACCCTGTGTCTCCAAATTTCCACAAGACTCTATGAAATCGAAAAAGAGAGGGTCAGTACTGAGGGAGTGCTGCACTGTCAAGGGTCAGGACTGAGGTAGTGCAGCACTGTCAGAGGATCAGTACTGAGGGAGTGCTGCACTGCCGGAGGGTCAACACTGAGGGAGTGCTGCACTGTCAGAGGATCAGTACAGAGGGAGTGCAGCACTGTGAGAGGGTCAGTACTGAGGGAGCGCTGCACTGTCAGATGGTCAGTACTGAGGGAGTGCTGCACTGTCGGAGGATCAGTACTGAAGGAGTGCTGCACTGTCAAAGAGTCACAAATGAGGGAGCGGTGCATTCTCAGAGAGTTAATACTGAGGGAGCGCTACACTGTAAGACTGTCAGAACTAAAGGAACGCTGCACTGTCAACGAGCTGCAATGTCAGAGGGTCAGTACTGAGGGAGTGCCGCACTGTCAGAGGGTCAGTACTGAGGACGTTCTGCACTGTGTGAGCGTCAGTACTGAGGGAGTGCCGTACTGTCAGAGGGTCAGTACTGAGGAATCACTGCGCGGTCGGACAGAGGGTCAAGAGTGAGGAACTACTGTATTACCAGAGGGCCATTTCTGAGGAGTACTACACTGTCAGAGGGTCAGTACTGAGGGAGCACTACACTGTCAGAGGTTTAGTCCAGAGGGAATGCCGCACTGTCTGACGATCTGTACTCTGAGAGGACTGCACCATCAGAGGGTCAGGACTGAGAGAGCACTACACTGTCAGAGGGTCAGAACTGAGGGAGCACGCACTATCAAAAGGTCACTACTGAGGGAGCTCTACACAGTGAGAATGTCAGTTCTGAGTGCGTGCTATTTCAGAGAGTCAGTACAGAGAGAGTGCTGCACTGTCAGAGGGTCAGTACTGAGGGAATGCTGCACAGACAGATGTTCAGTACCGAGAGAGTGCTGCACTGTCAGAGGGTCAGTACTGAGTGAGCACCACACTGTCAGAGTTTCAGTGCAGACGGCAAGCCTCACTATCAGAGGATCTGCACTGAGAGAGCACTGCGCCATCAGATGGTCAGTACTGAGGGAGTGCCTCATTGCCAGAGGGTCAGTACTGAGGGAGTGCTGCACTGTCAGAGGGTCAGTACTGAGGGAGTGCTGCACGGTCAGAGGGTTAGTACAGAGAGAGTGCTACACTGTCAGATAGACAGGACGGAGGCACTGCAGGACTGTCAGAAGTGCAGGACCGCAGCAGAGGGTCAGTACTGAGGGAGTGCTACACTGTCAATGAGTCAGTACTGAGGCAATGCTGTAAAGTCAGAGTGTCAGTTATGATGGAGTGCTGTACTGTCAGAGGTTTTGTCCTGAGGTTGGGCGACACTGTCAGAGGGCCAATATAGGACCACTTCCACACTGTCAGAGAGTCAGTCCTGAGGGAGTGCATCACTATCAGAGAATCAGTATGGAAGGAGTGCAGCATTGTCAGAGGATCAGTGTGGAGGGAGTGCAGCATTGTCAGAGGATCAGTATGGAGGAAGTACAGTATTGTAAGGGGGTCAGTGTGGAGGGTGTGCAGCCTTGTCAGAGGATTAGAATGGAGGAAGTGCAGCATTGTCAGAGGGTCAGTGTGGAGGGTGTGCAGAATTGTCAGGGGATCAGTGTGGAGGGAGTGCAGCATTGTCAGAGGGTCAGTGTGGAGGGAGTACTGCATTGTCTGAGGGTCAGTGTGGAGGGAGTGCAGCATTGTCAGAGGATCAGTGTGGAGGGAGTGTAGCATTGTCAGAGGGTCAGTGTGGAGGGAGTGCAGCATTGTCAGAGGGTCAGTGTGGAGGGAGTGCAGCATTGTCAGATGGTCAGTGTGGAGGGAGTGCAGCACTGTCAGAGGATCAGTGTGGAGGGGGTGCAGCATTGTCAGAGGATCAGTGTGGAGGGAGTGCAGCATTGTCAGAGGGTCAGTGTGGAGGGAGTGCAGCATTGTCAGAGGGTCAGTGTGAAGGGAGTGCAGCATTGTGATAGGGTCAGTACGGACGGAGTGCAGCATTGTCAGAGGGTCAGTGTGGAGGGAGTGCAGCATTGTCAGAGGGTCAGTGTGGAGGGAGTGCAGCATTGTCAGAGGGTCAGTGTGGAGGGAGTGCAGCACTGTCAGACGATCAGTGTGGAGGGGGTGCAGCATTGTCAGAGGATCAGTGTGGAGGGAGTGCAGCATTGTCAGAGGGTCAGTGTGGAGGGAGTGCAGTATTGACAGAGGGTCAGTGTGGAGGGAGTGCAGCATTTTCAGAGGGTCAGTATGGAGGGAGTGCAGCATTGTCAGAGGGGCAGTGTGGAGGGAGTGCAGCATTGTCAGAGGGTCAGTGTGGAGGGAGTGCAGCATTATCAGAGGGTCAGTGTGGCGGGTGTGCAGCATTGTCAGAGGGTCAGTGTGGAGGGAGTGCAGCATTGTCAGAGGGTCAGTGTGGAGGGAGTGCAGCAATGTCAGAGGGTCTGTGTGGGGACACTGCAGCATTGTCAGAGGGTCAGTGTGAAGGAAGTGCAGCATTGTCAGAGGATCAGAATGGAGGGAGTGCAGCATTGTCAGAGGGTCAGTGTGGAGGAAGTGCAGCATTGTCAGAGGAACAGTGTGGAGGGAGTGCAGCATTGTCAGAGGGTCAGTGTGGAGGGAGTACTGCATTGTCAGGGAGTCAGTGTGGAGTGAGTGCAGCATTGTCAGAGCATCAGTGTGGAGGGGGTGCAGCATTGTCAGAGGATCAGTGTGGAGGGAGTGCAGCATTATCAGAGGGTCAGTGTGGAGGGAGTGCAGCATTGTCTGAGGGTCAGTGTGGAGGGAGTGCAGCATTGCCAGAGGGTCAGTGTGGAGGGAGTGCAGCATTGTCAGACGATCAGTGTGGAGGGAGTGCAGCATTCTCAGAGGGTCAGTGTGGAGGGAGCGCAGCATTGTCAGAGGATCAGAATGGAGGGAGTGCAGCATTGTCAGAGGATCAGAATGGAGGGAGTGCAGCATTGTCAGAGGGTCAGTGTGGAGGAAGTGCAGCATTGTCAGAGGGTCAGTGTGGAGGGAGTGCAGAATTGTGAGAGGTTCAGTACGGAGGGAGTGCAGCATTGTCAGAGGGTCAGTGTGGAGGGAGTGCAGCATTGTCAGAGGGTCAGTGTGGAGGGAGTGCAGCATTGTCAGAGGGTCAGTGTGGAGGGAGTGCAGCATTGTCAGAGGGTCAGTGTGGAGGGAGTGCAGCATTGTCAGATGGTCAGTGTGGAGGGAGTGCAGCATTCTCAGAGGATCAGTGTGGAGGGAATGCAGAAATGTCAGAGGATCAGTATGGAGGGACTACAGCATTGTCAGGGCGTCAGTGTGGAGGGAGTGCAGCATTGTCAGAGGATCAGAATGGAGGGAGTGCAGCATTGTCAGAGGGTCAGTGTGGAGGAAGTGCAGCATTGTTAGAGGATCAGTGTGGAGGGAGTGCAGCATTGTCAGAGGGTCAGTGTGGAGGGAGTACTGCATTGTCTGAGGGTCAGTGTGGAGGGAGTGCAGTATTGACAGAGGATCAGTGTGGAGGGAGTGCTGCACTGTCAGAGGGTCAGCGCGGAGGGAGTGCAAAATTGTCACAGGGTCAGTGTGGAGGGAGTGCTGCATTGTCAGGGAGTCAGTGTGGAGTGAGTGCAGCATTGTCAGAGGATCAGTGTGGAGGGGGTGCAGCATTGTCAGAGGATCAGTGTGGAGGGAGTGCAGCATTGTGAGAGGGTCAGTGTGGAGGGAGTGCAGCATTGTCAGAGGGTCAGTGTGGAGGGAGTGCAGCATTGCCAGAGGGTCAGTATGGACGGAGTGCTGCATTGTCAGAGGATCAGTGCGGAGGGAGTGCAAAATTGTCACAGGGTCAGTGTGGAGGAAGTGCTGCATTGTCAGGGAGTCAGTGTGGAGTGAGTGCAGCATTGTCAGAGGATCAGTGTGGAGGGGGTGCAGCATTGTCAGAGGATCAGTGTGGAGGGAGTGCAGCATTGTGAGAGGGTCAGTGTGGAGGGAGTGCAGCATTCTCAGAGGGTCAGTGTGGAGGGAGTGCAGCATTGTCAGAGGATCACGTGGAGGGAGTGCAGCATTGTGAGAGGTTCAGTACGTCGGGAGTGCCGCATTGTCAGAGGGTCAGTGTGGAGGGAGTGAAGCATTGTCAGAGGATCAGTGTGGAGGGAGTGCAGCATTGTCAGAGGGTCAGTGTGGAGGGAGTGCAGCATTGTCAGAGGGTCAGTGTGGAGGGAGTGCAGCATTGTCAGAGGGTCAGTCTGGAGGGTGTGCAACATTGTCAGAGGGTCAGTGTGGAGGGAGTGCAGCATTGTCAGAGGTTCAGTAGGGAGGGAGTGCAGCATTGTCAGAGGATTAGTGTGGAGGGAGTGCTGCATTGTCAGAGGATCAGTGTGGAGGGAGTGCAGCATTGTCAGAGGGTCAGTATGGAGGGAGTGCTGCATTGTCAAAGGATCAGTGTGGAGGGAGTACAGCATTGTCAGAGGGTCAGTGTGGGGACACTGCAGCATTGTCAGAGGGTCAGTATGGAGGGAGTGCAGCATTGTCAGACAGTCAGGACGGAGGGATTGCTGTGCAGTGAGAGGGTCAGTAATGATGAAGTGCGCACTCACTGACGGTCAGTGCTAATGGATGGCCATGCCGTCTGCGTGTCGCACTGTGAGAGAGTTACTACTGAGGGAGCGCTGAACTGTGAACGGGTTAGAACTGAGGGAGCACGGCACTCTGAGGGTATTAGTACTGAGGGATCACCGCGCTGTGAGGGGATCAGTACTGAGGGAGCACCACACCATGTGTCGGACAGTCAGTACTTAGTGATTGCTGCATTGCCAGAGGGTCAGTACTGAGAGAGTGATGGACTGTCAAAGGGTCATTACTGAGGGAGCACTACACGGTCTGTGTGTCAGTTCTGAGGGAGTGTTGTTTCAGAGGGTCAGTGCAGAGGGAGTGCTGCAGGGTCAGTGGGTTAGTACAGAGGGAGTGCTACACTGTCAGATAGACAGTACGGAGGCACTGCAGGACTGTCAGAAGTGCAGGACCGAGGAAGAGGGTCAGCACTGAGGGAGTGCTACACTGTCAATGAGTCAGTACTGAGGCAATGCTGTACTGTCAGAGTGTCAGTTATGATGGAGTGCTGTACTGTCAGAGGTTTTGTCCTGACATTGGGAGACACTGTCAGAGGGCCAATATAGGGCCACTTCCACACTGTCAGAGAGTCAGTCCAGAGGGAGTGCATCCCTATCAGAGAATCAGTATGGAAGGAGTGCAGCATTGTCAGAGGATCAGTGTGGAGGGAGTGCAGCATTGTCAGAGGATCAGAATGGAGGGAGTGCAGCATTGTCAGAGGGTCAGTGTGTAGGGTGTGCAGCATTGTCAGAGGATCAGTGTGGAGGGAGTGCAGCATTGTCTGAGGGTCAGTGTGGAGGGAGTGCAGCATTGTAAGAGGATCAGTGTGGAGGGAGTGCAGCATTTTCAGAGGATCAGTGTGGAGGGAGTGCAGCATTGTAAGAGGGTCAGTGTGGAGGGAGTGCTGCATTGTCAGGGGGTCAGTGAGGAGGGAGTGCAGCATTTTCAGAGGATCAGTGTGGAGGTGGTGCAGCATTGTCAGAGGATCAGTGTGGAGGGAGTGCAGCATTGTCAGAGGGTCAGTGTGGAGGGAGTGCAGCATTGTCAGAGGATCAGTGTGGAGGGAGTACAGCATTGCCAGAGGGTCAGTGTGGAGGCAGTGCAGCATTGCCAGAGGTTCAGTGTGGAGGGAGTGCAGCATTGTCTGAGGGTCAGTGTGGAGGGAGTGCAGCATTGTAAGAGGATCAGTGTGGAGGGAGTGCAGCATTGTGAGAGGTTCAGTACGGAGGGAGTGCAGCATTGTCAGAGGGTCAGTGTGGAGGGAGTGTAGCATTGTCAGAGGATCAGTGTGGAGGGCGTGCAGCATTGTCAGAGGGTCAGTGTGGAGGGAGTGCAGAATTGTCAGAGGGTCAGAATGGAGGGAGTGCAGCATTGTCAGAGGGTCAGTGTGGAGGGAGTGCAGCATTGTCAGAGGGTCAGTGTGGAGGGAGTGCAGCATTCTCAGAGGGTCAGTGTGGAGGGAGTGCAGCATTGTGAGAGGGTCAGTGTGGTGGGAGTGCAGCATTGTCAGACGGTCAGAATGGAGGGAGTGCAGCATTGTGAGAGGGTCAGTGTGGAGGGAGTGCAGCTTTGTCAGAGGATCAGTGTGTAGGTAGTACAGCATTTTCAGAGGGTCAGTGTGGAGGGAGTGCAGCATTGTCAGAGGGTCAGTGTGGAGGGAGTGCAGCTTTGTCAGAGGGTCAGTGTGGAGGGAGTACAGCATTGCCAGAGGGTCAGTGTGGAGGCAGTGCAGCATTGCCAGAGGTTCAGTGTGGAGGCAGTGCAGCATTGTCTGAGGGTCAGTGTGGAGGGAGTGCAGCATTGTAAGAGGATCAGTGTGGAGGGAGTGCAGCATTGTGAGAGATTCAGTACGGAGGGAGTGCAGCATTGTCAGAGGGTCAGTGTGGAGGGAGTGTAGCATTGTCAGAGGATCAGTGTGGAGGGAGTGCAGCATTGTCAGAGGGTCAGTGTGGAGGTAGTGCAGAATTGTCAGAGGGTCAGAATGGAGGGAGTGCAGCATTGTCAGAGGGTCAGTGTGAAGGGAGTGCAGCATTGTCAGAGGGTCAGTGTGGAGGGAGTGCAGCAATCTCAGAGGGTCTGTGTGGAGGGAGTGCAGCATTGTGAGAGGGTCAGTGTGGTGGGAGTGCAGCATTGTCAGACGGTCAGAATGGAGGGAGTGCAGCATTGTCAGAGGGTCAGTGTGGAGGGAGTGCAGCATTGTCAGAGTGTCAGTGTGGAGGGAGTGCAGCATTCTCAGAGGGTGAGTGTGGAGGGAGTGCAGCATTGTGAGAGGGTCAGTACGGAGGGAGTGCAGCATTGTCAGAGGATCAGTGTGGAGTGAGTGCAGCATTGTCAGAGGATCAGTGTGGAGGGAGTGCAGCATTGTCAGAGGGTCAATGTGGAGCGAGTGCTGCATTGTGAGAGTATCAGTACGGTGGGATTGCAGCATTGTCAGAGGATCAGTGTGGAGGTAGTACAGCATTGTCAGAGGGTCAGTGTGATGGGAGTGCAGCATTGTCAGACAGTCAGGACGGAGGGATTGCTGTGCAGTGAGAAGGTCAGTAATGACGAAGTGCGCACTCACTGATGGTCAGTGTTAATGGATGGCCATGCCGTCAGATTGTCGCACTGTGAGAGAGTTACTACAGAGGGAGAGCTGAACTGTGAACGGGTTAGAACTGAGGGAGCACGGCACTCTGAGGGTATTAGTACTGAGGGATCACCGCGCTGTGAGGGGATCAGTACTGAGGGAGCACCACATTGTGTGTCGGACAGTCAGTATTGAGTGATTGCTGCATTACCAGAGGGTCAGTACTGAGAGAGTGATGGACTGTCAAACGGTCATTACTGAGGGAGCACTACACGGTCTGTGTGTCAGTTCTGAGGGAGTGTTGTTTCAGAGGGTCAGTGCTAAGGGAGTGCTGCACTGTCAGAGTGTCTGTACGGTGGTCGCGCTGCACTGTCAGAGGTTCAGTAATGAGGGAGTGCTGCACTGTCAGAGGGTCAGTACTGAGGGAGCGCTGCACTTTAAAAGGTCTGTACGGAGGGAGTGCTGCACTGTCAGAGGGTCAGTACTGAGGGAGCGCTGCACTGTTGGAGGGTCAGTACTGAGGGAGCGCTGCACTGTCAGAGAGTCAGTACTGAGGGAGTGCCACACTGTCAGAGTATCATGACTGAGGGAGTCCTGCACTGTCAGCGCATCAGTCTGGGGGATACCTGCATTGTAAGAGAGTCAGTACTGAGTGATTGCCACACTATCAGATGGGCTGAATGGCCTAATGTTTGCTCCCATGTCTTGTGGTCTGCGAGGAATATCTGAAATTGTTCAGTATATTTCTGCCTCTGCTTCCTACAGACCCTGCTCAGTAATGATTCCCACGTCCAGGTTCCAGAGAGTGTGTTCTAACAGACAGTCTTCATTTGGTTACCACCCTCTTTTCCCAGGGATCAAGTTTTCGTGTCACTGCCTGACCTGCCAGCTCAAAGGGATATTTTCATGCTGCAGGGCTGAGGTTTATTCCTCAGCTTTCATGTGCTCATCCCAAATGAATCCCACTGCCCCTCACCCAGCACAGTTGTGTGTTCCTTATTTCTGAGCTTCCCAATGCTAATCACATCCAGAATGACATCCCACACTCCTCCAAATCGTATCGCAGGCTATTTGCCTGGGAGCGAGGAGTGCTAAGAGAGGAAATAAAAATCTGACAGTACTTTACAGTGACATTTAGGGTGAATTGATAATGAGAGAAAGAGTAGGTTGTGGAACACAGTGAGAATTTGTGCATGGACCCAGAGGCTACAGTGAATGGATGCATTTTGTCAGCGCTCATTGGGACAGGGTTGGTATGAAATCGTGGAGATGCTCTGTGATACAATTAAATGTATTAGCATATGGAGAGAGAGAGAGATGGTTCTGAGTGGTCTGGCCTTCTTACAACCCAATAAATCTCCAAAGACGGTGGAAATGTATCTCAGTTTACCGAATGAGGGGATGGAGGAAGTAGCAGGGACACTTGCAAACATTTTCAAATCCCCTCTGGCCACAGGAGAGGTGCCGTCGGACTGACCATGTGGTACTGTTATTCAAGTAGGAACATGGGATATACCAGGCAGCGACAGGCCAGTCAGGCTAATACCGTGGGTGGGGCATCTATTGGAAGCAATTTGGGGAGATAGAATTAATCAGCATTTACAGGGACTGGAGTTCATGATGAACAGTCAGAATGGTTGTGTTAAGGGGAGGTCAGGTCTGACCAATGGGATTGCACTTTTTAAGGAGGTGACCAGCTGTGTAAATAAGGGCAATACTTTCCTGTCGCCTGCTTGGAGTCAGTAAGGCTTTTATCAGGACCCATACTGGAAACTGATAGTGAACATAAAAGCTCAAGATCCAAGGAATTTGGCGCAGAATGCTGAGTGGCAGGAAGCAGACAGTGATGGCCCAATTAGAAATCTCTGTCTGTTCATGTCTCACTGCTGGGGTCTTGCTGATGTGGTTGATAGAAAAGATTTAGATTTGAATGGTGGATGGTTAATCAGTGGGTTCATGAATGATATGAAGTTTGGTGAGGTGATAAATACTGAGGAGGACAGCCTTAGGTTACAGAAGGATGTAGATGGCCTTGTCAGATGGACCGATCAGTGACAACGGGTGAGGTGCCTGAAGATTGGCCAGTGATTAATGATGTGCCATTATTGAAGTAAGGCTGCAAGTAACAACCATTGAGCTGTGAGCCTGATGGCAGTGGTGGGTAAGCTGTTGGAGGGCATTCTGAGAGACAACTTACATGCATTTGGAAAAGCAAGAATTGATTAGGGATGGTCAGCTTGGCTTTGTTTGTGGAAATGATGTGTCCATCTTGATAGAGCTTTTGAAGGGATGACCAAGGAAACAGATGAGAAGGTTTCACTTGGGAGACTGACTTAGTAAAAGGTTAGATGAGATGGCAGCCAAGGAGAGAGGACAGCACGGTGCCTCAGTGGTTTGATTCTAACTCCCAGTGACTGTCTGTGTGGAGTTTACACATTCTCTCTGTATCTGTGCGCGTTCCCTCCGGGTGCTCCAGTTTCCTCCCACCGCCCAAAGATGCCATGGGAAATGCAGCCTTACAGGGAGAGAGTAGAGGATGTGAGTCTGGGTGGGATGCTGTTCAGACAGTCAGTGTGGAGCCAATGGACGGAATGGCTTGATTGTACACTGAAGGAATTCTAAACTTAATCCAGAGAGACAAGTCATGTTCTGGGAACTTGGGCTCCAATCTTGGACAGGGGTGGATGTGGGTCCTTACAGTCTGAAGGGGTTTGAACACAGTCTGAGGGGGGAGCTGGGCTGAGCCCTGAAGTGTTGAGGATGTGAATGTTTTGTGTAGCTACTGTCTAAGGGGCTTTGGGTGTTAAACACAACAAAGTGGTGCTTTCTTCGGTATTGAGGGAGCACTTTCTGAGGTACTGAGGAAGCACTTTCTGAGGTACTGAGGGAGCACTTTCTGAGGTATTGAGGGAGCACTCTCTGAGGTACTGAGGGAGCACTTTCTGAGGTACTGAGGGAGAACTATCTGAGGTATTGATGGAGCACTTTCTGAGGTACTGAGGGAGAACTATCTGAGGTATTGATGGAGCACTTTCTGAGGTATTGGGGGGAACTATCTGAGGTATTGAGGGAGCACCATCTGAGGTATTGAGGAAGCACTTTCTGAGGTACTGAGGAAGAGCTATCTGAGGTATTGAGGGAGCACCGTCTGAGGTATTGAGGAAGCACTTTATGAGGTACTGAGGGAGAACTATCTGAGGTACTGAGGGAGCACTTTCTGAGGTATTGATGGAACACTTTCTGAGGGACTTAGGGAGCACTTTCAGTGGTATTCAGGGAGCACTATCTGACGTATTGAGGGAGAATTATCTGAGGTATTGATGGAGCACTTTCTGAGGTATTGAGGGAGCACTTTCTGAGGGACTGAGGGAGCACTTTCAGAGGTATTGAGGGAGCACTATCTGAGGTATTGAGGGAGAACGATCTGATATTGAGGGAGAACTATCTGAGGTACTAAGGAAGAACTATCTGACGTACTGAGGGAGCACTTTCTGAGGTACTGAGGGAGCACTTTCTGAGGTATTGAGGGAGCACTATCTGAGGTATTGAGGGAACACTATCTGAGGTACTGAGGGAGATCTTTCTGAGGTACTGAGGGATCACATTCTGAGGTACTGAGGGAGAACTATCTGAGGTACTGAGGGAGGACTATCTGGAGTATTCAGGGAGAATTATCTGAGTTATTGAGGGAGAACTATCTGAGGTACTGATGGAGAACTATCTGAGGGACTGAGGGCGAACTATCTGAGGTACTGAGGGAGAACTATCTGACGTATTGAGGGAGAACTATCTGGGGTATTCAGTGAGAACTATCTAAGGTATTGAGGGAGCACTATAATACGTACTGAGGGAGAACTATCTGGGGTATTGAGGGAGCACTATCTGAGGTATTGAAGGAGCACTATCTGAGGTATTGAGGGAGAACTATCTGAGGTACTGAGGGAGAACTATCTGAGGTACTGAGGGAGAACTATCTGAGTTACTGAGGGAGAACTATCTGGTGGTACAGAGTGCAAAGGGTAGAAAGGAACAGATGCAATTCCCTGATCATTTCCTCAGGGTCCCCGAGGCACTCTGGTGTCGTAATTTGAAATGGAAGCCACTCCCCATTTCAGAAGATTGAGATCATTTTACACAATCAGTGAAAAATAACAGCAACATGTGTCTGAAACATGGTTTGGAGGAAAACTTTCATCAATCTATTGTTACTTGTTGCTTGGAGACGTTTTAGAAAATCAGGCACCCAAACAGACTAATGCTGTCGATGCAAGAGCTGGTGCACAGGAAGATCCAACAACTCTCTGCAGCTACTGTCTGTCCCCCTGGAGCAGTCATCATGTGGGATCATGGCTCAGTCCTCGGAGAAATCATTTCTCCATCAACACCCCGACAATGCCTTTACAGCTGTGTGTGTGTATGTGTGTGCGAGAGAGAAAAACAGTCAGCCAGAGAGAGAGAGACTGTCCGTGTTTGTGTGTGTGAAAGAGTGGATGCATGTGTATCTCTGTGTGTCTGTATATGTGTGCGTGGGAGAGAAAGTGCATGTTAATGCGAGAGTGAGTGGCTGTGTGTGTGTTTGAGGGTGTGTGTGTCTCTGTGTGCATGTGTGTGAGTGAGGGTGTGCGTGAGAGAGTGTGTATGTGTGTATATGTGTGTGAGAGAGAGTGTGTCTGTGTGTATGTGTGTGTGTGAGTGTGCCTGTGTATGAGAGAGTGTGTCTGTGTGTGAGAGAATGTGTCTGTGTGTCTAGTTGTGTGTGTGTCTGTGTGTCTATGTGTGTGTATGACAGTGTGTCTTGTGTGAGAGAGTATGTGTATGTGTGTGTGAGAGAGTGTGTGTGTGCATGTGTGTGTGACTGAGTGTGTCTGTGTGTGAGAGAGAGTGTGTGTGTCCATGTGTGTGTGTGAGAGAGAGAGTGTGTCTATGTGTATTTCAGGGAGTGTGTGCCTGCGTGTGTATGTGTGTGTGAGAGAGAGTGCAACTGTGTGTTTTTGTGTGTGTGAGAGAGAGTATATGTGTGTGTGTGAGAGAGAGAGTGTGTCAGTGTGTGTGTGTGAGAGAGAAAGAGTGTGTCTATGTGTGTTTAAGGGAGCGTGTGTCTGCGTGTGTATGTGCGTGTGAGAGAGAGTAACTGTGTGTTTATGTGTGTGTGAGAGAGTGTGTCTGTGTGTGTTTGAGGAAGCGTGTGTCTGCGTGTGTATGTGTGTGGGAGAGAGTAACTGTGTGTTTATGTGTGTGTGAGAGAGAGTGTGTCTGTGTGTGTTTGAGGGATCGTGTGTCTGTTTGTCTCTCTGTATGTGTGTGAGAGACAGTGTGTGCGTGTGAGAGAATGTGTCTGTATGCGTGAGAGTGAGTGGGTGTGTGAGAGAATGAGAATGTGTGTGTGAGAGTGTGTGTGTAAATGAGAGAGTGTGTGTGTCTGTGTGTGAGAGAAAGTGTGTCTGTGTGAGAGAGAGTGTGACTGTGAGAGAAAGTGTGTCTGCCTGTATGTGTGAGAGACCGTGAACATGTGTGTATTTGAGGGAGCGTATGTCTGTGCATGTGTGAGAGAGAAAGTGTGTGCTTGTGTGTGTATGTGTGAGAGAGAGAGTTGTGCCTGTGTGTATGTGTTTGTGAGAGTGTGTCTGTGTTTGTGTTTGAGGGAGTGTGTGTGTGTGTGTGTCTGTGTGTGAGTGAGTGTGTGTATCTATGTGTGAGTATGTAAACTAGCCAATCTTATTGGGTGCCCATAAATATAAAATCCAGCAGCTGTTTCAGGTGAATTAGTCCGTGTGTCTCCAAAGACACAAAAGCTGCAAGAGTGACTAAACTGGGGGAAAGCGAGTGCTGTTCTGTCCAGTGGGGATTCATCCAGTAAACCTTCCCCACACACTAACATCCCTCTGGCAATGCAGTGTTTAGTCCTGCACACAGTGCTCCAGATACAAACCAATGTAATGTCAGCACAGTCTTACCAGAGCATGGGACAGCTCCTCATGAGAGAGCGGTGTCTGGTGGGGATTTAATCAGAGGGTCACCATGGCCCGGCTGAGGGGAGAGGTTGGGAAGGAGAGTCCTTCAGAGTAACTCTAGCTAGTGTGGTAAGCGAACTGCCCAGCCAACTGCGCTAACCAACCTCACTCCAGGGACGTGCCCTGTATAACCCACTCATAGCCAGCATGCACCTCAATAGGAGCCACGAGCAAGGTCATTCGGCCCCACCCTAACCCAGAAGGGAGAGCACGGGAAGCTGATGAAGGAAACAAGCCCCTCCCATGTGGCCTTCTGAAATGCAGCTGGAGGACAGAGCACATCTGGCCTACTGTTTGCTTCCCCGAGACTGGCCTGCTCCACCTTACAGTGAGAGACTGGGGGGAACCTCAAGGAGATTTCACTTCTCACTGAGAGGCTGCAACTCCAATCCAAATCAGGCTGGTTCCCTCCGAGACTCAGGGAAGGGGGTAGCCCTCTACAGATCAGGCCCTTGTGTCGCATAACCTCCAGTGTGGGGGCCAAGAGCTGGGACGTAGTGTTAAGAACATAAGACCATCCGAAAGAGGAATAGGAGGAGACCATCCAGCCCCTCGAGCCTGCTCTGGTATTCAATAGGATCGTGGAAAATTCAACATTTAATTTGGGAGCTGAAAGTAGGACAATACAGAGACAGAGAATCAAATTATTCTGCCATGAGGATTCATCAGACGAAAGCACACACATACGCACACACACACGCACACACACACAACACACACGCACACATACACACACACACACAACACACACGCACACACACACAACACACACACACACACACGAATTGTGGGATTCAAGCTGTCTGTGGGAACGGGGAGAGACAAAGAAGCAAAAGAGACAAAGGAGCAAAATGCTAGAGAGGGATCTGATCCCACAGATTTCACTGCTTCCCTCTCTCTCTGCGGCTCTCATGTCTATTTTTGTGTTCCCAGTTCTCTCTCCCATATCTTTCCTTCAATCCCTATCTCTCAACATCCCTCACATCTCTGTCCTGTTTACATTTCCCAGTAGATTCCCTTCCTCCTTTGTCACCTCACCAGGTTTTTCAGGAATGCTTAATCATTCAGTCTTTCACAAAACTAACACCTTGCTCATCTCTCTCTGCATCTGTCCCTCTGCTCTGTGGGATCTTGCTATTCCTGTCTGTACATCCTTCTAGCCACATCACAGCAGCCTCCACCACCACCCAATTCTCTCAGCTCTATCTCTCTGCTGTTGCAACTCCTCTCTCTCCCTCTGTCCTATATCTCTCCCTGGGATTTCTGTCTTACTGTCTGCCTGAACTTCTCTCCCTCTCTTTCTCTCCCCATTTTCACCTTGCATCTGTCTGACATTGTATTTCTCTTCCTGGAGTTTCACTCTCTCTCTCTCTGTCTGTCTCTGTCCTGCTCTCTCTCAGTTCTTCTCACTTTATCTCCCCCCCTCTGCCTGCCTGTCTTTCTCTTGTTCTCTCCCTCCCTCTCACTGTCTGTCCGTCCATCTTTCTTTCTCTTCTGTAGTTTCTCTCCCTCTTTCTCCATGGACCCTTCTGCTTTGTCCTAGTGACTGGGGGAAGGTGCATTGGGAAGAGTTTGCCTCAGTGCCTGGTCTCTCTCAGGTTTTACCCCCACTGTAGGGGAGGAACATGAAGTACTTTTCTGAGTGAATCTGAAATAGAGAAAAAAATAGAGAAAGGGACAGTGACAAAAAGAGAAAGAGACATAGAGAGAGTTGAGATGGAGAAAGTGGAGAGAGAGAAATGGGCAGTAAGAGTCAGGGAGACGGAGTGAGAAAAGGACAGAGTGAGAGAGACAGGGAGAAAGAGAGTGAGAAGGACATAAATTGAGGGTGAAGGACAGTGTGTGTACTTTGCGATGGTTGTAGAGTGGGATCTTGCTGTGCATTACAGCAGTCAGTCAAAAGGTGAGTTAGAGTCTGCACTATGTCCTCCAGCCCAGGGGCTGTAAGTCTGCATGGGAAGGGGTAGAGTGGGAGACACGGAGGGATGGGACAGCGAGAGACAGGGGGAGGGTTTGATGGGGCTTTGAGGTTGGTAGAAAAAGGAGGGGCTGTTGTCACAGAGAGATGAAGGGAGGGATAGCATGTGATGCAAAATCTGAGACAGGGTGGAGAAGAGGTCTTCACACGAAGGATAGTCAATGAGGCCATTCAGGGACCAATCCTGAGGATCCTGAACCAGACCAGGATCATTTAATGGGGCAGGGGGATGATGGGCAGAAAGGACTCCATCTGTGATGCAAACCTTCTGTAATTCTCGGGCTGGGATCTTGCTGTACATTAAAATATGTCACAGGCCAGTCAATCAACCCAGACTCATTTACCGGTGTGAGAAAGTGAGGACTGCAGATGTTGGAGAGTCAGAGTTACAAAGTGAGGAGCTGGAGAAGCCCAGCAGGTCAGCCAGGAGAGTCAATGGTTCAGGCCTGACCTGCTGGGCTTTTCCAGCTCCACACTTTTCCACTCAACTCCCTCTGCCCCAGGGAGTGGGGCTCACAGCAATGTTGAGGGGGGCAGCAAAATATTTGAGGGGGGCACAGTTGGTGAGGTAGGTATTTTGGGAGGGAAGGTATTTGGGGAAGGGAATAAATTTGGGAGGAGAGTGAAAATGATGGGCAATTATTTTTAGGGGGTTCCAAATTAGGTGAGCACTTTCAGGTCTGAAATAAAGAAAAAGAGAAAGGGAGGGTGAGAAAAAGAGAGAGAGGTCGAGAGAGATGGAGGGATGAGCGAAAGGGGATGAGAGAAAGATGGGGCAGAGACAGACAGTGAGAGGGAGGGTGTGAGAGAAAGGCAGATTGAGAGAAAGAGACAGACAGGGAGAGAGAAGGACAAAGAGAGAAGGGGAAGTCAGACTGAGACAAACAGGCGTTGAAGCATGGACAGACTGAAGGGGGGACACTCAGTATTCTAGTTGGTTCCAGCTCCCTCTCTCTCAATGGTTTTTCACACTCCCTCTCTCCCATGCTCCTGGGGTTTCCTTCAGCTTGTCTCGCTCCCTCTCCCTCTCCCTCTCTCTGGGTGGTGAGCTGGTCTCTGTCCCTTGCCATGTTGGGCACCTCAGAAAGCCTCCAGAAAATTCAAGAGATCAGTCTGCAGGTGAACCCTGGTTTTGTTCATTTCTGGATGGTTTCCCAGAACTTTCTAAACTTCTGGCCAATTCGGAGAATCAGTTAATAGTTTGAAGTGTTGCTGATCATTTGGATGGCTTGTTCCTGTTAGTTTCTTTGTGTAGCAGGACCCGGTGCCTTCCTGTCTGGGCCCTCCTTTGTTTGGTGGAGACGTTGTTAGGGATATGTCTGCCCAGGGGACCTGCTGCCTTTGACATTATGCTGATGGGATAACCATCTGGCTGCTGTCTGGCTTTTGTGATTTGGGAGTATAACTTGTCCAATATACCCAGCATCTCTTGGCTGTCTATCTGTGTTTTAGCAAGGAGGCCGCGACATTTCACCCATTCCCCCTCCCCCACCCAGTCTTTTGAATAGAAAGAAGCTTATACAATGAATTACAACCTAATTTTAAAAGCTGGTTATGTTTGTTGTCAGAGGAGCCTGATGTTTGAGCGAAAGCCATTTTGTACATTGGTCAAACCGATTGTCATATGGCTGATAAGTGATATCATAGAATCCCTACAGAGCAGAACAGGCCCTTCAGCCCATCGAGTCCACAATGACCCTCTGAAGAGAATCCAACTCAGATCCATCTCCTGATGATATCCCTGAAACCCTGCATTTCCCATGGCTATTCCAGCTAACCTGAATATCCCTCGACACGAGGGGAATCTGTCAAAAATGTGCAGATGCAGGGAGAATGTACAAACACCACACAGACTGTCGCGCAAGAGTGGAATCAAACCCAGGTCTCTGGCACTGTGAGGTAACAGTGCTCACCACTGAGCGACTGTGGCACTTGTAACTGTTTCGACAAAACATATTCCGTTCTGAGAATCCATACAGAATTGGGATACATAGCCAACATCCAGTGAGCAGAATAAATGCAAGGGAATGAGACCTACTGGCTCAAACTCCTGGAATTCCCTCCCGAAGGACATTGTGGGTCCGCCACATGCAACAGTTCAAGGATGCAGCTCACCACCAAAACCAACTCCCGAGCAGCTACTGATAGGCAATCAATACTGGGCCCAGCCAGGAACACTCAAACGCTGCAAATGAATGAAACTGAGGTGATCACCCGGGGAGTTCCATCTACCTTCCAGCCCCTGGGGGTGTGTCCAGGTATTATTCACCATGACCGTACCTATCTGTTAGAAACGAAAATCGCTTCTCAATAATCGCTCTAGACAAATTCAGGAAAACAAAGTTTTATTAACAAGTCAAGTCTGCAGAGTCGGGCACCCTTAAAGAAAAGGCGCGCTGAGGCTTACAAAGTCTCCATTATATATAGCACAAGTCCCTCCTCTCCTTGGCTCCAACAAGCCATGAGATTCACATTCTTAAAAACATCATTATTTTTATCACAAAGTCTGCAACAAATGTCTTCAGAGTCTCTAAAGTTGTTGTTTTTCTCACCCTGTAGTCTTATCAGTCAAAGACTTATTCTTCTCTGTCTGTGCTAGCAGTCTTATCAGTCAAGGACTTATCCTTCCCTGCTGTGTGAATGGCTTCATCAATCAAGAGCCTGCTTGTTTTTACTATCGCTCACAAATTGTCAGCATTCTGCACAATTTAAACTATTCTACTTTTGAGTATATAAAATGGTTGTTAGAAAAGAAACAAAAGTTTTGTCTTTTATTATAGATCAGTCTGTGGTCCAGGCACATCTTAAAGTTTAAACCGAAATTACCTCTCACAATTCCACCCTTTTCTTTCTTTAAGATGTGCCTGACCAAGATAAGCCCCCCCTTCTCTCAAGGGCCCGGGAAATCCTTGGTCTTTCGCAGCAACATCACTTGAAGTTCCCGCGTCCCATGCTGTGGAACCACCACTGCCTGGAGTCGGGAAATATTTTTCTGAATTAAAAACTGAATACAGGGAATTAGGCAGGGTGTTACGAGAAGAAGAATCATGCCTCCCCCAACCACCAGCAACTGCTAACATTTAAAACAGTGGCTATTCTAGAGGTGAGATCAATAAACAGGTTTTGTGTAACATCAGGGAGTTCAATCTGTCCTTCTACCTCTTCGTATACAGATGGCACTTTAGGGAGCACGACCGTTCCCTGACGGTCTTGCTCTTTCCCCAACCCCCGATCAGGGATCTGTATCTTGGTCTCCTTGACTCTGTCAACCTGCTCCCTGAGCAACACGGAGGATAGGTCCCACCTCCCAGTTTTGCTAATACACACCCAGCGGTCATTTATAGGGCATCCATGGATTTTGCCACCGCATCCTTTATTATATATCTGATAATAGGGTCTCCCATCCTCGCAACATTCATGGTGTGCACTCACATCGTAACACCTATCGTCCACATAGGAATGGGACACAAATGATCCCGAATAGATTCGAATCCCAAGTCTTACTGTCGTTCGACATTTGTCACATCTCCCCTCACCCTCCCCCACATACAGGAGTAAACTGATCAATATCCCCACCAATACAGTCCAAGTAGAGTTCATTATTGCTGTCTTTTCAGTTTTACCGACAACGGCTTGTCCCCTTGCTCGCATGTCCAGGTGCTTTCTTCTTCAGGCGGAACAGGCCCCTTTATCCTTCTTGCGTGGACCCACCCTTTTTCTTTCGTCCGAACAGCTGCTTCAGTTGTTAACAGAACCAGGAACGGTCCTTCCCACAGCGGCTGGAGCTTTTCGGCCTTCCATGTCTTAACAAGTATCCAATCTCCGGGCTCCACCTTATGCAGGAGGAAGTCGAGCGGCGGAGTCTGAGCCAGGAGACCTTTCCTCCGGAGTTCTGCAAAAGAACGGGATAAGGCCAGTAAATAGGTTTGGATAAATACATCCCCCCCTTGTAGAGTGGGACATCCATCAACCTTACTCCAATACGGTAATCCGAAGAGCATTTCATAGGAGGAAACCCCGACATCTCGGCGAGGTGCCGTACGTATCCGCAATAGGGCAATGGGCAGGCACTTTGGCCAGGGTAACTTAGTTTCTAACATCAGCTTAGTCAATTGGGTCTTAAGCGTGCCATTCATTCTCTCAACTCGACCCGAACTCTGAGGATGCCAGGGTGCGTGGAATTTCCATTGGATACCCAGGGTAGTACAGATCAAATGGTGTAGCTTAGAAATAAAATGCGTCCCGCAGTCGGAGTCGATAGATTCCATTATGCCATATCTCGGGATTATGTTCTCTAACAACAGTCGGGCCACGGTTGGTGCATCGTCTTTGGCAGTTGGGAAAGCCTCTACCCAGTGAGTGAAATGGTCTACTATTACTAGCAGATATTTCCATCTCTGTACTGGGGGTAATTCTGTAAAGTCGACTTGGATCCTCTGAAATGGCCTAATCGCTAGGGGCTGACCACCAGCTGGCATAGAACGCATGGCTTTCTGATTAATACGCCGGCAAGTGGTGCATCCGACTACCTCTTGTTGGGCTAATGTGTACATCCCCCTGCATACATAGTCTCTCAGGATCGTGTCACACATGGCTTGCACCCCCCAGTGGGTCTGATGGTGTAATCGGTGCAGAATACCCCGGGTGATCTGTTTGTTCAGTACTTGTCTCCCATCAGGAACCGTCCACTTCCCGTTAGTATCTAGCCGGGCACCCAATTGATCCATTTTATCAATCTCCCCCTTCTCTCAAACACCTTTTGCGCCTCCCGTAGTAATTCACTTTCTTCCAGATTAACATCAGGTTTTGAATTGACATATAAAATGAGGGCTTGCCAGACCCAGTCTTCGTCAGTACCGAATCTCGGCCACCACACTGAGTCGCCCTGAATAGGTTTCTGGGACCACTTTTGACAGTATTTTACCATCTTCCTTTTAGATTTTCCCTTTCTTCCAGCCTGATCCCAATTATTTAGCATTCTCCCTAACGGACTATCGTCAGGTACCCCGGGGTATGTGTCATTGTCCCTGTTTAAGCCTACCTTTCCCTTAATCACCTTAGATCCCTTATTTCCCATTTCCGAGGACTTCGTATTTTTCCCGTGATAATCTATCACAATGTAGCCAATTCCCGGACCTTCAGTCCCGTGATCGCCCAGGTTCCTTTGCAGGCACCCCCGGTCTTTGGATTCCTGTGTCCTACGTCTCTGTGACACAACTCACAGGCACCCCGTAGGTACACGTTCCTCCTCAAACACGGTCTCTGCAAAATCCCTCACAGGCGAGCCCCGGTCTCTAGATTCCTGAGTCCCATGTCTCTGTAGAAAAAATCCACAGGCACCCCGTAGGTACCCAGTCCTCCGGAAACACGGTCCCCGCAAGTTTTTTCTTACCTGGGTTCGGTGCACCGAAATTACTCGATCGTTAACCGTCCCCACTGCCTCGGGTACACCCCTCCTTTGTTTTCCTGAGTCTCCCGGATATCACTCGCTCAAACCGCGCGGGGCGACAAGCAAGGAATCAGGGACAGCTGAACTCAGCAGGGTGCACCTTCTCCGATATCCTTCCTCAACCCCCCTTGCGGCCGGAGTGTTGATCCCGGATGACGAGCCCCCAAGTTGTTAGAAACGAAAATCGCTTCTCAATAATCGCTCTAGACAAATTCAGGAAAACAAAGTTTTATTAACAAGTCAAGTCTGCAGAGTCGGGCACCCTTAAAGAAAAGGCGCGCTGAGGCTTACAAGGTCTCCATTATATATAGCACAAGTCCCTCCTCTCCTTGGCTCCAACAAGCCATAAGGTTCACATTCTTAAAAACATCATTATTTTTATCACAAAGTCTGCAACAAATGTCTTCAGAGTCTCTAAAGTTGTTTTTCTCACCCTGTAGTCTTATCAGTCAAAGACTTATTCTTCTCTGTCTGTGCTAGCAGTCTTATCAGTCAAGGACTTATCCTTCCCTGCTGTGTGAATGGCTTCATCAATCAAGAGCCTGCTTGTTTTTACTATCGCTCACAAATTGTCAGCATTCTGCACAATTTAAACTATTCTACTTTTGAGTATATAAAATGGTTGTTAGAAAAGAAACAAAAGTTTTGTCTTTTATTATAGATCAGTCTGTGGTCCAGGCACATCTTAAAGTTTAAACCGAAATTACCTCTCACACTATCTGTTACAGGCTGCAATCCTAACCACCGGTATCCCGAGATATATCATGGTGAGTGCAGTTAGGGACACAGCCGATGTGGTCCTCTCTATCTATCACTCCTCTCTCTATCTCACCCCTCTCTCTCTCTCTCTCTCCCTCAGTGCTTCTCTCTCACACCGCTTCTCTCTCTCTCTCAGCCCTCTCTCACACACACCCCCTCTCTCTCACCCCTCTCTCTCTCTTACCCCTCTCTCTTCTCACACCTCTCTCTCTCTCTCCCTCAGCGCTTCTCTCTCACACCGCTTCTCTCTCTCTCAGCCCTCTCTCACTCTCACCTGTGTCTCTCTCTCTCACCCTCTCTCTCTTCCCCCTCTCTCTTCTCACACGTCTCTCTCACTCTCCCTCAGCGCTTCTCTCTCACACCACTTCTCTCTCTCTCACCCCTCTCTCACTCTCACCCCCTCTCTCTCACACACACCCCTCTCTCTCTCACCCCTCTCTCTCTCACCTCTCTCTCACCCTCTCTCTCTCTCACCCCCTTTCTCTCTCACTCTCTCTCACCCCTTTCTCTCTCACCCCTTCTCTCTCACCTACTCTCTCTCACACCCTCTATCTCAGGCCCTCTCTCTCTCTCTAGCACCCTCTCTCTCAACCTCTCTTTGTGTCACACCCTTCTCTCTCTCTCACCCTCTCTCTCTCTCTTACCCCTCTCTCTCACACCGCTTCTCTCTCTCACCCTCTCTCTCTGTCAGCCTGTCTCTCTCTCACCCCCTATCTCTCTCACACCCCCTCGCTCCCTCACTCCTCTCTCTCTCAACCCCTCTGTCACCCCTTTTCTCTCAGCCCTCTCTCTCTCAGCCCACCTAGTCACTCCAGTCTTTCACACCCTGATCTCTCTCACACACTCTCTCTCACCATCTCTCTCTCTCACCCCTTCACTCTCTCATCCTGTCTCTCTGTCAGCCCTGTCTCTTTCTCACCCACTCTCTCTTCCACCACTCTCTCTCCCTCAACCCCTCTCTCTCAACCCTCTCTCTCTTAACCCTCTCTCTCACACCTCTCTCTCTCACCCCTACTCTGTTAGCCCCTTTCTCGCACCCCCCCTCTCTCAGGCCCTCTCTCTCTCACCCCTCTCTCTCTGTTTCATCCCTCTCGCTCTGTTTCACCCCTCTGTCTCACCCCCTCTCTCACCCCCTGTCTCTCTCAGCCTGTCTCTCTGTCACCCCTGTCTCTTTCTCACCCGCTCTCTCTTCCACCCCTCTCTCTCCCTCACCCCTTTCTCTCTCACCCCTCTCTCTCTCTTACCCCTCTCTCTTCTCACTCCTCTCTCTCTCTCTCCCTCAGCGCTTCTCTCTCACACCGCTTCTCTCTCTCTCAGCCCTCTCTCACTCTCACCTGTGTCTCTCTCTCACCCTCTCTCTCTTCCCCCTCTCTCTTCTCACACGTCTCTCTCACTCTCCCTCAGCGCTTCTCTCTCACACCACTTCTCTCTCTCTCACCCCTCTCTCACTCTCACCCCCTCTCTCTCACACACACCCCTCTCTCTCTCTCACCCCTCTCTCTCTCACCTCTCTCTCACCCTCTCTCTCTCTCACCCCCCTTTCTCTCTCACTCTCTCTCACCCCTTTCTCTCTCACCCCTTCTCTCTCACCTACTCTCTCTCACACCCTCTATCTCAGGCCCTCTCTCTCTCTCTAGCACCCTCTCTCTCAACCTCTCTTTGTGTCACACCCTTCTCTCTCTCTCACCCTCTCTCTCTCTCTTACCCCTCTCTCTCACACCGCTTCTCTCTCTCACCCTCTCTCTCTGTCAGCCTGTCTCTCTCTCACCCCCTATCTCTCTCACACCCCCTCGCTCCCTCACTCCTCTCTCTCTCAACCCCTCTGTCACCCCTTCTCTCTCAGCCCTCTCTCTCTCAGCCCACCTAGTCACTCCAGTCTTTCCCACCCTGATCTCTCTCACACACTCTCTCTCACCATCTCTCTCTCTCTCACCCCTTCACTCTCTCATCCTGTCTCTCTGTCAGCCCTGTCTCTTTCTCACCCACTCTCTCTTCCACCACTCTCTCTCCCTCAACCCCTCTCTCTCAACCCTCTCTCTCTTAACCCTCTCTCTCACACCTCTCTCTCTCACCCCTACTCTGTTAGCCCCTTTCTCGCACCCCCCTCTCTCAGGCCCTCTCTCTCTCACCCCTCTCTCTCTGTTTCATCCCTCTCGCTCTGTTTCACCCCTCTGTCTCACCCCCTCTCTCACCCCCTGTCTCTCTCAGCCTGTCTCTCTGTCACCCCCTGTCTCTTTCTCACCCGCTCTCTCTTCCACCCCTCTCTCTCCCTCACCCCTTTCTCTCTCACCCCTCTCTCTTTCACTCCTCTCTCTCTGACCCTCTCGCTCTTACCCATCTCTCTCTCTTACACACCTCTCTCTCTCACGGCTTCTCTCTCACCCTCTCTTTCACAGCCCCTCTCTCTCAGCTCTTCTCTCTCTCATCCCTTTCTCTCTCATCCCACTCTCTCTCACCTCCTCTCTCACACCCTCTCTCTCACAACCTCTCTCTCTCTTACCCCTCTCTCTCACACTGCTTCTCTCTCTCTCTCACCCATCTCTCACTCTCATCCCTTTCTCCCTCTCTCATCCCACTCTCTCTCACTCTCTCTCTCAACCCCTCTCTCTCAAGCCCTCTCTTTCAGCCCATTGCTCTCTCACCACCCCCCCCCCCCACACACCTCTCTCTCAACCCTCTGTCGCTCTCACACTCCTCTCTCTCTCTCTCACCCTCTCTCTCAACCCTCTCTCTCACTCCCCTCTCTCTCAGGCCCTCTCTTTCTTCCCCCCTCTCTCTCACACACCCTTCTCTCTCTCCCTCACCCTCTATCTCTCTCATCCCCTCTCTCTCTCACACACCTCTCCCTCACCCTTTCTCTCTCACCTCACTCTCTCCCTCACCCTCTCTCTCTCTCATACCTCTCTCTCACCCCTTCTCTCTCACCCTTCTCTCTCACCCCTCTCTCAGGCCCTCTCAGCCCCTCTCACTCTCTCACCCCCCTCTCTCTCTCTCACCCTCTCTCTCTCACCCCTCTCTCTCTCACGCTCCTCTCTCCCACCCTCTCTCTCTCTCACACTCATTCTCTCTCACCCTCTCTCTCTTACACCCCCTCTCTCTCTCACACCTCCCTCTCTCTCACCCCTCTCTCTCATCCCGCTCTCCCTCTCACATCTTTCTCTCTCATCCCTCTCTCTCTCATACCCTTTCTCACCACCCCCCTCTCACCCCTCTCTCTCACCCCCTCTCTCACCCCCTCTCTCTCACACCCCTCTCTTTCACCCCTCTTTCTCACACCCCCTCTCTCTCACCCCCCTCACTCTCACACCCCTCTCTCTCTCACACCCTCTCTCTTACCCCCTCTCTCTCACCCCTCTCTCTCGCACCCCCTCTCTCCCTCACCTCGCTCTATCTGTCTCCTCTCTCTCTCCCCTCTCTCACTCTCCCACACCCTCTCTTGCTTAGCCCTCTCACTCTCTTACCCCCTCTCTCATGCCTCTCTCTCACCTTCTCTCTCTCACCTATTCTTTCTCTGCCTGTCTCTCTCTCACCCCCTCTCTCTTTCTCACCTGCTCTCTTCCACTCCGATCTCTCTCACACACGCTCTCTCTCACCCCTCTCTCTCTCACCCCTCTCTCTATTACCTCTCTCTCTCTCACACACACACCACTCTCTCTCAGAACCCTCTTGCTCTACCCAGTCTCTCCCAACCTGATCTCTCTCACTCACCTTCTCTCTCACGCCTCTCTCTCTTACACCTCTCTCTATCTCACCCCCTCTCTCTCTCTCAGACCCTCTCTCTCTCACCCTCTCACTGTCTTTCACCCCTCTCTCTCTTACCTCTCCCTCTCACCCCCTCTCTCTCACACGTCTCTCTCTCTTTCAGCCCTTCTCTCTCTCACACCCCACTTCTCTCACAGACCTCTCTCTCAACCCTCTGTCTCTCACACACCTCTCTCTCACCCTCTCTCTCACCCCCTTCTCTCTCTCACACCTTTCTCTCTCTCTCTCACCCTCTCTCTTTCTAACCCCTCTCTCTCACTAACCCCTCTCCCTCTTAACCCTCTCTCTCACACACACATCTCTCACACCCTTTCTCTCTCAACTCTCTCTCTTACCCCCTCTCTCTCACACACTCTCTCTCACCACTTCTCTCTCACTGCCTCTCTCAACCCCCTCTCTCAGACTATCCCTTCCAGACCCTCTCACTCTCTCACCCCTCTATCTCTCTCACCCTTTCTCTCTCACCCCTTTCTCTCTCATACCCTCTCTCTCAGGTCCCCTCTCTCTCTCACCCCTCTCTCTCACCCCTCTCTCTCTCACACCCCTCTCTCTCACACCCCTTTCTCTCTCACATACCCTCTCTCTCACACACCCCTATCCCTCACACACCCCTTTCCCTCACCCCCTCTCTCTCACCCCCTCTCTCTCACCCCCTCTCTCTCTACTCCCTCTCACCCCCTCTCTCTCATCCCCTCTCTGTCACACACTCCTCTCTTTCACCCCTCTTTCTCACACACCCCCTCTCTCACCCCCCTCACTCTCACACCCCTCTCTCTCTCACCCTTCTCTCTCTCTCTCACCCCCTCTCTCCCTCACCCCTCTCTATCTGTCATCCCCTCCCTCTCTCCCCTCTCTCTCACCCCCTCACTCTCACACCCCTCCTTCTCTCACCCTTCTCTCTCTCTCTCACCCCCTCTCTCCCTCACCCCTCTCTATCTGTCATTCCCTCCCTCTCTCCCCTCTCTCTCACCCCCTCACTCTCACACCTCTCTTTCTTAGCCCTCTCACTCTCTCACCCCTCCCACTCTCAGCACTCTGATTCTCTCTCACCACTCCCACTCTCACCACTCTCATTCTCTCTTACCCCTCTCTCTTTCACCCCCTCTCTGTCTTACCCCTCTCTCTCATCCCCTCTCTCACACACTCTCTCTCCCCCATTCTCTCCCCCCTTTCTCTCCCCCACTCTCACTCACCCCCTTTCTCTTTCTCACCCCGATCTTTCCCATCCCCTCTCTCTCTCACACTCTCTCAGCCTTTTCTCTCTTTCCCCTCTCTCTCTTACCCCCTCTCTCACGACTCTCTCTTACATTCTCACTCTCACCCTCTGTTTCTCTGCCTGTCTCTCTCTCACACCCCGCCACTCTCTCACCCCTCTCTCTCTCACCCTTTCTCTCTCAACCCTCTCTCTCATTACCCCTCCCTCTCACACCTCTCTCTCTCCTACCCCTCTCTCTTACACCTCTCTCTGTCTCTCACCTCTGTCTCTCACCCTCTGTCTCTCACCCCTTCTCTCCCACCCTCTCTTTCAGCCCCTCTCTCTCACACCCCCCTCTCTCTCACACACCTCTCTCTCAACCCACTGTTTCTCTCACACCCCTCTCCCTCACCCCTGTCTCTCTTACCCCTCTCTCTTACACACCTCTCTCTCACCCTGTCTCTCAACCCCCGCTCTCTCTCACATCCCTCTCCCTCTCTCACCCATTCTCTCTCACCCCCTCTCTCAGGCCCTCTCTCTCTCATCCCCCCCTCTCTTACACCCCTCTCTCTGTCACATCCCCTCTCTCTCACCCCCTCTCTCTCACCCCATCTCTCTCACTCCCCTCACTCTCTCACACCTCTCTCTCTCATCCCCCTCTCCCACCCCCTCTCTCTCACCCCCTCTCTGTTACACCCCATCTCTCTCACCTGCTGTCTCTTTGTCACTCACTCTCTCTCTTTCTCACTTACACTCTCTATCTTTTTCACTCACTCTCTCTCTTTCTCACCCCCTCTCTCTCTCACCCCTTCTCACTCAACTCCTCTCTCTCTCCCGCCCTCTCTCTCCCCTCTCTCCCCCACTGTCACTCACCCCCTTTCTCTTTCTCACCTGCGCTCTCCCCCACCCTAATCTTTCTCATCCTCCCTCTCTGTCTCACCCTCTCACCCTTATCCCTCTTTCCCCCCTCTCTCTCTTACCCCCTCTCTCTCACACCTCTCTCTCACCTTCTCTCTCTCACCCTCTCTTTCTCTGCCTGTCTCTCTCTCACCCCCTCTCTCTTCCTCACCCCCTCTCCCTTCCGCTCCGATCTCTCTCACACCCCCTCTCTCACCACTCTCTCTCACCACTCTCTCTCACCCCTCTCTCTCTCACACCCCCTCTCTCTCACACCCCCTCTCTCTCACCCCTCTCTCTCTCACACCCCCTCTCTTTCACACCCCCTCTCTCTCACACCCCTCTCTCTCATTCCCTGTGTCTCTCCCCCCCACCACCCCCTCTCTCAACCCTCCTCACTCTCTCATCCCCTTTCACTCTTATCCTGCGCTCTATATAAACCCTCCCCCTCACCCCTCTCGCTCACTCACTCTCTCTTCCCCTCTCTCTCGCACCCCTCTCTTTCTCTCTCAACCCCTCTCTCTCACCACACTCTCTCTCACCCTCTCTCTCACCCCTCTCTCTCTCTCATCCCTCGCTTTCTCTATCAACCCCTCTCTCACCCCCCTCTCTCACCACTCCCTCTCTCTCTCTCACACACCCATCTCCCTCTCACACCCCTCTCTCTCCATCACCCCTCTCTCTCCCAGCCCAATCTCTTTCACATCCGCCCCTCTCTCTCACACACACTCTCACACACCCTCCCTCTCTCACCACCTCCCTCTCTCCCACCATCTCTCTGCCTCTTTCTCATCCCCTCTCTCTCCTTCTCACTGCCTTTCTCTCACCCCCTCTCTCTCTCACCCCCCTCTCTCCCATCCCCTCTCTGTCACTCACTCCCACCTCTCCCTCTCACCACCCTCTCACCTAGCTCTCTCTCTCTCACCCCCTCTCTCTCACCCCCTCTCTCTCACCCCTCTCTCTCACCCCCTCTCTCTCACCCCCTCTCTCACCCCTCGCTCTCACACCCCTCTCTCTCACCCACACTCTCTCTCACCCACACTCTCTCTCACACCTTCTCCTTCTCACTCCACTCTCTCTCTTACCCCCTCCCCACTTTCTCTCTCTCAATCACCCCTTGTCTCTCACCCCCTCTCTCGCACACCTCTCTCTCACTCCCTGTGTCTCTCACCACCCCTCTCTCACTATCCCCTCTCTCAACCCCCTCACTCTTTCACCCCTCTCTCTCTCACCACAGTCTCTCTCTCTCTGTCCCATCACTTCTGTCTCTCACCCCTTCTCTCTCAACCTCTTCTCACCCCACCCCCTCTATCTCACCCCTCGCTCTCTCACCTGGTCTCTCTTTCTCACTCACTCTTTCTCTTTCTAACTTACACTCTCTCTCTTTTTCACTCACTCTCTTTCTCTTTCTCACCCCCTCTCTCTCACGCCCTCTCTCTCAACTCCTCTCTCTCTTCCTCAACTCCTCTCTCCTCTCTCTCACTTCTCTCTACCCCCTCTCTTGCCCCCCACTCTCTACCCCCCTCTCTGCCCCTGTCTCTCACACCCCCTCTCTCTGACTCCCATCTCACTCTCTCACCCCACTCACTCTCTCACCCCACACTCACTCTCTCACCCCACTCTCTCTCTCTAAGCCCGCGTCTCTCTCTCTCACCCCTTATTTCCCCCATCTCTCTCAACCCCTCTCTCTCAACCCCTCTCTCTCAACCCCCTCTCTCAACCGCGCTCTCTCAACTTCTCTGTCTCTCAATTCCTCTCTCTCTCTCCCCTCTCTCTCCCCCTGTCTCTTGCCTCCACCCTCTACCCCCTCTTTCCCGCGTCTCTCACATCCCCTCTCTCTCACTCCCATCTCACTCTCTCACCCCACTCTCACTCTCTCCCCCCATGTCTCTCTCTCTCCCGCCCCCTCTGTCTCCCACCCTTTCTCTCTCACACCCGTTCTCTCTCTCACACCCCTGTTTCTCACCTCCCCTCTCAATTCCTCTCTTTCACCCCCTCTCAACACCTCTCTCTCTCACCCTCTCTCTCCCCCTCTCTCTCCCCTCTCCTCCACTCTCTCCCCCTCAATCCGCCATCTCTCTACCCCTCTCTCTCCCCTCTCCCTCCCACGCCCCCTCTCTCTCTCCTCCTGTCTCCCCTCCTCTTTCGCCCCTCTCTCTCACACCCCTCTCTTACGTCTCTCTCTCTCTCTCTCACACTTCAGCTCGCTCTCTTCCCCTTGCGGTCTCTCTCACTCTCTCATCCTCTTCTCACATTATCTCTCTCTCCCTGCCTCTCTCCCTCTCTCTTGCCTCCCTCTCTCTCTTATCTCACGGTCCCTCTCATTCGCTCTCTCTTGCTCATGCTCTCTCTCTCTCTCTGTCGCTCATGCTCTCTCTGTCTGGCACTCTCACTCTCTCTACCTCTCTCTCAGTCCACCCTACCTCCCTCACCTCTTCTCTCTCACTCTTGCTTTATCTCTCTCTCTGTCTGTCGCTCTCTCTCTCCGTCTCTCTCTCAGTATCCCCCCTCACCTCCTCTCTCTCAACCCATCTTTCTCAACCCCTCACTCCCCCCTCTCTCTCACCCCCCTTCTCTCTCACCCCCTTCTCTCTCTCAACCCCACTCTCTTTCAATCCCGCTCTCTCTCACCCCTTTCTCACCCCCCATCACCACCACCTCGCTCAAATCCCCTCACTCTCTGATCCCCTCACTCTCTCACCCCCTCACTCACCCCTCTCTCTTTTCCACTCTCTCTCTCTCAACCCTGTCTTTCTCTGTCAACCCCTCGCTCTCACCCCTCTCTCTCTCATTCCCTCACTCTCTCACCCCATCAGTCTCTCACCCCCTCTCTCTCAACCATCTCTCTCTCTCACACATCCATCTCTCTCTCACCCCCCCTCTCTCTCCCCTCTTTCTCCGTCATCCCTCTCTCTCTCCCACCCCAATCTCTTTTACATTCCCCCTCTCTCTCTCACACATTCTCACACACCCTCTCTCTCGCACCCCCTCTCTCTCTCGCCCCCTCTCTCCCACACCCTCTATGTCACTCACTTAAACCTCTCCCTCTCACCGCCCTCTCACCCCTCTCTTTCTCACACCCCCCCTCTCTCAACCCTCTCTTTCTCCCACCTTCCTCTCTCTCAACCCCTCTCTCTCTCACCTCTCTCTCTCACACCCTCTCTCTCACCCCTCTCTCTCACCCCCCTCTCTCAACACCCCCTCTCTCAACACTCCTCAAACTCTCATCCCCCAACTCTCTAACCCCCTCAGTCTCTCACCCCACTCTCTCTCAACCCCTCTCTCAAACATCCATCTCTCTCTCACACCCCCCTCTCTCTCTCCCCTCTCTCTGTCACCCCTTTCTCTCCCACCCCAATCTCTTTCACATCCCCATCTCTCTGCCTCTTTCTCCTCCCCTCTCTCTCCTTCTTGCTCCCTCTCTCTCACCCCCATTCTCTCTCACCCCTCTCTCTCCCACTCCCTCTGTGTCACTCACTCCCACCTCTGCCTCTCACTGCCCTCTCACCCCATTCTCTCTCTTACCCACTCCCCACTTTCTCACTCTCAAACACCCCTTGTCTCTCACCCCTCTCTCTCACACCTCTCTCTCACTCCCTGTGTCTCTCACCACCCCTCTCTCACCACCCCTCTCTCAACCCCCCTCACTCTCTCATCCCCTCTCTCTCACCCCTCTCTCTGTCACCCCCGCTCACCCCTCCTCTATCTTTCACCCCCTCACCCCTCTCCCTTTCTCTCTTACCCTGCGCTCTCTCTCTCTCTAACTCCTCCCCCTCTCACCCCTCTCGGTCACCCCCTCTCTCTCACCCCTCTCTTTCTCTCTCCACCCCTCTCTCTCACCACTTTCTCTCACACTTCCTCTCTCTCTCACCCCTCTCTCTCACACCTCTCTTTCTCTGTCAACCCCTCTCTCTCACCGCTCTCTCACTCCCTCTCTCGCTCACTGCCCCTCTCTCACCACACTCTCTCTCAACAACCCTCACTCTCTCAGCCCCTCTCTCTCAACCCCTCTCTCTCTCACATCCATTTCTCTCTCACCCCTCTTTCTCTCCTCTCTCTCTCTCTGTTATCCTTCTCTCTCCCACCCCAATCTCTTTCACATCCCCCTCTCTCTCACACACACTCTCACACACACTCGCTCTCACTCCCCGCCCTCTCTCCCGCCATCTCTCTGCCTTTTTCTCATCCCCTCTCTCTCCTTCTCACTCCCTCTCTCTCACCCCCTCTCACTCTTAATGCCTCTCTCTCCCACCCCCTCTCTGTCACTCACTCCCACCTCCTCCTCTCACCCAGCTCCCTCTCTCTCACTCCCTCTCTCTCACCCCCTCTCTCTTAATGCCTCTCTCTCCCACCCCCTCTCTGTCACTCACTCCCACCTCCTCCTCTCACCCAGCTCTCTCTCTCTCACCCCCTCTCTCTCCCACCCCCTCTCTCTCACCCCTCGTTCTCTCACCCCTCTCTCTCACCCCTCTCTCTCTCTCAACCTCTCCTTCTAACTCCACTCTCTCTCTTACACCTTCCCCACTTTCTCTCTCTCAATCACCCCTTGTCTCTCACCCCCCTCTCTCTCCCACCTCCCTCTCTCACACCCCCTCTCACTCCCATCTCACTCTCTCACCCCACTCTCTCACCCCCCTCTCTCTCTCACCCTCTCCTTCTAACTCCACTCTCTCTCTTACCCCTTCCCCACTTTCTCTCTCAATCACCCCTTGTCTCTCACAACCCTTCTCACTCCCATCTCACTCTCTCACCCCTCTCTCTCTCTCACCACAGTCTCTCTCTCTGTCCCATCACCTCTGTCTCTCACCACTTCTCACCCCACCCCCTCTCTTCACCCCTCACACTCTCACCCCCTCTCACTTTCTCACTTACACTCTCTCTCTTTTTCACTCATTCTCTCTTTCTCACCCCTCTCTCTCACCCCTCTCTCTCTCACACCCTCTCCTTCTCACTCCTCTCTCTCTCTTACCGTGTCCCCACTTTCTCTCTCAATCACCCCTTGTCTCTCAACCCGTTTCTCTCTCCCACCTCCCTCTCTCTCACTCCCTCTCTCTCTCTCTTTGCCCTCTCTCACACCCCCTCTCATTCCCATCTCACTCTCTCCCCCCCTCTCTCACCACAGTCTCTCTCTCTCTCTCTCTGTCCCATGCCCTCTGTCTCTCACCCCTTCTCACCCTACCCTTCTCTCTCACCCCACGCTCTCTCACCCCTCGCTCTCTCACCCCTCGCTCGCTCATCCCCTCTCTCTTTCACACTCACGCTCTCTCTTTCTCACTTACACTCTCTCTTTTTCACTCACTGTCTCTCTTTCTCACCCCCTCTCTCTCACGCCCTCTCACTCAACTCCCCTCTTTCCCCCTCTCTCTCCCTTCTCTCTACCCCCTGTCTTGCCCCCACTCTCTACCCCCTCTCTCCCCCTGTCTCTCACACCCCCTCTCTCTCACTATTTTCTCACTCTCTCACCCCACTCTCTTTTTCTTATCCCACGTCTCTCTCTCACTCACCCCTTTTCCCCCATCTCTTTCAACCCCTGTCTCTCACCCCCTCTCTCTTTCAACTCCCTCTCTCAACCTCTCTCTCTCAACACCCCTCTCTCTCACCCCCCTCTCTCTCCCACCCCCTTCTCTCTCACCCCCCTCTCTTTCACCCCCTCTCTCTCTCACACCTTCTCCTTCTCACTCCACTCTCTCTCCTACCCCCTCCCCACTTTCTCTCTCTCAATCACTCCTTGTCTCTCACGCCCTCTCTCTCCCACCTCCCTCTCTCTCAACCCTCTCTCACCCCTCTCTCTGAACCCCCCCTCTCAACCCCCCTCTCTCTCTCCCCTCTCTCTCTCAACCCTTCTCCCTAACCCCTCACTCTCTCACGCCTCTCTCACATTCCCTCGCTCTCTCTCAACATCCCCTCTCTCAAACCCCCTCACTCTCTCATCCCCTCACTCTCTCACGCCCTCACTCTCTCACCCCCTCCCTCTCACACCCCTCTCTCTCACACCCTCTCTCTCCCACCCCCTCTCTCTCACCACCGCCTCTCTCAACCACCCTCACTCTCTCATCCCCTCACTCTCTCACACCCTCAATCTCTCACGCCCTCTCTCTTTCTCAAACCCTTTCTCTCGCCCCACTCTCTCTCTCATCCCCTCTCTCTCACCCCTCTCTCTCACTCCCTCTCACACCCTTTCTCTCTTACCACGCGCTCTCTCTAACCCCTCACCTTCTCACCCCTCTCGCTCACCCCTCTCTCTCACCCACTCTCTCAATCACACCCTCCCCTTCTCACTCCACTCTCTCTCTTACCCCCCACACTTTCTCTCCCTCAATCACCCCCTCACTCTCACCCCCCTCACCGCCTCTCTCTCACCCCGTCTCTCTCACCCGCTCTCTTTCTCACTCACACTCTCTTTCTCACTTACACTCTCTCTTTTTCATTCACTCTCTCTTTCTCACCCCCTCTCGCTCTCACCCCCACTCTCTTTCAACTCCTCTCTCTCCCCCTCTCTCTCTCTCCCCTCTCTCCCCCTCTCTTGCCCCCCACTCTCTACCCCCTCTCCCCTGTCTCTCACACCCCCTCTCTCACTCCCATCTCACTCTCTCTCACCCCTCGCTCTCTCTCCCCTCTCTCTCACCCACTCTCTCACACACCCTCTCCTTCTCACGCCATTCTCTCTCTTACACTCCCCACTTTCTCTCTCTCAAACACCCCTTGTCTCTCACCCCTCTCTCTCACACCTCTCTCACTCCCTGCGTCTCTCACCACCCCTCTCTCACCATCCCCTCTCTCAACCCCCCTCACTCTTTCATCCCCTCTCTCTCACCCCTCTCTCTGTCATCCCCTCTCACCCACCTCCCTCTCTCAACCCCTCACCCCTTTCCCTTTCTCTCTTACCCCGCGCTCTCTCTCGAACCCCTCTCCCTCTCACCCCTCTTGCTCACCCCCTCTCTCTCTTCCTCTCTCTCTCTCACCCCTCTCTTTCTCTCTCACCCTCTCTCTCTCACCACTCTCTCTCACACACTCTCTTTCTCTGTCAACCTCTCTCTCTCACCCCTCTCTCACTCCCTCTCTCTCTAAACGCCCCCCTCTCTCAACACTCCTCAATCTCTCATCCCCTCACTCTCTCACACCCTCAGTCTCTCATCCCCCTCTCTCTCAACCACTCTCTCTCTCACAACCACTCTCTCTCAACCACTCTCTCTTCAAACCCTCTCTCACCCCCATCAATCTCTCATCCCCTTACTCTCTCACCTCATCAATCTCTCACACATCCCTCTCTCTCACACCCTCTCTCTCACCCCCCTCTCTCACCACCCCTCAATCTCTCATCCCCTCACTCTCTCACACCCTCAGTCTCTCACCCCCCTCTCTCTCAACCCCTCTCTCTCTCACAACCACCTCTCTCTCACCCCCCTCTCTCTTCAAACCCTCTCTCACTCATTCCCTTACACTCTCACCTCACCAGTCTCTCACACACCCCTCTCTCTCACCCCCCCCCCCACCTTCCCCTCTCTCACCCCCCTCTCTCACCACCTCTCAAACATCTCCCTCTCTCCCCCTCTCCCCTCTCTCTGTCACCCCTGTTTCTCCCACCCCAATCTCTTTCTCATTCCCCTCTCTCTCACACACACTCTCAAACACTCTCCCTCTCTCCCACCATCTCTCTGCCTCTTTCTCTCCCCTCTCTCTCTCCTTCTTGCTTCCTCTCTCTCTCACCCCCTCTCTCTAACCCCCTCTCTCTCACACCCTCTCTCTCCCACCCCCTCTCTGTCACTCACTCCCACCTCTCCCTCAGCGCCCTCTCACCCAGCTCTCTCTCTCTCACCCCCTCTCTCTCTCCCAAACCCCCTCTCTTTCTCCCTCTCACTCTTTTACCCTCTCTCTCTCACACCCCACCCCTCTCTCTCACCCACCTCAGTCTCACCCCCCACCCCTCTCACTCTCAACCCCCTCTCTCTCTCACCCCTCTCTCTGAACCCCTCTTTCTCACTCCCTGTGTCTCTCACCACCCCTCTCTCACCACCCCCACTCTCATCCCCTCTCTCTCACCCCTCTCTCTGTCACCCCTTCTCATCCCTCCTCCCTCTCTCACCCCCTCACACCTCTCCCTTTCTCTCTTACCCCGCACTCTCTCTCTAACCCCTTCCCCTCTCACCCCTCTCGGTCACCCCCTCTCTCTCTTACCCTCTCTCTCTCTCACCCCTCTCTTTCTTTCTCAACCCCTATCTCTCTCACACACTCTCTCTCACCCCTCTCTCTCTGAACTCGCTTTCTCTGTCAACCCCTCTCTCTCAGTCCCTCTCTCGCTCACCGTCCCCCTCTCACCGCCCCCACTCTCACCACCCCCTCTCTCAACTCCCCTCAGTCTCTCACCCCCTCTCTCTCAACCCCTCTCTCTCTCACATCCATCTCTCTCTCACTCCCCTCTCTCTCACCCCTCTCTCTCCGTCACCCATCTCTCTCCCACCCCAATCTCATTCACATCCCCCTCTCTTGCACACACTCTCACACACACTCGCTCTCTCACCCCTTCCTCTCTCCCACCATCTCTCTGCCTCTTTCTCATCCCCTCTCTCTCCTTCTCGCTCCCTCTCTCTCACCCCTCTCTCTCTCTCACCCCTCTCTCTCTCCCACCTCCCTCTCTCTCTCAACCCTCAGTCTTACACCCCCCACCCCCACTCTCTTACACACCCAACCCCCTCTCCCTCTCAACCCCTCTCTCTCAACCCCTCACTCTCACCCCTTGCTCTCACCCCTCTCCCATACTTCCTCTCTCAAACCCCCTCACTCTCTCATCCCCTCACTCTCTCACCCCCTCTCTCTCACCCCTCTCTCTCAACCCCTCTCTCTCTCACCCCCCTCTCTCTCTCACCCCCTCTCTCTCTCACGTCTCTCCCTCTCTTCCTCTCTCTTTCACCCCCTTGTCTCTCACCACCCCCTCTCTCAACCCCCTTCACTCTCTCATCCCCTCACTCTCTCATACCCCCAATCTCTCATGCCCTCTCTCTTTCTCAAACCCTCTCTCTCTCACCCCCTCTCTCTCTCATTCCCTCTCTCACCCTTCTCTCTCACACGCCCTCTCACACCCTTTCGCTCTTACCCCGCGCTCTCTCTAACCCCTCCCCCACTCTCTCACCCCTCTCTCTCACCCACTCTCTCAATCACACCCTCTCCTTCTCACTCCACTCTCTCTCTTACCCCCTCCCCACTTTCTCTCTCTCAATCACCCATTGTCTCTCACCCCCTCTCTCACCCCTCTCTCACTCCTTGTGTCTCTCACCCCACTCTCACCACCCCCTCTCTCAACCCCCCTCATTAACCTTGTCACCCCCTATCTCTCTCACACCCTTTCTCTCTTACCCCGCCCTCTCTCTCTCTAACCCCTCCCCCTCTCACCCCTCTCGTTCACCCCCTCTCTCTCACCCCTCGCTCTCTCACCACTCTCTCTCACCCACTCTCTCTCTTACACCCCACTTTTTCTCTCTCAATCAACCCTTCTCTCTCAACCCCTTCTCACCCCCAGCCCCCTCTCTCTCCACCTCTCTCTGCCCCCCTTTCTCTCCCCTCTCTCTGCCCCCCTCTCTCTCCCCCTCTATTTCCCTCTGTCTCTCACACCCCCTCTCTCTCCATCCCATCTCACGCTCTCACCCCACTTTCTCGCTCTCACCCCACGTCTCTCTCTCTCTCCACCTCCTATTCCTTACACCCCTTCTCTCTCACACCCCTTCTCTCTCTCACACCCCTTCTCTCTCTCACACCCCCTCTCTCTCTCACACCCCTTCTCTCTCACACCTCTTCTCGCTCTCACACTCCTTCTCTCTCACTCCATCTCTCTCTCTCCACCCCTCTCTCAACCCGCCTCACTCTCTCATCCCCTCACTCTCTCACACCCTCAATCTCTCACGCCCTCTCTCTTTCTCAACCCCTCTCTCTCACCCCTCTCTCTCTCTCATCCCCTCTCTCACCCCTCTCTCTTACTCCCTCTCACATCCTTTCTCTCTTACCCCACGCGGTCTCTCTAACCCCTCCCCCTCTCACCCCTCTCGCTCACCCCCTCTCTCTCACCCACTCTCTCAATCACACTCTCTCCTTCTAACTCCACTCTCTCTCTTAGCCCCTCCCCACTTTCTCTCTCTCAATCACCCCTTGTCTCTCAACCTCTCTCTCTCGCACCCATTCTCTCTTTCTCACGCAAGCTCTCTCTTTCTCACTTAGACGCTCTCTTTTTCACTCTCTCTCTTTCTCATCCCCTCTCTCTCACCCCCTCTCTCTCACCCTCTCTCTCTCCCCCCTCTCTCTCCCCTCTCTCTCCCCTTCTCTCTACCCCCTCTCTTGCCTCCCACCCTCTACCCTTTCTCTCCCCCTGTCTCTCACAAACCCTCTCTCTCACTCCCATCTCACTTTCTCACCCCATTGTCTCTCTCTTAGCTCACGTCGCACTCTCTGTCCCACCCCCTCTGCCTCACACACCTTTTCTCTCACATCCCTTCTCTCTCACACCCCTTCTCTCTCACACCCCTGTTTCTCACCCCTCCTCTCTCACTTCCTCTCTCTCATCCCCTCTCTCTCATCACCTCTCTCTCTCAGCCCACTCTCTCCCCCTCTCTCTTTCCCCCTCTCTCTCTCCCCCTCCCCCTCTCTCTCCTCCTCTCTCTCTCCTCCCCTCTCTCTCCCCTCACCTTCTCTCTCCCCTGTCTCTCCACCCTCTCTACACGCTTTCTCTCCAGCCCCTCTCTCCCACTCTCTCTCCCCCTCTCTCTCCCCCCTTTTTCTCCACCTATCTCTCCCCACTCTCACCCCCTCTCTTACCATCCCCTCTCTCACCCCCCTCTCTCTCATCCCCCTCTCTCCCCCTCTCTTTCTCTCTCCCGCTATCTGTCTCCCCTCTCTCTCTGTCACCCTCTCTCTGCCCCCTCTCTGTCACCGTCCCTCTGTCTCCCCTCCCTCTGTCCCCCTCTCTCTGTCCCCATCTCTCGGTCCCCTCCTCTGTCCGCATCTCTCTGTCCCCTCTCTCTTTCGCACTCTCTCTGCCCCTTCTCTCTCCCCCGCTCTCTGACCCCCTCTCTCTGTCGCCCTCTCTCTGCCCACTCTCTGTCACCGTCTTTCTGTCCCCCTCCCTCTGCCCCCCTCCTTCTGTACCACTCTCTCTGTCCCCCCCTCACTGTCCCCTCTCATTGTCGTCCTCTCTATGCCCCCTCACTGTCACCGTCTCTCTGCACCCCTCTCTCTGTCCCCGTTTCTCTCTCCCCCTGATCTCTGTCCCCTTCTCTCTGCCCCTCTCTGTCCCCGTTTCTCTGACCCCCTCTCTGTCCCCTTCTCTCTGCCCCTCTCTGTCACCGTCTCTCTGTCCCCCATCCCTCTGCCCCCTCGTTCTGTACCACTCTCTCTGTCCCCCCCTCACTGTCCCCTCTCATTGTCATCCTCTCTATGCCCCCTCACTGACACCGTCTCTCTGCACCCCTCTCTCTGTCCCCGTTTCTCTGTCCCCCTGCTCTCTGCCCCCTCTCTGTCACCGTCTCTCTGCGCCCCTCTCTCTGTCCCCGTTTCTCTGTCCCCCTCTCTCTGCCTACTCTCTGTCACTGTCTCTATGTCCCCTTCTCTCTGCCCCCTCTCTGTCACCGTCTCTCTGCACCCCTCTCTCTGTCGCCCCTCTCTCGGACCCCGTTTCTCTGTCCCCCTGCTTTCTGTCCCCCTCTCTCTGCCCGCTCTCTGTCACCGTTTCTCTGTCCCACCTCCCTCTGTCCCCCTCCCTCTGTCCCGATCTCCCTGTCCCCTCTCTCTGTCCCCCTCTCTCTGTCCCCCTCCCTCTGTCCCCTCTCTCTGTTCCCCTCTCTCTGCCCCCTCTCTCTGTCCCCTCTCCCTCTGTCCCCCTCTCTCTTTCACACTCTCTCTGCCCCCTCTCTCTGTCCCCCTCTCTCTGCCCCCCTCTCTCTGCCCCCTCGCCCTCTGTCCCCTCTCTCTTTCACCCTATCTCTGCCCCCCTCTCTCTGTCCCCCTCTCTCTGCCCCCTCTCTCTGCCCCCTCTCCCTCTGTCCCCCTCTCTGTTTCACCCTCTTTCTGCCCCCCCGCCCCTCTCTCTCTGTCCCCCTCTCTCTGCCCCCCTCTCTCTGCCCCCCTCTGCCCCCCTCTCTCTGTCCCCCTCTCTCTGTCACCCTCTCTCTGTCCCCACTCTGTCACCGTCTCTCTGCCCCGTCCCTCTGTCCACCCTCCCTCTGTACCCCCTTCTCTGTACCCCCTCACTGTCCCCCCTCTCTGAACCCCCTCTCTTTGCCCCCCGCTCAGTCCCCCCTCTCTGTCCCCCTCTCTCTCTGTACCCCCTCTCTCTGTCCCCCTCTCTCTTTGTTCCCTCTCTCTGTCCCCCTCTCTCTGTCCCTCCTCTCTCTGCCCCTCCTCTGTCGCCCTCTCTCTGCCCCCACTCTGTCACCATCTGTCTGTCCCCTCTCCCTCTGTCACCTCTCGCTCTGTCCCCTCCCTCTGTCCCCCTCTCTCTCTGTCCTGCCCTGACTGTCCCCTCTCTTTGTCGCCCTCTCTCTGCCTCCTCTCTGTCCCCTCTCTCTCTCTGCCCCCCCTCTTTCTGCCCCCTCTCTCTGTTGCCCCTCACTCTGTCCCACCTCTCTAAGTGCCCCCCTCTCTCAGTGCCCCTCTCTCTGTTCCCCCCTCTGTTCCCCCCCACTGTGTCCCCCCCCTCTGTTCCTTCTCTCTGTCCCCCTCTCTCTGTCCCCCTCTCTCTGTCCCCCTCTCTCTGTGTCCCCCCTCTGTCCCCTCTCTCTGCCCCCTCTCTCTGCCCCCTCGCACTGTTCCACGCTCTCTGTCCCCCCATCTATATCGCCCTCTCATTGCCCCTCTCTCTCCCCTACTCTGTACCCTCCATCTGTCCCCCTCCCTCTGTCCCCATCCCTCTGTCACCCTCCCTCTGTTCTCCCTCTCTCTGTCCCCCCTTCTCTGTCCCCCCTCTCTGTCCCCTTCTCTGTGCCCCCCCCCACTCTGGTACCCCACCGTCCCCCCCTCTGTCCTCTCGCTCTCTGTCCCCTCTCTCTCTGTCCCCCTCTCTCTCTATCCCTCTCTCTTTCTGCCCCCTCTCTCTGCACCCTCGCTTTGTTCCCCGCTCTCTATCCCCCCATCTCTATCGCCCTCTCTCTGCCCCTCTCTCTCCCCCACTCTTTACCCTCCATCTGTCTCACTTCCTCTGTCCCCCTCCCTCTGTCCCCCTCCCTCTGTTCTCCCTCTCTCTGTCCCCCCTCTCTCTGACCCCCTCTCTCTCTGTCCCCCTCTCTCTGTCGCCACATCTGTCACCGTCTCTCTGTCCCCCTCTCTCTGTCCACCCCTCTCTCTGCCACCCCCCCTCTGTCCCCCCTCTCTGTCCCACTCTCTCTCTGTCCCCCTCTCTCTCCCACTTTCTCTCTGTCCCCCTTTCTCTGTCCCCCTCTCTCTGCCCCCTCTCTCTCCCACACTGTACCCCGCTCTCTGTCCCCCAATCTCTGTCGCCCCTCCCTCTGACCCCCTGTATCTCCCCCTCTCTTTGTCCTGCTCTCTCTGTCCCCCTCTACCTCCCCCTCTTTCCGTCCCCTCTATCTGACCCCATCTATCACCCACACTCTCTGTGCCCCTTTCTCTCTGTACCTTCTCTCTGCCCCCTCTCTCTGTGTCCCCTCTCTCTCTGTCCCCTCTCTCTGTCCCCCTATCTCTGTCCCCCCCTCTCTCTGCCCCCTCTCTTTTCTCCCTCTCTCTCTGTCCCTATCTCTCTGCCCCCTCTCTCTCCCCCACTCTCTTTCCCCCTCTCTCTGACCCCCACTCTCTGTCCACCACTCTCTGTCCCCCACTCTCTGTCCCCCTCTCTCTAACCCCCAATTTCTGCCCCCCACTCTCTGTCCCCTCCTCTCTCTGACCCCCTCTAACGCTCTCACTCTCTGTGACCCTCTCTCTGTCGCCCACTCTCTGCCCCCTCTCTCTCTGTCTCCGCGTCCCTCTGTCCCCCTCTTTCTGTCCCACTCTCTCTGTTCCCCCCTCTCTCTGTCCCTCTCTCTTACTGCCCCCTCTCTCTGCCCCCTCGGACTGTTCCCTGCTTTCTGTCCCCCCATCTCTATCGCCCTCTCTCTGCCCCTCTCTCTCCCCCACTCTGTACCCTCCATCTGTCCCCTTCCCTCTGTTCCCCTCCCTCTGTCCCCCCTTCTCTGTCCCCCCTCTCTGTCCCCTTCTCTGTGCTCCCCCCACTCTGGTACCCCCCCGTTCCCCCCCCCCTCTGACCTCTCTCTGTCCCCTCTCTCTCTGTCCCCCTCTCTCTCTATCCCTCTCTCTTTCTGCCCCCTCTCTCTGCCCCCTCGCTCTGTTCCCCGCTCTCTGTCCCCCCATCTATATCGCCCTCTCTCTGCCCCTCTCTATCCCCCACTCCGTACCCTCCATCTGTCTCCCTCCCTCTGTCCCCCTCCCTCTGTCCCCCTCCCTCTGTTCTCCCTCTTTCTGTCCCCCTCTCTCTGCTCCCCCACTCTGGTTCCGGTCCCCCCCCCCCGTCCCCTTCTCTGTCCCCTCTCTCTGTTCCCTCTCTCTCTGTTCCCACATTCTCTGTCTCCCTCATTCGGTCCCCCTCTCTCTGCCCCCCCCCCCCGTCCCCTCTCTCTGTCCCTCTCTCTCACTGCCCCCCTCTCTCTGCCCCCTCGCTTTGTTTCCCGCTCTCTGTCCCCCCATCTCTATCGCCCTCTCTCTGCCCCCTCTCTGTCACTGTCTCTCTGCCCCCTCTCTCAGTCCACCCTCTCTCTGTCCCAAACCACTGTCCCCCCCTCCCTCTCTGTAGCCCTCTCTCTGCCCCCTGTCAGACACCATCTCTCTGTTCCCCACCATCCACCCCTCTCTGTCGCCCACTCTCTGCCCCCTCTCCGTCACCATCTCTCTGTACTCACTCGGTCTTTCCCCCTCCCTCTGTCCCCCTCTCTCTGTCCCCCTCTCTCTGTCCACCTCTCTCTGTCCCCCCATCTCTGTCCCCCTCTCTCTGTCCCCCTCTCTCTGTCCCCCTCTCTCTGTCCCCCTCTCTCTCTGTCCCCCCCTCTCTGTCCCCCTCTTTCTGCCCCTCCCAGGCACCATCTCTCTGTCCCCCTCTCTCTGTCCACCTCTCTCTGTCCCCCCATCTCTGTCCCCCCATCTCTGTCCCCCTCGCTCTGTCCCCCTCTCTCTGTCCCCCTCCGTCTGTCCCCCTCTCTCTGTACCTCCCTCTCTGTCCCCCCCCTCGCTCTGTAGCCCCTCTCTCTGTCCCCTCTCTCTCTGTCCCCCACTCTCTCTGTTCCCCCCTCTCTCTGACCCCCTCTCTCTCTGTCTCCCTCTCTCTGTCCCCCCTCTCTCTGTAGCCCTCTTTCTGACCACCACTCTCTCTGACCCCCCTCTCTGTCTCCCTCTCTCTGTCCCCCTCTCTCTGACCCCCCTCTCTGTCCCCCTCTCTCTGCCCTCTCTCTCTGTCCCCCTCTCTGTCCCCTCTCTCTGTCCCCCTCTCTCTGTCCACCCCTCTCTCTGTAGCCCCTCTCTCTGCCTCCCTCCCACTGTCCCCCCTCTCTCTGTCGCCCTCTTTCTGACCACCACTCTCTCTGACCCCCTCTCTCTGTCCCCTCTCTCTCTGTCCCCCACTCTCTCTGTTCCCCCCTCTCTCTGACCCCCTCTCTCTCTGTCCCCCTCTCTCTGTCCCCCTCTCTCTGACCCCCCTCTCTGTCCCCCTCTCTCTGCCCACTCTATCTGTCCCCCTCTCTGTCCCCTCTCTCTGTCCCCCTCTCTCTGTCCACCCCTCTCTCTGTAGCCCCTCTCTCTGCCCCCCTCCCTCTGTTCCCCCTCTCTCTGTCGCCCTCTTTCTGACCACCACTCTCTCTGACCCCCCTCTCTGTCCCTCTCTCTCTGTCCACCCCTCTCTCTGTAGCCCCTCTCTCTGCCCCCTCTCTCTTTCCCCTACTCTCTCTGTTCCCCCCTCTCTCTGACCCCCTCTCTCTGACCCCCTCTCTCTCTGTCCCCCCCCTCTCTGACCCCCCCCCTCTGTCGCCATATCTGTCACCATCTCTCTGTCCCTCTCTCTCTGTCCACCCCTCTCTCTGTAGCCCCTCTCTCTGCCCCCTCCCTCTGTTCCCCCTCTCTCTGTCGCCCTCTTTCTGACCACCACTCTCTCTGACCCCCTTCTCTGTCCCTCTCTCTCTGTCCACCCCTCTCTCTGTAGCCCCTCTCTCTGCCCCCTCTCTCTTTCCCCCACTCTCTCTGTTCCCCCCTCTCTCTGACCCCCTCTCTCTGACCCCCTCTCTCTCTGTCCCCCCTCTCTGACCCCCCCTCTCTGTCGCCATATCTGTCACCATCTCTCTGTCCCTCTCTCTCTGTCCACCCCTCTCTCTGTTCCCCCCGTCCCCCCTCACTGTCCTTCTCTCTCTCTCCCCCTCTCTCTCCCACACTGTCCCCTCTCTCTGACCCTCTTTCTGTTCCACTCTCTCTGTCGCCCTTTTTCTGTCCCACTCTCTCTGTCCCCCTCTCTCTGTCCCCCTCTCTCTGCCCCCTCTCTCTCCCCCTCTCTCTCTGTCCCACTCTCTCTGTCCCCCTCTCTCTGCCTCTCTCTCTCTCCCACACTGTACCCCGCTCTCTGTCCCCCAATCTCTGTCACCCCTCCCTCTGACCCCCTCTATCTCCCCCTCTCTCTGTCCCCCTCTACCTCCCCCTCTTTCCGTCCCCTCTATCTGACCCCATCTATCACCCACACTCTCTGTGCCCCTTTCTCTCTGTACCTTCTTTCTGACCCCTCTCTCTCTGTTCCCGCACTCTGTCCCCTCTCTCTCTGTCCCCTCTCTCTGTCCCCCCTATCTCCGTCCCCCCTCTCTCTGTCCCCCCTCTCTCTGCTCCCTCTCTCTCTGTCCCTCTCTCTCTGCCCCTCTCTCTCCCCCACTCTCTGTCCCCCTCTCTCTGACCCCCACTCTCTGTCCACCACTCTCTGTCCCCCACTCTCTGTCCCCCTCTCTCTAACCCCCAATTTCTGCCCCCCACTCTCTGTCCCTTTCTCTCTCTGACCCCCTCTAACTCCCTCACTCTCTGTGACCCTCTCCCTGTCGCCCACTCTCTGCCCCCTCTCTCTCTGTCCCTGCGTCCCTCTGTCCCCCTCTTTCTGTCCCACTCTCTCTGTCCCCCTCTCTCTCTGTCCCCCCCTCTTTCCCCCTGCCTCTCTGTCCCGCTCTCTCTGTCCCCCTCTCACTGTCCCCCTCTCTCTCTCTGTCCCTCTCTCTCTCTGCCCCCTCTCTCTGCCCCCTCACACTGTTCCCCGCTCTCTGTCCCCCCATCTCTATCGCCCTCTCTCTGCCCCTCTCTCTGCCCCACTCTGTATCCTCCATCTGTCCCCCTCCCTCTGTCCCCCTCCCTCTGTTCTCCCTCTCTCTGTCCCCCCTTCTCTGTCCCCCCTCTCTGCCCCTCTCTCTGTGCCTCTCTCTCTCTGCCCCCTCTCTCTGCCCCCTCGCACTGTTCCTGGCTCTCTGTCTCCCCATCTCTATCGCCCTCTCTCTGCCCCTCTCTCTCCTCCACTCTGTACCCTCCCTCTGTCCCCCTCCCTCTGTCCCCCTCCCTCGCTTCTACCTCTCACTGCCCCCCTCTCTCTGCCCCCTCATTTTGTTCCCCGCTCTCTGTCCCCCCATCTCTATCGCCCTCTCTCTGCCCCCTCTCTGTCACTGTCTCTCTGCCCCCTCTCTCTCTGTCACTGTCTCTCTGCCCCCTCTCTCAGTCCACCCTCTCTCTGTCCCAAACCTCTGTCCCCCCCCTCTCTGTCGCCCGCTCTCTGCCCCCTCTCCGTCACCATCTCTCTGTACTCACTCGGTCTTTCCCCCCCTCTCTGTCGCCCGCTCTCTGCCCCCTCTCCGTCACCATCTCTCTGTACTCACTCGGTCTTTCCCCCTCTCTCTGTCCCCCTCTCTCTGTCCCCTCTCTCTGTCCCCCTCTCTCTGTCCCCTCTCTCTGTCCACCCCTCTCTCTGTTCCCCCCGTCCCCCCTCACTGTCCTTCTCTCTCTCTCCCCCTCTCTCTCCCACACTGTCCCCTCTCTCTGACCCTCTTTCTGTTCCACTCTCTCTGTCGCCCTTTTTCTGTCCCACTCTCTCTGTCCCCCTCTCTCTGTCCCCCTCTCTCTGCCCCCTCTCTCTCCCCCTCTCTCTCTGTCCCACTCTCTCTCTGTCCCCCTCTCTCTGCCTCTCTCTCTCTCCCACACTGTACCCCGCTCTCTGTCCCCCAATCTCTGTCACCCCTCCCTCTGACCCCCTCTATCTCCCCCTCTCTCTGTCCCCCTCTACCTCCCCCTCTTTCCGTCCCCTCTATCTGACCCCATCTATCACCCACACTCTCTGTGCCCCTTTCTCTCTGTACCTTCTTTCTGACCCCTCTCTCTCTGTTCCCGCACTCTGTCCCCTCTCTCTCTGTCCCCTCTCTCTGTCCCCCCTATCTCCGTCCCCCCTCTCTCTGTCCCCCCTCTCTCTGCTCCCTCTCTCTCTGTCCCTCTCTCTCTGCCCCTCTCTCTCCCCCACTCTCTGTCCCCCTCTCTCTGACCCCCACTCTCTGTCCACCACTCTCTGTCCCCCACTCTCTGTCCCCCTCTCTCTAACCCCCAATTTCTGCCCCCCACTCTCTGTCCCTTTCTCTCTCTGACCCCCTCTAACTCCCTCACTCTCTGTGACCCTCTCCCTGTCGCCCACTCTCTGCCCCCTCTCTCTCTGTCCCTGCGTCCCTCTGTCCCCCTCTTTCTGTCCCACTCTCTCTGTCCCCCTCTCTCTCTGTCCCCCCTCTCTTTCCCCCTGCCTCTCTGTCCCGCTCTCTCTGTCCCCCTCTCACTGTCCCCCTCTCTCTCTCTCTGTCCCTCTCTCTCTCTGCCCCCTCTCTCTGCCCCCTCACACTGTTCCCCGCTCTCTGTCCCCCCATCTCTATCGCCCTCTCTCTGCCCCTCTCTCTGCCCCACTCTGTATCCTCCATCTGTCCCCCTCCCTCTGTCCCCCTCCCTCTGTTCTCCCTCTCTCTGTCCCCCCTTCTCTGTCCCCCCTCTCTGCCCCTCTCTCTGTGCCTCTCTCTCTCTGCCCCCTCTCTCTGCCCCCTCGCACTGTTCCTGGCTCTCTGTCTCCCCATCTCTATCGCCCTCTCTCTGCCCCTCTCTCTCCTCCACTCTGTACCCTCCCTCTGTCCCCCTCCCTCTGTCCCCCTCCCTCGCTTCTACCTCTCACTGCCCCCCTCTCTCTGCCCCCTCATTTTGTTCCCCGCTCTCTGTCCCCCCATCTCTATCGCCCTCTCTCTGCCCCCTCTCTGTCACTGTCTCTCTGCCCCCTCTCTCTCTGTCACTGTCTCTCTGCCCCCTCTCTCAGTCCACCCTCTCTCTGTCCCAAACATCTGTCCCCCCCCTCTCTGTCGCCCGCTCTCTGCCCCCTCTCCGTCACCATCTCTCTGTACTCACTCGGTCTTTCCCCCTCTCTCTGTCCCCCTCTCTCTGTCCCCTCTCTCTGTCCCCCTCTCTCTGTCCCCTCTCTCTGTCCCCCTCTCTCTGTACCTCCCTCTCTGTCCCCCTCTCTCTGTTCCCCCCTCTCTCTGTCCCCCTCTCTCTGTACCTCCCTCTCTGTCCCCCCCCTCTCTGTTCCCCCTCTCTCTGTCCCCCTCTCTCTGTCCCCCACTCTCTCTGTTCCCCCCTCTCTGTCCCCCTCTCTCTGTCCCCCACTCTCTGTCCCCCTCTCTCTGTCCCCCTCTCTCTGTCCCCTACTCTCTGTCCCCCACTCTCTCTGTCCCCCTCTCTCTCTGTTCCCCCCTCTCTCTGTCCCCCTCTCTCTGTCCCGGTGCTCTCTCTGTCCACTCCCTCTCCGTCCACCCCTCCCCCCCATTCCCCACTCAGTCCATCCCCCTCTCTCTGTCCCCCTTTCTCTGACGGACTCTCTCTCCCGAACTCTGTCCCCCTCTCTCAGTCCCCCTCTCTCTGTCCCCCCTCTCTGTCCCCCCTCTCTCTGTCCCCCTCTCTCTCTGTCGCCCTCTCTCAGTCCCTCTCTCTCTGTCCCCCCCTCCCTCTGTCCCGCTCTCTCTGTCCCCCCTCTCTGTCCCACTCTCTCTGCCCCCTCTCTGTCACCGTCTCTCTGTCCCCGCTGATTCTGTCTCCCTCTTTCTGTCCCCGCTCACTGTGTCCCCTTCTCTCTGTCCCCACGTCCCTCTGTCCCCCTCTCTCTGTCCCCCCTTCTCTCTGTCCCCCTCTCTCTGTCCCCACGTCCCTCTGTCCCCCTCTCTCTGTCCCGCTCTCTCTCTGTCCCCCTCTTTCTGCCCCCTCTCTCTGTCCCCCCTCTCTCTGTCCCCCTCTCTCTTCCCCACTCTCTCTGTCCCCCCTCTCTCTGTCCCCCTCTCTCTGTCCCCCTCTCTCTGTCCCCCTCTCTCTGCCCCCCTCCGTCCCCCTCTCTCTGTCCCCCCTCTCTGTCCCACACTCTCTGCCCCCTCTCTGTCACCGTCTATCTGTCCCCGCGTCCCGCTGTCCCCCTCTTTCTGTCCCACTCTCTCTGTCGCCCACTTTCTGTCCCACTCTCTCTGTCCCCCTCTCTCTGTCCCCCTCTCTCTGCCCCTCTCTCTCTCCCCCACACTGTACCCCCTCTCTGTCCCACTCTCTCTGTGCCCCCACTCTCTTTCCCCCCTCCCTATGACCCCCTCTGTCTCCCGCTCTCTCGGTCCCCCCCTCCCTCTGTCCCCCTCTTTCTGCCCCCTTTCTGCCCCCCCTCTCTGTCCCCCCTCTCTGTCCCCATGCTCTCTCTATCCCCATCTCTTACTGTCCCCTCTCTCCCTCCACTCTCTGTCCTCTCCCCCTCTGTACCGCACGACCCCATCTGTCCCCCTCTCTCTGACCCTCTCTCTGTCCCCCTCTCTCTGTTCCCATCTCTCTCTGTCCCCCCCTCTCTGTCCTCCCCTCTCTGTCCTCCCTCTCTGTCCCCATCTCTCTGTCCCCCCTCTCTGTTCCCGCTCACTCTGTCCCCCTCTTTCTGTCCCCACTCTCTCTGTCCCCCCCTCTCTGTCCCCCCTCTCTGTCCCCCCTCTCTCTGTCCCCCTCTCTCTGTTCCCCCCTCTCTCTGACCCCCCTCTCTGTCCCCCTCTCTCTGACCCCTCTCTCTGACCCCTCTCTCTGTCCCCCTCTCTCTGTCGCCATATCTGTCACCGTCTCTCTGTTCCTCCCTCTCTGTCCCCCCCTCTCTCTGTTCCCCCTCTCTGTCCCTCTCTCCCTGTCCCCCCCTTCTGTCCCACTCTCTCTGCCCCCTCTCTATCACCGACTCTCTGACCCCCTCTCTCTGCCCTATCTCTCTCTGTCTTCCTCTTTCTGACCCCCTCTCTCTCTGCCCCCTCTCTGTCACCGTCTCTCTGTCCCCACTCACTCTGTCCCCTTCTCTCTGTCCCCGCGTCCCGCTGACCCCCTCTTTCTGTCCCACTCTCTCTGTCGCCCTCTTTCTGTCCCACTCTCTCTGTCCTCCTCTCTCTGTCCCCCTCTTTCTGCCCCTCTCTCTCTGCCACACTGTACTCCCCTCTCTGTCCCCTCTCTCTGTCCCCCTCTACCTCCCCCTCTTTTCGTCCCCTCTATCTGACTCCATCTATCACCCACTCTCTCTGTGCCCCTTTCTCTCTGTACCTTCTCTCTGTCCCCTCTCCCTCTGTCCCCTCTCTCTGTCCCCGCCTCTCTCTGTCCCCCCTCTCTCTGCACCCCTCTCTCTGTCACCCTCTCTCTGCCCCCTCTCTGTGTCCCTCTCTCTCTGCCCCCTCTCTCTCCCCCACTCTCTGTCGCACTCTCCCTGTTGCCCTCTCTCTTCCCACTCTGTTCCCCTCTCTCTGACCCCCTCTCTCTGTCCACCACTCTCTGTCCCCCACTCTCTTTCCCCCTCTCTCTAACCCCCAATTTCTGTCCCCCACTCTTTGTCCCCCTCTCTCTCTGTCCCCCTCTCTGCCCCCTCTCTCTGTCCCCCTCTCTCTCTGTCTCCCTTTCTCTCTGTCCCCCTCTCTCTGTCCCACTCTCTCTGTTCACTCTCTCTCTCTGTCCCAATGCTCTCTCTGTCCGCATCTCTTTCTGTCCCCCCTCTCTATCCCTCCTCTCTCTGTCCCTCTCTCTCTGTCCCCCTCTCTCTCTGTCCCCATCTCTCTCTCTGTTCACCTCTCTCTGTATCCCCTGTCTGTCTCCCCCTCTCTGTCCCACCTCTCTGTAGCCCTCTCTCTGCCCCCTCTCAGTCACCATCTCTTTGTTCTCCCCATCCACCCCTCTCTGCCCCCCTCTCTCTGACGCCCTTTCTGTCCCGCCCTCTCTGTCCCCCCTACCTCTGTCCCCCTCTCTCTGTCCCCCTCTCTCTGACCCCCACTCTCTCTGTTCTCCCTTCTCTCTGACCCCACTCTCTGTCCCATCTCTCTGTCCCCCTCTCTCTGTCGCCATATCTGTCACCGTCTCTCTGTCGCGCTCTCACTGTCCACCTCTCTCTCTGTTCCCATCTCTCTCTGTCCTCCCGTCTCTGTCCTCCCTCTCTGTCCCCGCTCACTCTGTCCCCCTCTTTCTGTCCCCCCTCTCTCTGTCCCCCCTCTCTGTCCCCCCCTCTCTGTCCCCCCTCTCTCTGTCCCCCTCTCTCTCTGTTCCCCCCTCATTCTGACCCCCTCTCTCTGTCCCCCTCTCTCTGACCACTCTCTCTGACCCCTCTCTCTGTCCCCCTCTCTCTCTGTCCCCCTCTCTCTGTCGCCATATCTGTCACCGTCTCTCTATCGCTCTCTCTCTGTCCACCCCTCTCTCTGTTCCCATCTGTCTCTGTTCCTCCCTCTCTGTCCCCCCTTCTCTGTCCCTTTCTCTCTGTCCCCCCCTCTGTCCCCCCTCTCTGCCCCCCTCTCTCTGTCCCCCCTCTCTCTGCCCCATCTCTCTCTGTCCCCCGCTCTGTCCCACTCTCTCTGTCCCCCTCTCTCTGTCCCCCTCTCTCTGCCCCTCTCTCTCTCCCACACTGTACCCCCCCTCTCTGTCCCCTCTCTCTGTCCCCATCTCTCTGTCGCCCTCTCTCTGCACCCCCCTCTCCCACACTGTAACCCGCTCTGTCCCCCAATCTCTGTTGCCCCTCCCCCTGACCCCCTCAATCTCCACTCTCTCTCTGTCCCCCTCTCTCTGCCCCCTCTCTCTCTGTCCCCCTCTCTCTGTCCCCCCCTCTCTGTCCCCTCTCTCTGTCCCCATCTCTCTGTCCCCCTCTCTCTACACCCCCCTCTCCCACACTGTAACCCTCTCTGTCCCCCAATCTCTGTCGCCCCTCCCCCTGACCCCCTCTATCTCTACGTCTCTCTGTCCCCATCTCTCTGTCCCCTTCTCTCTGCACCCCCCTCTCCCACACTGTAACCCTCTCTGTCCCCCAATCTCTGTCGCCCCTCCCCTGACCCCCTCTATCTCCACCTCTCTCTGTCCCCATCTCTCTGTCCCCCTCTCTCTGCACCCCCCTCTCCCACACTGTAACCCTCTCTGTCCCCCAATCTCTGTCGCCCCTCCCTCTGACCCCCTGTATCTCCCCCTCGCTCTGTCCTGCTCTCTCTGTCCCCCTCTACCTCCCCCTCTTTCCGTCCCCTCTATCTGACCCCATCTATCACCCACACTCTCTGTGCCCCTTTCTCTCTGTACCTTCTTTCTGCCCCCTCTCTCTGTCCCCTCTCTCTCTGTCCCCTCTCTCTGTCCCCCCACTCTCTCTGTCCCCCTATCTCTGCCCCCTCTCTCTCTGTCCCTCTCTCTCTCTGCCCCCTCGCTCTCTGTCCCTCTCTCTCTGCCCCCTCTCTCTCCCCCACTCTCTGTCCCCCTCTCTCTCTGTCCCCGCACTCTGTCCCCTCTCTCTCTGTCCACTCTCTCTGTCCCCCACCTCTCTGTCCCCCCTCTCTCTGTCTCCCTCTCTCTGCCCCCCTCTCTCTGTCCATCTCTCACTGCCCCCTCTCTCACCCCCACTCTCTGTCCACCACTCTATGTCCCCCACTCTCTGTCCCCCCCTCTCTGTCCCCCCTCTCTGTCTCCCTCTCTCTGCCCCCCTCTCTGTCACCGTCTCTCTATCCCCCCTTCTCTCTGTCCCACCTTTCTCTGTTCCCCTTCTCTTTGTCCCTCCCTCTCTCTGTCCCCCTCACTCTCTGTCCCCCTCTCTCTCTGTCCCCCTCTCTCTGTTGCCTCTTTCTGCTCCCTCGCTCTCTGTCCCCCCTCTCTCTCTGGACCCCTCTATCTCCCCCTCTCTCTGTCCCCCTCTCTCTGCCCCCTCTATCTCCCCCGCTCTCTGTCCCCCTCTCTCTGTTGCCCTCTCTCGCTGTCACCCCTCTCTCTGTCCCACTCTCGCTGTCCCACTCTCTCTGCCACCCCGACCCCTCTCTCTGTCCCCTCTCTCTCTGTTCCCCTCTCTCTATCCCCCACTCTCTGTCCCCTCTCTCTCCCCTGCTCTTTGACCCCCCTCTGTCTCCCTCTCTCTCTCTGTCCCCTCTCTCTGTCCCCCTCTCTCTATCCCCATCTCACTGATCCCTCTCTCGCTCGCCCGCTCTCTGACCCCCTCTCTGTCATCCTCTCTCTCTCTGTCCCCCACTCTCTCCATCCACCCTCTTTCTGTCCCCCCCTCTCTGAAACCCCTGTCTCCCTCACTCTGTACCCCTCTCTCTATTCTCACTCTCTGGTCCACTCTATCTCCCCAACTCTGTGTCATCCTCTCTCTGCCCCTCTCTCTTTCCCCTCTCTCTCGGCCCCCCTCTCTCTGTCCCCCTCTCTCTGTCCCTCTCTACCTACCCCCCTCACTCTGTCCCCCTCTGTCTGCCCCTATCCCTCTCTGCCCCTCTCTCTCTGTCCCCCTCTTTCTGTCTCCCTCTATCTCGGTCCCCCTCTCTCTCTGTCCCCCACTCTCTGTCCCCCCTCTCTCTGTCCCCCCTCTCTCTGTCCCCCCTCTCTCTGTCCCCCTCTCTCTGCCCTTTTCTCTCTCTGTCCCCCTCTCTCACTCTGTCCCCCTCTGTCTGCCCCTATCCCTCTCTGCCCCTCTCTCTCTCTGTCCCCCTCTCTCTCGGACCCCTTTCTCTGTCCCCCACTCTCTGTCCCTCTCTCTCTGTACCCCTCTCTCTCTGTCCCCAGTCTCTCTGCCCCCTCTCTTCCCCCCTCTCTCTGTCCCCCTCTCTCTCTGTCCCCCTCTCTCTGTCCCCCCTCTCTCTGCCTCTCCTCTCTCTGCCCCCTCTCTCTCTGTCCCCCTCTCTCTGTCCCCCTCTCTCTGTTCCCCTCTCTCTTTCCCCCTCTCTCTGTGTCCCCCCTCTCTCTGTCCCCTTCTCTCTGTCCCTCCTCTCTTTGTCCCCCTCTCTCTGTCCCCCTCTCTCTGTCCCCCCTCTCTCTGTCCCCCTCTCTCTGTCCCCCTCTCTCTCTGTCCCCCTCTCTCTGTCCCTCCTCTCTCTGTTCCCCCTCTCTGTCGCCCTCTCTCTCTGCCCCCTCTCTGTTTCCCTCTCTCTGTCCCCCTCTCTCTTTTCCACTCACTCCTGTCCCCCTCACTCTGTCCCCTCTCTCTCCCCCGCTCTTTGACCCCCTCTCTGTCGCCCTCTCTCTCTGGCCCCTCTCTCTGTCCCCCTCTCTCTATACCACTCTCACTGCCCCCTCTCTTTCTCTCCCGCTCTCTGATCCCCATCTCTCTGACGCCCACTCTCTCTCTCCCCCTCTCTCTCTCTGACCCCCTCTCTCTCTCTGACCCCCTCTATCTCCCCCGCTCTCTGTCCCCCCCTCTCTGTTGCCCTCTCTCGCTGTCCCCCTCTCTCGCTGTCGCCCCTCTCTCTGTCCCACTCTCTATGACACTCTCTCTGCCCCCCCGTCACATCTTTCTGTTTCTTTTCTCTCTCTCTTTCCCCTCTCTCTATCCCCGTCTCTCTGTCCCCTCTCTCTCTCCCCGCTCTTTGACCCCCTCTCTGTCACCCTCTCTCCCTGCCCCCTCTCTCTCTGTCCCATTCTCTCTGCCCCCCCTCTCTTGTCCCCATCTCTGACCCCCTCTCTGTCCCCCTCTCTCTCCCACCTGCCTCTCTCTGTCGTCCTCTCTCTGCCCCCCTTTCTCTGACACCCTCTCTTTCCCCCACTCTGTCCCCACTCCCTCTGACTCCCTCTATCTTCCCCACTCTCTGTGCCCCACGCTCTGTCCCGCGCTCTCTGTCCCTCGCTCTCTGTCCCTCGCTCTCTGTCCCCCGCTCTCTGTCCCCTCTCTCTCTCTCTTTCCCGCCCTCTCTCTGTCCCCCCTCTCTTTCCCCCTCTCTCTGTCCCGCTCTCTCTCTGTCCCCCTCTCTCTGTCCCCCTCTCTCTGTCCCCCTCGCTCTCTGTCCCCCCTCTCTGTCCCCCTCTCTCTCTGTCCCCCCCCTCTCTCTCTCTGTCCCCCTCTCTCTGACCCCTCTCTCTACCCCGGTCTCTGTCCCCCTCTCTCTGTTGCCCTCTCTCTGCCCACTCTCTGTCCCCCCTCTCTGCCCCCCTCACTCTCTCCCACTCTGTACCCCTCTCTCTGTCCCCCACTCTCTGTCCCCCTCTCTTTGTACCCTTCTCTCTCTCTCCCCAGTCTCTCTGTCCCCCTCTCTCTCTGTCCCCCTCTCTCTGTCCCCCCTCTCTCTGCCCTCCCTCTCTCTGTCCCCCTCTCTCTCTGTCCCCCTCTCTCTCTGTTCCCCTCTCTCTGTTCCCCTCTCTCTCTGTCCCCCTCTCTCTCTGTCCCCCTCTCTCTGTCCCCCCTCTCTCTGTCCCCCTCTCTCTGTCCCCCTCTTTCTCTGTCTCCCTCTCTCTGTGCCCCCTCTCTCTGCCCCTCGCTCTGTTCCCCGCTCTCTGTTCCCCCATCTCTATCGCCCTCTCTCTGTCCCCCCCCCGTCACCGTCTCTCTGCCCCCTCTCAGTCACCGTCTCTCTGTCCCCCCCGTCCACCCCTCTCTGTCGCCCGCTCTCTGCCCCCTCTCTGTCACAGTTTCTCTGTCCCCCCTCTCTCTGTCCCGCTCGCCCACCCCTCTCTCTGTCCCCCCCATCACTGTCCCCTCTCTTTGTTGGCCTCTGTCTGCCCCGAATCTGTCATCGTCTCTCTGCCCCTTCTCTCTCTGGCCCCCCTCTTTCTGCCCCCTCTCTCTGTCCCCCCTCTCTCTGTCCCCCCTCTCTCTGTCCCCCCTCTCTGTCCCCCTCTCTCTCTGTCCCCCTCTCTCTCTGTGCCCCTCTCTCTGTCCCCTCTATCTCTCCCTGTCTCTCTGCCCTCTCTCTGTCCCCCACTCTCTCCATCCCCCCACTCTCTGTACCCCTCTCTCTGTTCCCGCTCTCTGACCCCCTCTATCTCCCCAACTTCCTGTCACCCTCTCTCTGCCCTCTCTCTTTCCCCTCTCTCTCTGCCCCCCCTCTCTGTCCTCCTCTCTCTGTCCCTCTCTCTCTGCCCCCCTCACTCTGTCCCCCTCTTTCTGCCCCCCTCTGTCTGCCCCCATCGCTCTCTGCCCCTCTCTCTCTATCTCCCCCACTCTCTGTTCCCTGTCTCTCTCTGCCCCTCTCTCTCTGCCCCCCTGTCTCTGGCCTCCTCTCTCTTTGACCCCTCTCTCTCTGGCCCCCTCTCTTGTTGCCTCTTTCTGCCCCCTCTCTCTGTGTCCCCCCTCTCTCTGTCCCCCTCTCTCTCTATCCCCTCTCTCTCTGTGCCCCTCTCTCTGCCCCCTCTCTCTGTCCCCCTCTCTCTGTCTCCTCTATCTTTCCCTCTCTCGCTCTGCCCCCTCTCTGTCCCCCTCTCTCTCTGTCCCCCGCTCTCTCCATCCACCCACTCTCTGTCCCCCTCTCTCTGACACCCCCTCTCTGACCCCCCCGTCTCCCTCACTCTGTACCCCTCTCTCTGTTCTCACTCTCTGACCCACTCTATCTCCCCAACTCTCTGTCACCCTCTCTCTGCCCCTCTCTCTTTCCCCTCTCACTCTGCCCCCTTCTCTCTGTCCCCCTCTCTCTGTCCCTCTCTCCCTGCCCCCCTCACTCTGTCCCCCTCTGTCAGCCCCTATCCCTCTCTGACCCTCTCTCTCTCTGTCCCCCTCTCTCTGTCCCCCTCTCTCTCTGTCCCCCTCTCTCTCTCCCTCTCTCTCTGTACCCCTCTCTCTGTCAACCCTCTCTCTGTCCCCCTCTCTCTGTCCCCCTCTCTCTGTCCCCCTCTCTCTCTGTCCCCCTCTCACTGTCCCTCCGCTCTCTGCCCCCACTCTGTCACCATCTCTCTCTCCCCTCTCCCTCTGTTCCCTCTCGCTCTGAACCCCCCTCTCTCTGCCCCCCCCCCATTCTGGTTCCCCCCCCACTCTGTTCCCCCCCTCTGTCCTCTCTCTCTCTGTCCCCTCTCTCTCTGTCACCCTCTCTCTCTATCCCTCTCTCTCTCTCTGACCGCCTCTCTCTGCACCCTCACTCTGTTCCCCGCTCTCTGTTCCCCCATTTCTATCGCCCTCTCTCTGCCCCCTCTCAGTCACCGTCTCTCTGTCCCCCACTCTCTGTAGCCCTCTCTCTGCCCCCTCTCGGTCACCGTCTCTCTGTCCCCCACTCTCTGTAGCCCTCTCTCTGCCCCCTCTCAGTCACCGTCTCTTTGTTCGTCCCCCCCGTCCACCCCTCTCTGTCGCCCGCTCTCTGCCCCCTCTCTGTCACAGTTTCTCTGTCCCCTCTCTCTCTATCCCCCTCGTCCCCCCTCTCTCTGTCCCCCCCTCACTGCCCCCTCTCTGTCACTGTCTCTCTGTACCCCCTCTTTCTGTCCCCGTCTCTCTGCCCCCTCTCTCAGTCCACCCTCTCTCTGTCCCAAACCTCTGTCCCCCCCTCTCTGTCGCCCTCTCTCTGTCCCGTCTCTCTGCCCCCTCTCAGTCACCGTCTCCCTGTTCCCCCCCCCCCATCCACCCCTCTCTGTCGCCCGCTCTCTGCCCCCTCTCTGTCACAGTTTCTCTGTCTCCCCCTCACTGTCCCCTCTCTTTGTTGGCCTCTCTCTGCCCCTTCTCTCTCTGCCCCCCCTCTTTCTGCCCCCTCTCTCTGTTCCCTCTCTGGTCCCCCCCTCTGCCCCCCCTCTGTGTTCCCCTCTCTCTCTGTACCCCCTCTCTCTATGACCCCTCTCTCCATGACCCCCTCTCTCTCTGACCCCCCTCTCTGTCTGTACCCCCTCTCTCTGACCCCCTCTCTCTCTGTTCCGCCCTCTGTCCCCCCCTCTCTGTCCCTCCCTCTCTGTCCCCCCCTCTCTGTCTCCCTCTCTCTGCCCCCCTCTCTGTCACCGTCTCTCTATCCCCCCTTTTCTCTGTCCCACCTTTCTCTGTTCCCCTTCTCTTTGTCCCTCCCTCTCTCTGTACCCCTCTCTCTGTCCCCCTCTCTCTCTGTCCCCCTCTCTCTGTTGCCTCTTTCTGCCCCCTCGCTCTCTGTCCCCCCTCTCTCTCTGGCCCCCTCTATCTCCCCCGCTCTCTGTCCCCCTCTCTCTGTTGCCCTCTCTCGCTGTCACCCCTCTCTCTGTCCCACTCTCGCTGTCCCACTCTCTCTGCCCCCCCGACCCCTCTCTCTGTCCCCTCTCTCTCTGTTCCCCTCTCTCTATCCCCCACTCTCTGTCCCCTCTCTCTCCCCTGCTCTTTGACCCCCCTCTGTCTCCCTCTCTCTCTCTGTCCCCTCTCTCTGTCCCCCTCTCTCTATCCCCATCTCACTGATCCCTCTCTCGCTCGCCTGCTCTCTGACCCCCTCTCTGTCATCCTCTCTCTCTCTGTCCCCCACTCTCTCCATCCACCCTCTTTCTGTCCCCCCCTCTCTGAATCCCCTGTCTCCCTGACTCTGTACCCCTCTCTCTATTCTCACTCTCTGGTCCACTCTATCTCCCCAACTCTGTGTCATCCTCTCTCTGCCCCTCTCTCTTTCCCCTCTCTCTCGGCCCCCCTCTCTCTGTCCCCCTCTCTCTGTCCCTCTCTACCTACCCCCCTCACTCTGTCCCCCTCTGTCTGCCCCTATCCCTCTCTGCCCCTCTCTCTCTGTCCCCCTCTCTCTGGCTCCCTCTCTCTCGGTCCCCCTCTCTCACTGTCCCCCACTCTCTGTCCCCCCTCTCTCTGTCCCCCCTCTCTCTGTCCCCCCTCTCTCTGTCCCCCTCTCTCTGCCCTTTTCTCTCTCTGTCCCCCTCTCTCGCTCTGTCCCCCTCTGTCTGCCCCTATCCCTCTCTGCCCCTCTCTCTCTGTCCCCCTCTCTCTCGGTCCCCCTCTCTCTGTCCCCCACTCTCTGTCCCTCTCTCTCTGTACCCCTCTCTCTCTGTCCCCAGTCTCTCTGCCCCCACTCTTCCCTCCTCTCTCTGTCCCCCTCTCTCTCTGTCCCCCTCTCTCTGTCCCCCCTCTCTCTGCCTCTCCTCTCTCTGCCCCCTCTCTCTCCATCCGCCCACTCTTTGTCCCCCTCTCTCTGACCCCCCCTCTCTCTGTCCCCCTCTCTCTGTCACCGTCTCTCTATCGCCCCTTCTCTCTGTCTCCCCTCTCTCTGTCCCAACCGATCCCTTCTCTCTCTGTCCCCTTCTCTCTCACTGACCCCCTCTCTTTCTGACGCCGTCTATTTCCCCCACTCTCTGTTCCCCTCTCTCTGTCGCCGTCTCTCTGTCCCCCTCTCTCTCTGTCCCCTCTCTCTCTGTCCCCCTCTATATGTCCCCTCTCTCTCCTACGCTCTCTGATCCCCTCTCTATCCCCCCTCTCTGACCCCCCTCTCTCTGACCCCCTCTGTCTCCCCTACTCTCTGTCCCCTGCTCTCTGTCGCCCTCTCTCTGACCCCCCTCTCTCTGCCCGCTCTCTCTCTCTGACCCCCTCTCTCTCTGACCCCCTCTATCTCCCCAGCTCCCTGTCCCCCCTCTCTCTGTTGCCCTCTCTCGCTGTCGCCCTCTCTCTGTCACCCTCTCTCTGACCCCCTCTCTCACACCCGCCTCTCCCTGTACCACCTCACTGTCCCCCTCTCTCGCTGTCACCCCTCTCTCTGTTCCACTCTCTCTGTCCCACTCTCTCTGCCCCCCGACCCCTCTCTCTGTCCCTTCTCTCTCTCTGTTCCCCTCTCTGTATCCCCCTCTCTCTGTCACACTCTCTCTGCCCCCCCGACCCCTCTCTCTGTCCCTTCTCTCTCTCTGTTCCCCTCTCTCTATACCCCTCTCTCTGTCCCCTCTCCCTCTCCCCCGCTCTTTGACCCCCTCTCTGTCACCCTCTCTCCCTGCCCCCTAACTCTCTGTCCCCCTCTCTCTATCCACATCTCACTGCCCCCTCTCTCTGTCTCCCACTCTATAACCCCTTCTCTGTCATCCTCTCTTTCTGCCCCCTCTCTCTGCCCCCTCTCTCTGCCCCCTCTCTCTGCCCCCTCTCTCTGCCCCCCTCTCTCTGTCCCCCTCTCTCTGTCCCCCTCTCTCTGTTCCCCCTCTCTCTGTTCCCCTCTCTCTGTCCCCCTCACTCTGTCCCCCCTCACTCTGTCGACCTCTCTCTGTCCCCTTCTCTCTGTCTCACTCTCTCTATCCCCCTCTCTTTTCCCCTCTCTTTCTCCCCCGCTCTTTGACACCCTCTCTGTCGCCCTCTCTCTCTGCCCCCTCTCTCACTGCCCCCTCTCTCTGTCCCCCTCTCACAGTCCCCTCTCTCTCCCGCTCTCTGACCACCTCTCTGTCACCCACTCTCTCTGCCCCCCTCTCACTGTCCCCTCTCTCTCTGCCCCTTCTCTCACTGCCCCCTCTCTCTGTCCCCCTCTCACAGGCCCCTCTCTCTCCCGCTCTCTGACCACCTCTCTGTCACCCGCTCTCTCTGCCGCCTCGCTCACTGCCCCCCTCTCTGTCCCCCTCTCTCTGTCCCCTCTCTCTCTCCCCCGCTCTCTGACCCCCTCTCTGTCGCCCTCTCTCTGCCCCCTATCTCTCTGTCCCCCTCTCTCTCTGTCCCCCTCTCTCTGCCCCCCCTCTCTCTGCACCCCTCTCTCTGTCCCCCTCTCTCTCTGTCCCCCCCCTCTCTCTCTCCCCCACTCTCTCCATCCGCCCACTGTCTGACCCCCTCTCTCTGACCCCCCCTTCCCCACACTGTACCCTCTCTCTCTCCCTCTGCCCCCTCTCTCTGTCACCCTCTCTCTGTCCCCCCTCTCTGTCTCTCTCTCTGCCCCCTCTCTCTGTCACCGTCTCTCTATCCCCCTTCTCTCTGTCTGACCTTTCTCTGTTCCCCCTCTCTTTGCCCCCCCCTCTCTCTGTCCCCCTCTCTCTGTCCCCCTCTCTCTGTCTCCTCTTTTTGCCCCCTTCCCTCTCTGTCCCCATCTCTCTCAGTGACCCCCTCTCTCTCTGACCCCCTCTATCTCCCCCACTCTATGTCCCCCGCTCTCTGTTGCCCTCTCTCTGTCGCCGTCTCTCTGTCCCCCTCTCTCTCTGTCCCCTCTCTCTCTGTCCCCATCTATATGTCCCCTCTCTCTCCTACGCTCTCTGATCCTCTCTCTATCCCCCCTCTCTGACCCCCCTCTCTCTGACCCCCTCTGTCTCCCCTACTCTCTGTCCCCTGCTCTCTGTCGCCCTCTCTCTGACCCCCCTCTCTCTGTCCGCTCTCTCTCTCTGACCCCCTCTCTCTCTGACCCCCTCTATCTCCCCAGCTCCCTGTCCCCCCTCTCTCTGTTGCCCTCTCTCGCTGTCGCCCTCTCTCTGTCACCCTCTCTCTGACCCCCTCTCTCACACCCGCCTCTCCCTGTACCACCTCACTGTCCCCCTCTCTCGCTGTCACCCCTCTCTCTGTTCCACTCTCTCTGTCCAACTCTCTCTGCCACCCGACCCCTCTCTCTGTCCCTTCTCTCTCTCTGTTCCCCTCTCTGTATCCCCCTCTCTCTGTCACACTCTCTCTGCCCCCCCGACCCCTCTCTCTGTCCCTTCTCTCTCTCTGTTCCCCTCTCTCTATACCCCTCTCTCTGTCCCCTCTCCCTCTCCCCCGCTCTTTGACCCCCTCTCTGTCACCCTCTCTCCCTGCCCCCTAACTCTCTGTCCCCCTCTCTCTATCCACATCTCACTGCCCCCTCTCTCTGTCTCCCGCTCTATAACCCCTTCTCTGTCATCCTCTCTTTCTGCCCCCTCTCTCTGCCCCCTCTCTCTGCCCCCTCTCTCTGCCCCCTCTCTCTGCCCCCCTCTCTCTGTCCCCCTCACTCTGTCCCCCCTCACTCTGTCGACCTCTCTCTGTCCCCTTCTCTCTGTCTCACTCTCTCTATCCCCCTCTCTTTTCCCCTCTCTTTCTCCCCCGCTCTTTGACACCCTCTCTGTCGCCCTCTCTCTCTGCCCCCTCTCTCACTGCCCCCTCTCTCTGTCCCCCTCTCACAGTCCCCTCTCTCTCCCGCTCTCTGACCACCTCTCTGTCACCCACTCTCTCTGCCCCCCTCTCACTGTCCCCTCTCTCTCTGCCCCTTCTCTCACTGCCCCCTCTCTCTGTCCCCCTCTCACAGGCCCCTCTCTCTCCCGCTCTCTGACCACCTCTCTGTCACCCGCTCTCTCTGCCGCCTCGCTCACTGCCCCCCTCTCTGTCCCCCTCTCTCTGTCCCCTCTCTCTCTCCCCCGCTCTCTGACCCCCTCTCTGTCGCCCTCTCTCTGCCCCCTATCTCTCTGTCCCCCTCTCTCTCTGTCCCCCTCTCTCTGTCCCCCTCTCTCTGCCCCCCCCTCTCTGCACCCCTCTCTCTGTCCCCCTCTCTCTCTGTCCCCCCCTCTCTCTCTCCCCCACTCTCTCCATCCGCCCACTGTCTGACCCCCTCTCTCTGACCCCCCCTTCCCCACACTGTACCCCTCTCTCTCTCCCTCTGCCCCCTCTCTCTGTCACCCTCTCTCTGTCCCCCCTCTCTGTCTCTCTCTCTGCCCCCTCTCTCTGTCACCGTCTCTCTATCCCCCTTCTCTCTGTCTGACCTTTCTCTGTTCCCCCTCTCTTTGCCCCCCCCTCTCTCTGTCCCCCTCTCTCTGTCCCCCTCTCTCTGTCTCCTCTTTTTGCCCCCTTCCCTCTCTGTCCCCATCTCTCTCAGTGACCCCCTCTCTCTCTGACCCCCTCTATCTCCCCCACTCTATGTCCCCCGCTCTCTGTTGCCCTCTCTCTGACCACCACTCTCTCTGTCCCCCTCTCTCTCTCTGACCCCCTCTCTCTCTGACCCCCTCTATCTCCCCCGCACCCTGTCCCCCCTCTCTCTGTTACGCTCTCTCGCTGTCGCCATCTCTCTGTCGCCCTCTCTCTGACCCCCTCTCTCATACCCGCCTCTCCCTGTACCACCTCACTGTCCCCCTCTCTTGCTGTCGTCCCTCTCTCTGTCGCCGTCTCTCTGTCCCCCCTCTCTCTGTCCTCCTCTCTCTCTGTCCCCCTCTCTCTGTCCCCCCCTCTCTCTCCCCCGCTCTCTGATCCCCTCTCTGTTGCCCTCTCTCTGCCCCCACTCTCTCTGCCCCCGACCGCGCTCTCTGTCCCCCTCTCTCTCTCTCTGTCCCCCTCTCTCTGTCTCCCTCTCTCTGCCGCCCCTCTCTGTCACAGTCTCTCTATCCCCCCTCTCTCTGTTCCCCCTTTCTCTGTTCCCCCTCAGTCTGTCCCGTCTCTCTGTCCCCCACACTCTCTGTCCCCCCTTCTGCCCCTCTCTCTCTCTGCCCCTCTCTCTCTGACCCCCTCTGTCTCTGACCCCCTCTCTCTCTGCCCCTCTCTCTCGGTACCCTCTCTTTCTGTCCCCCTCACTCTCTGTACCCTCTCTCTGTCCCCCTCTCTCTCTGTACCCTCTCTCTCTGTTCCACCCCTCTCTATCACCCTCTTTCTGACCCCACTCTCCCTGTCCCCCTCTCTCTCTGTCCCTCTCTCTCTACACCTCTCTCTCTCTGTCCCCTCTCTCTCTGTCTCCCTCTCTCTCTGTCACCCCTCTCTCTGTCTCCCTCTCTCTCTGTCTCCCTCTCTCTCTGTCTCCCTCTCTCTGTCTCCCCTCTCTCTGTCTCCCCTCTCTCTGTCTCCCTCGCTCTCTGTCTCCCCCACTCTGTCTCCCTCTCTCTGTCACCCTCTCTCTGCCCCCTCTCTCTCTGTCCCACTCACTCTCTCTATCCCCCTCTCACAGTCCCCTCTCTCTCCCGCTGTCTGACCACCTCTCTGTCACCCCCTCTCTCTGCCCCTGCTCTCTGTGCCCCCCTCTCTCTGCCCCCCTCTCTGTCCCCCTCTCTCTGTCCCCCCCTCTCTCTCTGTCCCCCTCTCTCTATCCCCTTCTCACTGTCCCCTCTCTCCCGCTCTCTGTCCTCCTCTCTCTGTACCCCCTCTCTCTGTCCCCCCTCTCTCTGTTCCCCCCTCTCTCTGTTCCCCCTCTCTCTGTCCCCCATCTCTCTGCCCCCCTCTCTGTCCCCCTCTCTCTGTCCCCCTCTCCCTGTGTACTCTCTCTCTCCCCGCTCTCTGACCCCCTCTCTGTCGCCCGCGCTCTCTGTCCCCCTCTCTCTGCCCCCTCTCTCTCTGTCCCCCTCTCTCTCTGCCCCCCATCTCTCTGTCCCCCTCTCTCTCTGTCCCCCTCTCTCTCTGTCTCCTCTCTCTCGGTACCCTCTCTTTCTGTCCCCCTCACTCTCTGTACCCTCTCTCTGTCCCCCTCTCTCTCTGTACCCTCTCTCTCTGTTCCACCCCTCTCTATCACCCTCTTTCTGACCCCACTCTCTCTGTCCCACTCTCTCTGTCCCCCTCTCTCTCCCTGTCCCCCTCTCTCTCTGTCCCTCTCTCTCTACACCTCTCTCTCTCTGTCCCCTCTCTCTCTGTCTCCCTCTCTCTCTGTCACCCCTCTCTCTGTCTCCCTCTCTCTCTGTCTCCCTCTCTCTCTGTCTCCCTCTCTCTGTCTCCCCTCTCTCTGTCTCCCCTCTCTCTGTCTCCCTCGCTCTCTGTCTCCCCCACTCTGTCTCCCTCTCTCTGTCACCCTCTCTCTGCCCCCTCTCTCTCTGTCCCACTCACTCTCTCTATCCCCCTCTCACAGTCCCCTCTCTCTCCCGCTGTCTGACCACCTCTCTGTCACCCCCTCTCTCTGCCCCTGCTCTCTGTGCCCCCCTCTCTCTGTCCCCCTCTCTCTGTCCCCTCTCTCTCTCCCCCGCTCTCTGACCCCCTCTCTGTTGCCCTCTTTCTTCCCCCTATCTCTCTGCCCCCCTCTCTGTCCCCCTCTCTCTGTCCCCCCCTCTCTCTCTGTCCCCCTCTCTCTATCCCCTTCTCACTGTCCCCTCTCTCCCGCTCTCTGTCCTCCTCTCTCTGTACCCCCTCTCTCTGTCCCCCCTCTCTCTGTTCCCCCCTCTCTCTGTTCCCCCTCTCTCTGTCCCCCATCTCTCTGCCCCCCTCTCTGTCCCCCTCTCTCTGTCCCCCTCTCCCTGTGTACTCTCTCTCTCCCCGCTCTCTGACCCCCTCTCTGTCGCCCGCGCTCTCTGTCCCCCTCTCTCTGCCCCCTCTCTCTCTGTCCCCCTCTCTCTCTGCCCCCCATCTCTCTGTCCCCCTCTCTCTCTGTCCCCCTCTCTCTCTGTCTCCTCTCTCTCCCCCTCTCTCTGACCCCCTCTCTGTCACCCTCTATCTGTCCCCCTCTCTCTCTGCCCCCCTCTCTGTCCCCCTCTCTCTCTGTAACCCCTCTCTCTCTAACCCCACTCTCTCCATCCGCCCACTCTCTGTCCCCCTCTCTCTGACCCCCCCTCTCTCCCCCACACTGTACCCCTCTCTCTCTCTCCCTCTGCCCCCTCTCTCTGTCACCGTCTCTCTATCCCCCCTTCTCTTTGTCCCACCTTTCTCTGTACCCCCACTCTTTGCCACCCCCCTCTCTGTCCCCCCGCTCTCTCTGTCCCCCCCTCTCTCTGAACCCTTCTCTCTCTGTCCTCCTCTCTCTCTGTCCCCCTCTCTCTGTCTCCTCTTTCTGCCCTCTTCTCTCTCTGTCCCCCTCTCTCTCACTGACCCCCTCTCTCTCTGACCCCCTCTATCTCCCCCACTCTCTATCCCCCTCTCTTTGTCGCCGTCTCTCTGTCCCCCTCTCTCTCTGTCCTCTCTCTCTCTGTCCCCTCTCTCCCACGCTCTCTGAGCCCCTCTCTCCCCTGCTCTCTGACCCCCTCTCTGTTGCCCTCTCTCTGCCCCCGCTCTCTCTGCCCCCGACCCCTCTCTCTGTTTCCCTCTCTCTGTTCTCCTCTCTCTGTCCCCCTCTCTCTGTCCCCCTCACTCTGTCCCCTCTCTCTCTCCCCCGCTCTTTGACCCCCTCTCTGTCGCCCTCTCTCTCTGTCCCCTCTCTCTCTGCCCCCTCTTTCTGTCCCCCTCTCTCTCTATCCCCCTCACACTGCCCCCTCTCTCTCTCTCCCACTCTCTGCCCCCTCTCTCTCTGTCCCCCCACTCTCTGTTACACTCTCTCTGCCCCCTTCTCTCTGCCCCCCTCTCTGTCCCCCTCTCTCTCTGTCTCCCACTCTCAGCATCCCCACACTCTCTGACCCCTCTCTCCCCCCCACTCTGTACCCTCTCTGTCCCCCACTCTCTGTCACCCTCTCTCTGTCCCCTCTATCTTCCCCTCTCTCTGTCCCACTCTCTCTGTCCCCCTCTCTCTGTCCCCTCTCTCTCCCGCCCGCTCTCTGACCCCCTCTCTGTTGCCCTCTCTCTGCCCCCTCTCTCTCTCTGCCCCCCGACCCCTCTCTCTGTCCCCCTCTCTCTCTGTCCCCCCTCTCTCTGTCCCCCTCTCTCTCTGTCTCCCTCTCTCTGTCCCCTCTCTCTCTCCCCCACTCTCTGACCTCCTCTCTGTTGCCCTCTCTCTGCCCCCACTCTCTCTGCCACCCGACCCCTCTCTCTGTCTCCCTCTCTCTCTCTATCCCCCCTTCTCTCTGTTCCTCCTTTCTCTGTTCCCCCTCCTCTCTGTCCCCCTCTCTCTGTCCACCTCTCCCTCTCTCTATCCCCCTTCTCTCTGTTCCTCCTTTCTCTGTCCCCCCTCTCTCTCTGTCCCCCTCTCTCTGTTGCCTCTTTCTCCCCCCTCTATCTCTGCCCCCTCTCTCTGTTCCACCCCTCTGCCCCCCTCTCTCTCTCTCTGTCCCCCACTCACTCCATCCCCCCACTCTCTGTCCCCCTCTCTCCCCCCACTCTGTACCCCTCTCTGTCCCCCACTCTCTGTCCCCCTCTCTCTGTCCCGTCTATCTCCCCCTCTCTCTGTACTCCTCTCTCTGTCCCCTATCTCTCTCCCCTGCTCTCTGACCCCCTCTCTGTTACACTCGCTCTGCCCCCTTCTCTCTGCCCCCCTCTCTGTCCCCCCCTCTCTCTGTCTCCCACTCTCTCCATCCCCACACTCTCTGACCCCCTCTCTCCCCCCCACTCTGTACCCTCTCTGTCCCCTACTCTCTGTCCCCCTCTCTCTGTCCCCTCTATCTTCCCCTCTCTCTGTCCCACTCTCTCTGTCCCCTCTATCTCCCCCTCTCTCTCTGTCCCCCTCTCTCTGTCCCCTCTCTCTCTCCCCCCCCGCTGTCTGACCCCCACTCTGTCGCCCTCTCTCTGCCCCCTCTCTCTGTCCCCCTCTCTCTGTCCCCCACTCTCTCCATCCCCCCACTCTCTGTCCCCCTCTCTCTGACCCCCTCTCTCTCCCACTCTGTACCCCTCTCTCTGTCCCCTTCTCTCTGTCCCCCTCTCTCTGTTGCCCTCTCTCTGCCCTCTCTCTGTCCCCCTCTCTCTGCCCACTCTCTGCCCCCTCTCTCTGTCCCCTTCTGTCTGTCACCATCTCTCTGTCCTCCCTTCTCTCTGTCCCCTCTCTCTCTCTCTCCCCCACTCTTTCTGCCCCCCTCTCTCTGTCCCGTCGATCTCTCCCCCGCTCTCTGCCCCTCTCTGTCGCCCTCTCCCTGCTCCCTCTCTCCCTGCCCCCCCCTCTCTCTGTCCCCCTCTCTCTCTGTCCCCCACTCTCTCCATCCCTCACTCTCTGTCCCCTCTCTCTGACCCCCCTCTCTCCCCCCCCCACTCTGCACCCGTCTCTCTGCCTCCCTCTATATCCCCTCTCTCTGTGCCCCTCTCTCTGTCATCCTCTCTCTGCCCCTTCACCCTCCCACCCGCCTCTCTCTTCCGCCCTCTCACTGTCCCCCTCTCTCTCTGTCCCCCTCTATCTTCCCCACACTCTGCCCCCCCTCTCTCTCTGTCCTCCTCTGTCTCTGTCCCTCTCTCTCTCTGTCACCCTCTCTCTGTCGCCATCTCTCTGTCCCCCTCTCTCTCTGTCCCCCTCTCTCTCTGTCCACCTCTCTCTCTCTGACCCCCTCTCTCATACCCGCCTCTCCCTGTACCACCTCACTGTCCCCCTCTCTTGCTGTCGTCCCTCTCTCTGTCGCCGTCTCTCTGCCCCCCCTCTCTCTGTCCTCCTCTCTCTCTGTCCCCCTCTCTCTGTCCCCCTCTCTCTCTCTCCCGCTCTCTGATCCCCTCTCTGTTGCCCTCTCTCTGCCCCCACTCTCTCTGCCCCCGACCGCGCTCTCTGTCCCCCTCTCTCTCTCTCTGTCCCCCTCTCTCTGTCTCCCTCTCTCTGCCCCCCCTCTCTGTCACCGTCTCTCTATCCCCCCTCTCTCTGTTCCCCCTTTCTCTGTTCTCCCTCAGTCTGTCCCGTCTCTCTGTCCCCCACTCTCTCTGTCCCCCCTTCTGCCCCCCTCTCTCTCTCTGCCCCTCACTCTGACCCCCTCTGTCTCTGACCCCCTCTCTCTCTGCCCCTCTCTCTCGGTACCCTCTCTTTCTGTCCCCCTCACTCTCTGTACCCTCTCTCTGTCCCCCTCTCTCTCTGTACCCTCTCTCTCTGTTCCACCCCTCTCTATCACCCTCTTTCTGACCCCACTCTCTCTGTCCCACTCTCTCTGTCCCCCTCTCTCTCCCTGTCCCCCTCTCTCTCTCTGTCCCTCTCTCCCTGTCCCCCTCTCTCTCTCTGTCCCTCTCTCTACACCTCTCTCTCTCTGTCCCCTCTCTCTCTGTCTCCCTCTCTCTCTGTCTCCCCTCTCTCTGTCTCCCTCTCTCTCTGTCTCCCTCTCTCTCTGTCTCCCTCTCTCTGTCTCCCCTCTCTCTGTCTCCCCTCTCTCTGTCTCCCTCGCTCTCTGTCTCCCCCACTCTGTCTCCCTCTCTCTGTCACCCTCTCTCTGCCCCCTCTCTCTCTGTCCCACTCACTCTCCCTATCCCCCTCTCACAGTCCCCTCTCTCTCCCGCTATCTGAATACCTCTCTGTCACCCCCTCTCTCTGCCCCTGCTCTCTGTGCCCCCCTCTCTCTGTCCCCCTCTCTCTGTCCCCTCTCTCTCTCCCCCGCTCTCTGACCCCCTCTCTGTTGCCCTCTTTCTGCCCCCTATCTCTCTGCCCCCCTCTCTGTCCCCCCTCTCTCTGTCCCCCCCCTCTCTCTCTGTCCCCCTCTCTCTCTATCCCCTTCTCACTGTCCCCTCTCTCCCGCTCTCTGTCCTCCTCTCTCTGTACCCCCTCTCTCTGTCCCCCCTCTCTCTGTTCCCCCCCTCTCTCTGTTCCCCCTCTCTCTGTCCCCCATCTCTCTGCCCCCTCTCTGTCCCCCTCTCTCTGTCCCCCTCTCTCTGTGTACTCTCTCTCTCCCCGCTCTCTGACCCCCTCTCTGTCGCCCGCGCTCTCTGTCCCCCCCCCCTGCCCCCTCTCTCTCTGTCCCCCTCTCTCTCTGCCCCCCATCTCTCTGTCCCCCTCTCTCTCTGTCCCCCTCTCTCTCTGTCTCCTCTCTCTCCCCCTCTCTCTGACCCCCTCTCTGTCACCCTCTATCTGTCCCCCTCTCTCTCTGCCCCTCTCTCTGTCCCCCTCTCTCTCTGTCCCCCCTCTCTCTCTATCCCCCACTCTCTCCATCCGCCCACTCTCTGTCCCCCTCTCTCTGACCCCCCCTCTCTCCCCCACACTGTACCCCTCTCTCTCTCTCTCCCTATGCCCCCTCTCTCTGTCACCGTCTCGCTATCCCCCCTTCTCTCTGTCCCACCTTTCTCTGTTCCCCCACTCTTTGCCCCCCCTCTCCCTGTCCCCCCGCTCTCTCTGTCCCCCCGCTCTCTCTGTCCCCCCCTCTCTCTGAACCCTTCTCTCTGTCCTCCTCTCTCTCTGTCCCCCTCTCTCTGTCTCCTCTTTCTGCCCCCTTCTAACTCTGTCCCCCTCTCTCTCACTGACCCCCTCTCTCTCTGACCCCCTCTATCTCCCCCACTCTCTATCCCCCTCTCTTTGTCGCCGTCTCTCTGTCCCCCTCTCTCTCTGTCCTCTCTCTCTCTGTCCCCTCTCTCCCACGCTCTCTGAGCCCCTCTCTACCCTGCTCTCTGACCCCCTCTCTGTTGCCCTCTTCTGCCCCCGCTCTCTCTGCCCCCCGACCCCTCTCTCTGTTTCCCTCTCTCTGTTCTCCTCTCTCTGTCCCCCTCTCTCTGTCCCCACTCTCTCTGCCACCCGACCCCTCTCTCTGTCTCCCTCTCTCTCTATCCCCCCTTCTCTCTGTTCCTCCTTTCTCTGTTCCCCCTCCTCTCTGTCCCCCTCTCTCTGTCCACCTCTCCCTCTCTCTATCCCCGCTTCTCTCTGTTCCTCCTTTCTCTGTCCCCCCTCTCTCTCTGTCCCCCTCTCTCTGTTGCCTCTTTCTCCCCCCTCTCTCTCTGCCCCCCTCTCTCTGTTCCACCCCTCTGCCCCCCTCTCTCTCTCTGTCCCCCACTCTCTCCATCCCCCCACTCTCTGTCCCCCTCTCTCCCCCCACTCTGTACCCCTCTCTGTCCCCCACTCTCTGTCCCCCTCTCTCTGTCCCGTCTATCTCCCCCTCTCTCTGTACTCCTCTCTCTGTCCCCTATCTCACTCCCCTGCTCTCTGCCCCCTTCTCTCTGCCCCCTCTCTGTCCCCCTCTCTCTCTGTCTCCCACTCTCTCCATCCCCACACTCTCTGACCCCCTCTCTCCCCCCCCACTCTGTACCCTCTCTGTCCCCCACTCTCTGTCCCCCTCTCTCTGTCCCCTCTATCTTCCCCTCTCTCTGTCCCACTCTCTCTGTCACCTCTATCTCCCCCTCTCTCTCTGTCCCCCTCTCTCTGTCCCCTCTCTCTCTGCCCCCTGCTGTCTGACCCCCACTCTGTCGCCCTCTCTCTGCCCCCTCTCTCTGTCCCCCTCTCTCTGTCCCCCACTCTCTCCATCCCCCCACTCTCTGTCCCCCTCTCTCTGACCCCCTCTCTCTTCCACTCTGTACCCCTCTCTCTGTCTCCTTCTCTCTGTCCCCCTCTCTCTGTTGCCCTCTCTCTGCCCTCTCTCTGTCCCCCTCTCTCTGCCCACTCTCTGCCCCCTCTCTCTGTCCCCTTCTGTCTGTCACCATCTCTCTGTCCTCCCTTCTCTCTGTCCCCTCTCTCTCTCTCTCCCCCACTCTTTCTGCCCCCCTCTCTCTGTCCCGTCGATCTCTCCTCCGCTCTCTGCCCCTCTCTGTCACCCTCTCCCTGCTCCCTCTCTCTCTGCCCCCCCTCTCTCTGTCCCCCTCTCTCTCTGTCCCCCACTCTCTCCATCCCTCCCTCTCTGTCCCCTCTCTCTGACCCCCCTCTCTCCCCCCCCACTCTGCACCCCTCTCTCTGCCTCCCTCTATATCCCCTCTCTCTGTGCCCCTCTCTCTGTCATCCTCTCTCTGCCCCTTCACCCTCCCACCCGCCTCTCTCTTCCCCCCTCTCACTGTCCCCCTCTCTCTCTGTCCCCCTCTATCTTCCCCACACTCTGCCACCCCCCTCTCTCTCTGTCCTCCTCTGTCTCTGTCCCTCTCTCTCTCTGTCACCCTCTCTCTGTCGCCATCTCTCTGTCCCCCTCTCTCTCTGTCCCCCTCTCTCTCTGTCCACCTCTCTCTCTCTGACCCCCTCTCTCCCTGACCCTCCTCTATCTCCCCCACTCTCGGTGTCCCTCTCTGTGTCCCCCTTTCTCTGACACCCCCTATCTCCCCCACTCTCTGTGCCCCTCTCTCTGTCGCCCTCTCTATCTCCCCCCTCTCTCTGTCCCCCCTCTCTCTGTCCCCCTCTCTCTGTCCCCCCTCTCTCTGACCCCTCTCTCATTATGTCCTCCCCTATTTCTCTCTCTCCCTCCCTCACCTTATCTCTCCCTTCCCTCTCTCTCTCTCCCTCTCTCTCTCTCCCTGCTCCTTCGCTCTCTCTCCATCTTCTCTCACTCTCGATCCCCCTCCCTCGGTGTGTCTTTCTCTCCCCACCTCCCTCCGTTTCTCTCTGACTCAATCTCTCTCCCTCCTGTCCTGACCTTCCTCTCTCTCTGACACACTCTGTCTCCCTAGTCCTTCCCTCTCCCTCTGACCTAGAGACTGGGTGTTTGTGGTGAGGCTGCGTGTGGGGGGTGGGGGTGAGATGATTCAGAGTTGTGGGAAGTGGGGAAATTGGGGTAGAGACGGAATTGCGGGAGGGAGACAGAGACGGCAGGAGAGAGAGAGAGTGAGGGTGAGGGGGAGAGAGAAGAATGGAGGCAGGTGGAGAAACTCATGTTGGGGGTGTGAGAGAGAGAGAGGGAGAGTGAGGCAGAAAGAATAGTGGAGGCAGGTGGAGAAACCGGGGTTGGGGGTTAGGGGTGTCTGAGAGGGGACCAGAGAGAGTGAAAGGGAGAGGAGGTGAGAGAGAGAGACAGTGTGCAGAAAGAGAGAGAGAGGGAGAGAATTGAGGAGGAAGAGTGGGGGAGAGGAAATGGGGAGGTCAGGTTGGAGGGGGGGGGTGTCAGAGGGAGTTAAACCCAGCTCCTGAGCTCAGAGCCCAGTGCCCTCCCCTTCCCTGAGGACCAGGACTTGGGGTTGAGTCTGTCTCTCTCCAGCTCAGCTTCTCCAACACAAAGTCACACAACAACATCGGTCACTTTGCTGCTCGGTACGCTTTAATCAACATTTTTATTGGTTACAAATGGAAGTGATGGATACAGTCAGTGGGATGGTGCCTTTTCTTACTGGCCCCTGAGTTGTGAGAAACATTGAAATGTTTCCCTGTAACCCCCCTGTGGGATAAGGATGGACAAACCAGCGCTCCCCTCAGTCTGTTACCATAGCGACAGGCTGCTCCATCGCTGAAACACTGAACTGAAATGAGAAAATCCCGGATGGATTGATTAATGAGGGAATTTGATTGATGGATGGATTTGGGTGAAGGGATATTTCAGCACATTCTTCAGCTGCTGCCTGAACTTAGTCTGGGTCACGGCATAAATCGCGGTGTTTGTGCAGCAACTGAGGAGCTGCAGCATGAAGCCCAATTCCCGCACAAAGGGATGGAGATGCACAGAGTGATACCCAATCCAATACATCCGGTACCAAATAGAATACAGCATTAACGTTGAACATAACAGGATGAAATTGGCCGAGATCACAAACAGTAAAATGATGGATTTTTTTCGGTTTCTCATTTCAGTGTCAGACTGAGCGTCCCCATTGGTGTGAGCGCGGAGTCTCCTGCGGGCTCTGCTGGTCACTACAATGTGTCTGACGTTGAGAACATTGAGCAGCAGAACCAGGAGAAATGGGACACACGGGGTTAGAATGTGGTGGAGCAACTCGATTGTGACCCAGACACTGGATAATCGAACAGCGCCTGTTACCTCACAAAACCAGGGGGCGTTCCACAGCCAATACCGAGCCGTGAGAATAAAATACCAGGAAATGTTCTTTAAACAGCTCAGCACAGTCACTGCTCCCAGAACCACAGCCGCCGTTTTCTCACTGCAATATTTACTTTTCAGCTTCTGGCAACAAATGGCCACAAACCGATCAAAGGTGAAGGTGACGGTGAACCAGACAGAGCAGTCAGTGGCTGCATAAAGCAGGACGGCGTGGATATTACACACGGGGACGGATTCCTTCAGGAAATAAAACTGTCCCCGATAAACAATGGGAATGTGTCTCAGGATCAGGTCGAGGATAATGACCAGGAGATCCGCCGCTGCCATGGCCCCCATGTAACGTCTGACACATGGAGACAATCCACAATCTTTATAGAGCAGGACGTAGATGGTCACTACGTTAACTGTGAGGAAGGAAAACAAACCCATTATCCATCAGCCTGGAGGCAAAGGGACCCGTTTGACCGGGGACCCAGTGAGATTTTCAAATGTGTCCCTCTATTCAGGGATTTATTAAAATAATTGGAGCTGGAATAGCATTTGCGAAGGTCGGAATTACTGACAAAAATGTGACATAAACCACAAGAAACCCTCCCTCCCCAAACACACACAGACACGTCCATAAGGACTGATGGTTTCTAGAACATTCCCACACACTCGATCACTCGAGAGCAAACACAGGTCACTCCTTCCCAGTTCCTAATACAGAGGGTGGAAACGTTGCTGTCCTGAAGGATTCTCTCCCAGTTTCCTGAAGACAAACAGAGTTTGGGAATTTCTGTATTTTGTTCTAAATTGTGGTCGATCCTGTGACGTGGAGAAATGTAAACGCAGGGAAAACGTATTCACCCCTTTAACTGCCTGAGGGGCCTTCGTTACAGTGTCTCCTTCTCCCTGGAACGGGATCTCTTCCCTCGGGATCTTATCGTCTGTTCAATTCACTGACGTTCGGCCGTTCACAAACAATGTCAGGGACAGAACGTTCCGGGGAATGTCAGTTATAGGATGTTGGGGACATAACGTTCGAGGGAACTCCTTGACCTGTCCATCACCTTTCCCCCCTACCCACCCCACCAACATGATGTACTGTGCACAGGCTACATATCCATCCAGCACCGGGAGCTGCACCGACCACATCATACTCTCCAGTGAAAACAGTCCCAGCCTACCCAATCTCTCCTTATAGCTCACTCCCTCCATTCCCAGCAACATGCCGGTTAATCTCTTCTGAACCTTCTCCAACTTAATAAGGTCAAAGTGAACAGTCAAGGTATTTTATCATGGTACGGGGAGTCCAAAACTAGAGGACATAGGCTTGAGATGAGGGGGGAAGCATTTAAAAGTGACCTAAGCGGCAGCTTTTCCACCCAGAGGGTAGTGTGCCGATGGAATGAGCGGGCAGGGTGACCAGACTGGACACAGTATTCCAGAAGAGGCCTCACCAATATCCTATACAACCACAACATGACATCCCAATTCCGATACTCAAGGGTCTGACCGAAGAAGACAAGTGTGTTAAACACCTTCTTAACCACACTATCTGTATGAGATGCAAATTTCAAAGAATTATACCTGGCGGCCTAGGTCTTTGTTCTCCAGCACTGACAAAGGCCCTACTTTTAATTGTATAGGTCATGTTCTTGTTTGATTTACCAAATCCAATACATGGCATTAATCCAAACTAAACTCCATCTGCCACCCCTCAGCCCAATGTGTGATATTACTGTCACCTCACCCTCCCCCTTCAATTTTAAAGTGCCCATCCGTCTCCAGGAGGCCTGCACACTCCGGCCTTGATTTTCACAAAGACCCTGAGCTTGGGTTGCCTTGTGTGGTTTGGCGGAAGAGGGACAGATTGCAGACACAGTCAGTGGGGAGGAGAGGCTGGACAGTAATCAGTGGCCTGGTATCATTTCATGGTTTTAGGAAGCGGGCAGTCGCACGTTAGAGGTGGCTAAGAGTGATCGGTGTTTTGGGACCAGAAATTAAGCTCTTCCTTCGTCTCTGGTGTTCAGTAATAAATATCCATTTGAGACCCTTCATTGGGCAGACTGTGACTGCAGGATTTCTTTCCTTAATATTGCAGACTACAGATAATAGCGATTAAAGATGTTCATAATTAATTTCGATAGCATAGCACGTACCCTCAATATCCTACAGTTGAGACAAGTATCTTGCATTTGTTTAACAAGACGAAGTGTTTTGTGTAACTCAGTAATGGTAACCTGATTATAATAAATCCACACTGAGCTGAAAGCTGGCACTTAAAATATGACTCAAAATCTGGATATGGTAGTGTAGTGGGTCGTGTCCCTGCCTCTGAGACACAACTTTGGATTTGATTCCAATTCCTGAACTTGTGTGGTAGTGTTCCTAACTCTGGACTAGAAGGCCTGGATTCAAGTCCTGCCTGTTGCAGAGGTATGTCACAGCATGTCAGAACAGGCTGATGAACAAACACACAGGAGAATACTGTTACAGCTTTATAGGTATTACTGAGTGATGCTAGTGTCCCTACCTCCAGGCACAAAGGTCTAGGTGTAAAGCTCACAGATGTATCTCGTGATACATCTGAACAAACTGATTAAAATGCATTTAGAATTGTGACTTGATGGAGAAGGAAGAGGTGTCAGTATTGAATTTCAGAATTTAGGCCCAGGATGACTGAAAGTACAGCCATTCATGTTGATTGGAGTCACATTTCGCTGCAGCAAAGGTTTATAAAATCAGAATGGTCATGGATAGGGTGAGTAGTCAGGGTTTTTCTCCAGGTTAGGGGCGTCCAAAACTAGGGGGCATTGGTTGAAAGCGAGAGGGGAAAGGTTTTTAAGAGGCCAAAAGGGCACTTTTCACACAGAGGGTGGTGTGCGTATGGAATGAGCTGCCAGAGGAAGTGGCGGAGGCTGGTACAATTACAACACTTAAAAGGCATCTGGATGCTGACAGACATGGAACATAGAACATAGAAAAGTACAGCACAGAACAGGCCCTTCAGCCCACGATGTTGTGCCGACCACTGATCCTCATGTATGCACCCTCAAATTTCTGTGTCTATATGTATGTCGAGGAATCTCTTTAATGTCCCGAATGACCCTGCCTCCACAACTGCTGCTGGCAACGCATTCCATACTCTCGCAACTCTCTGTGTAAAGAACCCGCCTCTGACATCCCCTCTATACTTTCCTCCAACCAGATTAAAACTATGACCCCTCGTGTTAGTCATTTCTACCCTGGGAAATAGTCTCTGGCTATCGACTCTATCCATGCCTCTCATTATCTTGTATCCCTCAATTAGGTCCCCTCTTCTCCTTTTCTCCAATAAAAAAAGTTCGAGCTCAGTCAACCTCTCCTTATAAGATAAGCCCTCCAGTCCAAGCAGCATCCTGGTAAACCTCCTCTGAACCCGCTCCAAAACATCCACATCTTTCGTATAATAGGGCGACCAGAACTAGACGCAGTATTCCAAGTGCGGTCGATCCAAAGTTTTATAGAGCTGCAACAAGATCTCACGACTCTAAAACTCAATACCCCTGTTAATGAAAGCCAAAACACCAGATGCTTTCTTAACAACCCTGTCCACTTGGGTGGCCATTTTAAGGATCTATGTACCTGCACCCCAACATCCCTCTGTTCCTCCACACTACCAAGAATCCTTTCCATAATCCTGTACTCAGCTTTCAAATTCGACCTTCCAAAAAAGCATTACCTCGCATTTATGCAGGTTGAACTCCATCTGCCACCTCTCAGCCCACCTCTGTATCCTGTCAATGTCCCACTGCAGCCAACAACAGCCCTCTATACTGTCAACGACACCTCCAACCTTTGTGTCATCTGCAAACTTGCTGACCCATCCTTCAATCCTCTCATCCAAGTCATTAATAAAATTACAAACAATAGAGGCCCAAGGACAGAGCCCTGTGGAACACCACTCACCACAGACTTCCAGATAGAATATTTTCCTTCTACTACCACTCGCTGTCTCCTGTTGGCCAGCCAATTCTGTATCCAGACAGCTAAGTTCCCCTGAATCCCATTCCTCCTGACCTTCTGAATGAGCCTACCATGGGGAACCTTATCAAATGCTTTGCTGAAGTCCATATACACCACATCCACAGCTCGACACTCAGCAACCTTTCTAGTCACATCCTCAAAGGACTCGAGAAGGTTTGTGAGGCATGACCTGCCCCTCACATAGCCATGTTGACTGCATTTAATCAAGACCTGCCGAGCTTTTCCATCAATGTCTGTATTTCCTTTAAAAAATGCATTCAGTTTAACACAGGCATTCTTAATAAATAAAACGTTTTATGTTTTAATGACGCAGGGCCATGCATATATATTTCAATTCGACCGAGACCATTTTCTGCCAAGGGGATGGCTCTGTATATGACAGCAGCAATGATGCATCTACGTGGAACAGGGAATGTGATGGAGACATAGTTTGGACCATGTACAAGGAGACCTCACATGGTCCCGTTTGGGAGAGGATGACATTATTGTGTGATTCAGCTCAGAGAGGGAAAAAATGTAATCTGCCCGAGAAGGAACGGCCTATTGCACTCTCACTCCCTCATTGTTCCTCATCCCAGCAATGTGTGCGAGCTATAAAAAACCTCTAAAGTCATCGTTACCATTCTTATTTTTATAGAATCCCGGCAGTGCTGAAACAAGCCCTTCGGCCCAACAAGTCCATACCAACGTTCCCAACCCATTCCCCTAACTATTGCACATAACCTAGAAATCCCTGAACATTACGGACAATTTAGCGTGACCAATCCACCGAACCTACATAGATGTTATTGGTCTCAGACTGGGTCAGGGTAAGTTTTAGGAATAGGTCAGGCTAGTTTCTTTAATCTGCTAAGACAACACGTTTATGATCCAGAGCAATGTTACTCAAACTATGATGAAAAGATGGATGGCAAACTGTTTGGGTATTGCAAATATATAATCAATATTTCCCTTTCTAAAAACACTGACACACACACACACACACACACACACACACACACACACACACACCGATAAACGAAATCTCTACAATTTTATCTTGAAAGAACTTTGACCAGATATTATTGGAACTCATGAGAAAAGGAAAAATTGCGAGATTGTCCAAAACGTTATTCTGCTTCTGAAGATATTGTACTGACACAACTTCTAGCTATGGGATTTCATCGTGGGAGAGTTGGATTTGGCTGAATTCCCTTTGCTTTAGGCTGTGAGTAGATTCCAATGAATTCTGGTCAGGGAGCACCCAAAGGGTAGCCCGGTGGCTAGCACTGCTGCCTCACAGCACCAGGGACTTGGGTACGATTCCAGCCTTGGGTGACTGTCTGTGTGGAGTTGGCACATTCTCCACCTTGCTGTGTGAGCTTCTAATGGGTGGTCCGGTTTCCTACCACAAACCTTCACAGTTTGTGGGAGGAAACTGGACCACCCATTAGAAGTTCACACAGCAAGGTGGAGAATGTGCCAACTCCACACAGACAGTCACCCAAGGCTGGAATCGTACCCAAGTCCCTGGGGCTGTGAGGCATCAGTGCGAGCCACCGGGCTACCCTTTGGGTGCTCCCTGACCAGAATTCATTGGAATCTGCTCACAGCCTAAAGCAAAGGGAATTCATCCAAATCCAACTCTCCCACGATGAAATCCCATTGCTAGAAGCTGTGTCAGTACAATATCTTCAGAAGCAGAATAACGTTTTGGACAATCTCGCAATGTTTCCTTTTCTCATGAGTTCCAATAATATCTGGACAAAGTTTATTCAAGTTAAAATTGCAGAGATTTTGTTTATCGGTGTGTGTGTGTGTGTGTGTGTGTGTGTGTGTGTGTGTGTGTGTGTGTGTGTGTGTGTGTGTGTGTGTGTGTGTGTGTGTGTGTGTGTGTGTGTGTGTGTGTGTGTGTGTGTGTGTGTGTGTGTGTGTGTGTCAGTGTTTTTAGAAAGGGAACTATTGATTATATATTTGCAATACCCAAACAGTTTGCCATCCATCTTTCCATCATAGTTTGAGTAACATTGCTCTGGATCATAAACGTGTTGTTTCAGCAGATTAAAGAAACTAGCCTGACTTATTCCTAAATCTTACCCTGACCCAGTCTGAGACCAATATCATCTGCCATATAACCAACCTGGTTACATTTAACATTTGTTGTGAGCAGTGGAGGAGTTGGACTAGAAAAGAAAACAGTGACCCCAAAAGCCAGGGAACTATAGACGGGTGAGCCTGATGTCAGTGGTGGGTAAGTTGTTGGAGGGCATTCTGAGGGATAGCATTTACATACATTTGGGAAGGCAAGGGCTGATCGGAGTAGATAACGTGGCTTTCTGCATGGGAATTCTTGTCTCATTAATTTGGCTGAGTTTTATGAAGAGGTGACAAAGAAGACTGATGAAGGCAGTTTGGTAGACATTGTCTATAGGGACTTCAGCAAGGTGTTCATTTAAAGAACAAAGAGCAAACAAAATTTACAACCCAGGAACAGGCCCTTCGTCCTCCAAGCCTGAGCCGATCGAAATGTACTGTCTAAATCTGTCGGTCAATTCCTCAGCATCTGTATCCCACTGCTCACTACTTATTCATGCATCTGTCCAGACGCATCTTAAATGAATCTGCCGTGCCTGCCTCTACCACCTCTGCTAGCAACGCGTTACAAACGCCCACCACCCTCTGTGTGAATTACTTTCCGCGTGTATCCCCCTTAAACATTCCACCTCTCACTTAAAAAGCACGTCCTCTCGTTATTGAATCCTTCACCCTGGGAAAAAGCTTGTCTCTGTCCACCCTGGCTATACCCTTCATGATTTGGAAACCTCAATCATGTTCCCCCTCAATCTCCTTTCTTCTAGTGAAAATAAACATAACCTACTCAGCCTCTCTTCGTAGCTGGTATTTCATTCTGATTGGTAGACAAATGAGTCAGGTTCGGTCACATGAGATACAGAAGAAGCTAGTCACAATTGGCTTGAAGGAAGAGGGATATTTTTCAGACTGGAGACTTGTGAGCAGCAGTGTGCTGTAAGAATCAGTACTGAGTTCACTGCATTTCATCATTTATGTGAAGGATTTAGATGTGAATATTGGGGCCATAGTTAGCAAGGTTACAGATTACATCAGAAAGGTTATGTCGTAGATTATCTCAGAGTACAACGAGACCACAATGAGGTGGTACAAAGGGGCAAGGAGTGACAGATGAAGTTTGATTTAGATAAATACGAGGTTTTGCATTTCGGAAAGGCAAATCAGGGCAGAGGTTATACACATACTGGTAAGGTCCTGGGGGGTGTTGTGGAACAAAGGGACCTTGGGCTGCAGGTACATTGTTCCTTGAAAGTGGAGTCGCAGGTAGACAGAGTAGTGCTGAACACATTTGGCACATTTGCCTTAATCAGTCAGAGCATTGAGTATAGGGGTTGTGGTGGTATGTTGCATCTGTACAGGATGTTGGTGAGGCCACATGAAGAATACTGCGTACAACTCGGTTTTCTGCAGATATGACTTACACAAATGTTCCTGGACTGGAAGTTTGAGCTTTAGGGAGAGGTTGAGGTTCTCCCCACTGGAGTGTCAGAGGTTGAGGGGTAACATTATAGAGGTTTATAAAACCATCATAGGCATGGATATTCTGAACAGCCACGTTCTGCTCCCAAGCATAGGGGAGTCCAGAACAAGAGGGCTATGTTGAAGGGGAGAGGGTGAATGATTTAGAAGGGACCTGAAGATAAATGTTTCACACAGAGAGTGGTGTGTGTACAGAAAGTGCTGTCAGAGGAAGTGGTGAAGGCAGTTAAAATCACACATTTAAAAAGTATCTGAAAGAGGAGGGATATTGGCCAAATGCTGGCAAATGGGACTGGATCAGATTTGATATCAGGAGTGAACAGTTGGACTAACGGGTGTGTTTCCATTCTGCATGACTCTCTGATTCTATAAGAGGAACGACGAATAATTTGAAAGGACCTTTCAAGTCGAAATTCTCTTCACTGGAAGTCTATCGTGTCTCTATGTTCACATTGATTGAAAGCTGCGTTAGGTAAATATTTGACAGAGAAGTGAGTCACAGATAATGGGACACAGACAGGAAAGTGGGGCTGAGACCACAATCTGATCAGCTACAATCTTAGTGCCTGATGGAGCAGGCTCAAAGTATCTAATGACCAGCTCCTGTTCCTCAGTCCCATATTCCTGTGTTACATTCAGCCCCTGAAACCTACTAGAAGGAGCAGTTGGAGGCTACTTACTCCTATAACCTTTTGCACAGAAACAGAGGAGACCTTCAAGACTGTCCCACACGCTTTGAGGTGATTTGCGAAATGTAATTGGAAAATACAGGCTGGGTATGAAAGAGGCCCCTCATCTCGCTTTACTGAGCTTCCCCTCTCTGCAACTTGTGCTTCATTTGTTGGTCATGTTGTAGACCCAGATTCACTGAGAATACAACCTCTATACCTCACCCAGAGATGGCTCACAAAATCCTCTGGTCTCCCTGGCTGGAATATTCAATAACAGAACATTCATGAAAATAACACACACTAACTTTCCAGTAACAGAATGGGAGAACATCAGAAACAGGGGCAGGTCATTCACTCCCCAAGCCTGCCTTGCCCTTCACTAAGATCATGACTGATCTGCTCTTGGTCTCAAATCATCTTTCATACCCAATTCTTCATAGCCCTCATCTCTCTGACAGGTCAATATCCTCCTACCTCCTCTTCAAATACGTTCAGTCATCTAGCTCCCCAACATTCTTGAGAACAGAAATCCTGACATTCAAATACCACCTGTTTGAAGAAAACACTAGCTGCTCCGATATCATTGGCGTACTGATATGAACAAAAGTTGTCACAAGGGTTCAGGGAAAAATGACTGGCCCCAATATCAAGGCAGTGGTTGACTTCTGTTGACATCAAGGAGCTGAACAAAACTGGACTTAATGGGAATCAGAGTAACCTCTCCAGTGTTTGGAGTCAAACATGGCACAAAGGAAGATGTTCATCATCTCAGTCCTTGGTCACCTCTGTGGGAGATCCTCAGGGTAGGTTCCACTTCACAAACAGCTTCAGCTGCTTCATCAATGTCTCCCCATCCCCACCCTACCCACCATAAGATCAGAAGTGGGGATGGTCACTGAAGATTCCACAATGTTCAGAACATTTTGTCCCCAGTCAGTTCCTGATATGGTCTGTGCCCATGTGCAGCAAGACCCAGATTCCATTGAGACTTATGCTGTTAAAGTGTCAGTAACATTCATGTCACAGCACTGGCGGACACTGCACATTGCCACAGTAAAACAAGAGTTCATTCAGCGCCTGACGCTGGTTTTACAGGAATATGAGGAAGTCGTTCAGCCCATTGACACTATTGGAGAAGAACAGGGATAGCCCATTCCGTGCCTCCAGCCTATTACTCAGGAAGAGAAGGAGTGATGGACCACACCAGAACCCCTCAAAAATATTTGAAGGTGGTAACCTAGACTCTAATGTTTTCTTATTTTAAAGGAAATGTAAAGTGTCTGTCCCAGATGCAAGGTGCCTGGTCAGACTACTCGGTTTGAAGCAAAACACTATTTATTTAAACATGAAAGATAAAATGAAACCAAATAAAGAGGAATTTAGAATAGCGTAATTCTATTGGCCAAGTTAACAGAATAATAGATCTAGGAACTATTACTAATGAACTGTTTCAATATAGGGAAATCCCATAAACACACCCCCTGCCAAAAAGGAATATTTAGACACAGAATGTCACAAACATTTCTCCAATCCAGGAATTAAAAACAGCACCAAGAGAAAATTCAGAGTGAGTAGCAGCCAGGAGACATTCACTTAAGCTTCCAACTCTGTGGCGACACCAAGAGTTTCTGATGTTGCCGAGAAACCAAAACCCAGAGATCCTAATCTCTGAGAGCTGGCCACACCCATTCAGGCTAGATTAAAATAAACACAAGGTCTCCCTATCTGTTACTCAAGTGATCTTAACTAGCCAGTTTGGTAACGGTCGTTCAATCTCTCTCTTAAAAGAAACCAGGACAAAATAACCTCTTAAAGCTGCAGCATTGTCACACTAGTCTGTACAATGACTGTCAAACAGGAACCAGTGGTAACCAGTCAGGCCCTTGGCCCTATCCAATTGGATGAGGTTGAAGCCAGTCAGTCCCTTGAGTCACTTACACAGGAACAGCAGGAGGCCATTCCCACCTCAATGCACTTACACGGGGGCAGAATGAGGTAATTGATGCTGATTCCCGTGGAATGTCTTATGCCCAAAATGTCGATTCTCCTGCTTCTCGGATGCTGCCTGACCTGCTGTGCTTTTCCAGCAATCGACGCTCTACTCTGATCTCCAGCATCCGTAGTCCTCACTGTCTCCTAATCGATGCTCTAACATGATGAAGAAGCAGAGCAGAGGCTGCACAGATAGACTGCACCACGTTCTTCCTTCTGACTCCATTGCTCATGATACACACGTGGGACTTGAACATGTTTTTTTTAGTGTTGAGGAGGGAAGCGATATGTCTTGTGTGAAGTCTCAAGAAGGTACCTTCCATCTCCGAGAAGCCAGCCTAGTGTTGTCTATGTCGGGCGGAAGCTGGTGGGAATGGCTACCTGTTTCAGATGGAAGGTATTGTGGCTGCTGTTGGGGATTGTGAATAACCTGACGTTCAGTACGTTCACACGCCGACTGCACAATAACATGGGGAGAGTTAATTTAGGCATATAACCTATTAGGAAAGTCACGTTAGACTGATAAATGGACTCTCTAAGTTCAAATAATGCTGATCTTGTTCATGTTGATCTTGTCTCGTGCATGTCCTGTGCAGTGTAACCTGTATGCCTTACTCTGTCCAAGTCTATTTCCACCCTATGATCTGCCAGGCCATGCTTACTATGATCTTCCTCCACTGCTCATAAACAAAGTGTTTCCCTGTACTGAGATACACGTGACAATAAATCAAACCAATCAATCCTGGGTAAAGTATGGAATTTCTCTCCCTGTCAATGTCTGTTTTGGAAATAAGAGATCGCTGCCTCTCCTCATGTTTCAGCATCACCATTTCTTCGTCTTTCACAGCTCTACAGATTAAACACTCAGCTTCTTCACTCTATCCTCATGTTGCCATCATCCGTGTCTGTGGTAAGGACATCATTCCTTACAAAGGTGATCAAATCTGTACAGTGTCCCAGAATGCTCTCTCAGAAAGGCTGTACAACAGCAGAGAGATGGCTTTACTTATGTACTCGAATCATCTTACAATGAAGGACAGCATGCCATTGTCTGCGCCCATTACTTACACAGGGTTTGATTTGGAGCAGTCAGCATAGATTTGTGAGTAGGAGATCATCCTTCCCAAATTTGTTAGCGTTCTTTGATGAAGTGGCCAGGAAGGTTGATGAGGGTATAGTGGTAAATGTAGTCTCTATGCATTTCAGTAAGGCCTTTGATAAGATTCCACATGGCAGGCTGCTCTGGAATGTTATATCACGTGGAATGCTGGGGGGACTGACCAATTGGATACACAGTTGGCTTGATGATATGAAGCAGAGGGTTTAGTGGAAGGATGCTTGTCAGACTGTAGGCTTGGTCCATAGCTGTTTGTTACCTATGATTTGGTTGAGAATGTACAAGGTATGATTTGTAAGTTTGCAGATGACACTAAAATAAGTGGGAGCATGATCAGTGAGGAAGTTTATCAGAAATTGCAACAGGGCCTTAATCAGGTGGGGAAGTGGGCCGAGAAATGGCAAATGGAATTTAATAAAGAAGTGTGTGGTCTTGCATTTTGGAAACTCAAATCAAGGTAGGAGTTTCATGGTGAATGGGAGGGCCTTAAGAGGTGTAGTGGGCAGAGGGACCTTGCTGTTCAGGTGCATGGTTCTCTAAGAGTGGAGTCACAGGTAGACAGGGCAGTGGAGAAGGCTTTTGGCACATTGGCCTTCATCAGGCAGGACATTGAGTATATAAGTTGGAAATTTATGTTGCAGTTACACAGGACTTTGGTAAGGCCACACTTGGAGTTTTGTCATCTTGTTATAGGAAGAATGCTATTAAATTAGAAAGAGTGCAGAAGAAATTTACAAAGACGTTGCCAGGACCCAATGGTCTGAGTTATAGGGAGAGTTTGGACAAGCTAGCACATTTTCTTTAGTTTGTAGGAGCCTGAGGGAGTCCTTATAGAACTGTATAAGATCGCGAGGTGTATGGATACGCTTAATACTCTCAGTCTCTTTCCAAGGTGTAGAGAAACTAGGATTAAATGGGATCAGTTTAAGGTTAAAGTTAAAGGAATAAAGGGAACCTGAGGGGCCACGTGTTTACACAGAAGCTGGTACGTGGATGAGCTGCCAGCAGATGTGGTTGAGGGGGTACATTAACAACATTTCAAAAGCATTTGGATAAATATATGGATAGGAAAGAACTGGATGGATATGGGCCAACTGCAGGGAAATGGGGTGAGAGTGGATGGACATTTACAAGGTGTAGTCGAACCTCTCTGTTAATTAAAACCAAACACCCAGAAAAGCTCGCCTCACCTCGTAATCTGTTAAAATATGAACGACACAGATCTCCTACATTCCACTATTTAAACAAAAATTAACAAGTTAGATTATTAACCTTAATAGTGAACACTAAACAGCAACTATTCACAAATACACGCCCCTCTTTTCTTAGCTACTTACTATCTGACTCCAACTCTGTATAAATATGCTGTTCCAACAACCCACATATTAAACATTACAATCTCAAGACCACACAGAATCCATCTTCCCCTCTGTGTTCACTCTTCCAGCTGCTGATCTCCCTGGACCATGTTTTTTTTTTACTGCAAGTAGCTTTTACATGAACATGTATCTTTGATAGAAAGTGTTTGAGATAGCCAGTTAGCACTCCTGCTCTACAGCAGTTACTCTGCTGTTGGATGGCAGTGGCTCTCTCTCTACTGTTCAAAATGCTGCGTTTATATACTTCCCATGATACAATAATTCTCATAATTTGATTGCTTTCCAGGTTTCCAAACAATAATATTCAAATTCCGTTGGCTTCTGGTATCCCGAGCGTTATTTAAACTCTTTGGTTGTATTTGCATTGTTGTCAAAACAGCAAGCAAAACTCAGGGATCCATTTCTCAGCTGATGGTGACACGTGGAACAGGCTGACCTTTAGCTGGCATCTGTGGCTTTACTTTCTATTCAGCAAAACCCGTTCTGTCTTAAAGTGACCAGACATGCTTTTGGCTTCATAACACCTCCCCCCCCTTCAGAAAAAAAAAACATGAACCAGCAGAATGAAAGGATGGCTTCAGTTATTAACCTCTAATTAATCTTAATTCATTTATTATGAATTACAAAAGTATTAATCTCATCTATACCATACATATTAATTCTACACACAGAAAAACATTGCAATAAGTCAAATCTTATCAAAACGTTTTCCTTTAAATCTGCGATAACACATCTGCTATCACATTTTAGGACCCACAGCATGTATATGTTGTAAGTTTAAAGTCGGTAAGAAAAGACTCCAATTAAATACTCTCACATTTTGGCCTTTAAATATTCCAAAAAACGCGAGAGATTTGTCGTTATCCACAATCATCTCCAACATTTTTTTTGTCATATCAACATTAAAATATTGTCACTCCAGTGCGAAACTTAATCATTGTTTTTCAATAATGGAGACTTTGTATTTCTTTCTGGTGGATATTGACAAGTATCAACAGTAGCCAATTGGCCATTCAATTCTATCATCATCTTTCTGTATCAGTACATCTCCGTGCCCTATATCACGAGCATCTAACACAATTTTCAAAGATTGTCAAAATATTCAGTGCAGGTAAAACTGGTGTGGTGGTTAATCCTGCTTTAAAATTTTCAAAAGCCTCCTGGCATTGTTCTGTCCACCATAATTCTGTTTCCTTCTTTAATAAATCAAGCAGTGGTGCCAATACGCTGCTGAAGTTTGCAACAAACTTCCGATAGAATCCACTCAGTTCCAAAAGTCGAAGCACCTCTTTCTTCGAGGATGGTCGTGGAAATTTCTCAAAGCCCTTCGTCTTTGTGTTCCATGGGGTCAACCTTCCATGTCCAATGTAATGTCCCAATAACGTCACCTCTGCCTTCGCGAATTCTGCTTTCTTTAAGTTTATTACCAAGTTTGCTTCTTGTTATCGTTCAACATGCTCTGGCAACTGTAACATGTGAGCTTTCAATCACTTGCTAAAGAACACTACATCATACAGATAAACTGCACAATTTGTACATCTGGTCACAACTCTGTTCCTCTGTCTTCAATATGTCTGGAGCATTATTCATTCACATGACATTCTCTAACATGTTTTGTCATATCCAGTAGCTTTGACAGATAGTTTAACTGTTAGACTCAACATTTTTTTTTAATTTGAAAGGGACCACTAAACCTGGCTTGATGGGATTTCCTACCACTGGTGACAATATTAATACGTCATCCCCACGGGAAATCGTCAAAGATTCAGAGTTTTTATCTGCCATCTGCTTCACTCTATACTGTGCCCTCTTCAGGTGCTGTTTAGATAACTCAACTACTCCATCTAATTTCTCCCTCACCTCACATACATAATCCAAGTGTGAAATCTCCGACTTTGGTCCTGTCAATTTATATTTAATTAATTTCAAAGGACCTCTCACTTCATGTACGAATATTAACTCAAAGGATGGAAAGTGAGTACATTTATTTGGGTCATCTCTAATGGCAAACAATATAATGAGACGCCTTTATTCCAATCATTCGGGTAATTCTGACAGGACGCCGTTAATATTGTCTTCAGCTTCTGATGCCAACTTTCCAAGGCCCCCTGGGATTCGGGATGGGACGCACTTGATTCAAACTGCTGTATGCAGAAGCTATCCATGACATCTTTAAATAGCTGAGCGGTAAAATGAGACCCTTGGTCTGACTGAATCACACTGCGTAGCCCAGAGCGAGTAAAGAAAGCTACCAACTCCTCTACCTCCCTTTTTGCCTTCACACCCCATAATGGAATTATCCATGGAAATTGGGTAGACACATCCATTATGATCAGCAGATATTGGTTTCCACTTTTTTTTCAGAAAGGGGAGCTCCACAATTAATCATAACCCATGTGAAAGGTTCTTCGAATACAGGAATTGGCAACAACGGTGCTGGTTTTATTACTGCCTGTGACGTACCTACCATTTGGTATGTATGACATGTACAACAAAAATTAACCACGTCCTTGTGCATTCCAGCCACTAGAAATGCTTTAGCCTGAGTTTTCCGTGCATCAAATCCTTTGGCTTTTGCTTTCGCTTTTCCTTCATGTTGTAACTTATGACAGTGGGATCTTGTTACTACATAGTCTGGAAAAATCCCTGGGTATTATTCTTTTAATTGCCCAGTTTCCTGATCTTACTTTGGCTTCTCCACCACAAGGGGTGCCTCTCCCACCTTGGATCCTGCTTAATCATTCCTAAGAACAAACTGTATTCCTGGAACTGACAGTCTGTCACTCACTCTCACTGTTACTTCCCCAAATTTGATTTGGCACTCCAACCTGATGTTACACAAGGGAATGCTTAATTTCTGTCCCAATTCACAAATTATTACGCTGTTGAGTAACATGTCAGAAAGAGTGAAAATACTTCCATCTCTTACTATTAGAGGCCGAGAGAAAGTGAAGACTGCAGATGCTGGAGATCAGAGTTAAAAAGTGTGGGGCTGGGAAAGCACAGCAGGACAGGCAGCATCCGAGGGGCAGGAGAGTTGACGTTTCAGGGATAGGTCCCTCATCAGGAAAGTGGGAGTTAAGGGAGAGGGAAGGGGCCGAGAATTAAATAGCAGGGTGGGAGTGGAGCTGGGTGGGATGTAGCTTGGAAGGCGATAGGTAGATGCAGGTGGGTCTGATAGTGATAGGTCGGAGAGGAGGGTGAAGTGGATAGGTGGTAGGACAGCTGGAACCCTCAAACTATACTGCATCATCTTTGACTTCACCAATTTCCAAATCTCCCCTTCCCCAACCTCATCCCAGATCCAACCGTTCAACTTAGCACTGCCCTCTTGAACTGTCTTAATTGTTCATCTTCCTTCACACCTACCCACTCCACCCTCCTCTCCGACATATCACTATCACTCCCACCTACATCTTCCTATCTCCCTCCCAGTGACCCTCCCGCCAGCCCAGCTCCTACCCTCGTATTTATCTTTCAGCCCCCCTTTCCCCCCACCACATTCCTGACAATGGGTTTCTGCTTGATATTCGATTGTCCTGCTCTTCGGATGCTGCCTGATCTGTTGTGTCTTTCCGGCTCCTCACTTCTCAACTATTAGAGACTGAGCAGATTCCGTATCTTGCAAAATTATAACTTCTTGTCCTCCCCCCAAATCCCATTTTTTCTTAGTAAGGTTTATCTACAGAGGAGAATTCTTTATAGAGGTCAGGCACTGACTCCATACACAGCTCCTGTCTAGGCTGTGCACTCTCCTGCAGCTCCTCGGCTCTACTTGGGGTCTCCTTTACCAGGTTCACTAATACCACTGGCTTAAACACTTTTACGACATCTTTTCGCAAAGTTTCTTTCTTCAACCCCTAGCACTGTGTGTCCCAGCTTACTGCAGTGAAAACACCTTTTCCCAGTGCCCTTCTTAAACCATCGGAACTGTAATGTTTATGTATTCCACTACGTTATTGTAAGAACACCTGAGGCCTTTCACTTCCTTTCAACCCCTTTAGGCTTTTCTTTCACCTGTGGTAAACTATTGCCAGTGTGCTTTTCTCTAGGTTTTGTAGTGTAGGATCTCCAATTCTCCCAATTTTTATCACTCACAGGAGCTAAATTTCATCTCATGCACCAATGCATATTCTCCTGCCATTCCTGCCGCGCTTCTCACTTCTTGAACTTTCTATTCATTCACATGAAATCTTACCCTCTGTGGAAGTGAGTCTTTAAACTCCTCCAGCAGAATAATCTCCCTTCGAGCCTCACAGGTCTTATCTATTTTTAAGGCCTGCACCCATCTAACAAAATGACTGTGGTTAATTCTTTCAAACTCAATATAAGTCTGACCTGGTTCCGTCTCTATATTTCTGAAGCGCTGTCTATATTCTTCTAGTACCAATTCATAAGCACGCAAAATATCCTGTTTGACATCTGCATAATCTCTTGCTCCCTCATGTGACAGCACTGCATATACCTCACAAGCTGTGCCCACCATCTTAGTCTGAACTAGCATTACCCACAGGTTCACTGGACATGCCATCTACTCAGCCAATTTTGTAAATGAAATAAAAATGGTTTTGGCGTCTTTCCCACCAAAATATGGCAATGTATTAACATAGTTGTATACATCCCTACATTCCCCCTTCATCTTTGTCCTGCTAATTTAACTTTCTTATCTAATTCCAAACTTCTGAATTTCTAATTATCCCTCTCTTCCTTTTTACTCTCTTTCTCTTTCTCTATCTTCTCTCTTTTTCAGTCTCTCTCTTTATCTTCTAACTCCAGTTGCCCCACTTGCAATTTAAGTTTGTTCGAACTCGACTGCAGTTTCCTGCTTCTCTGATACACCAAAAGTGCTTGACCAACTCCATTATGATGACAGCTTTCCTTTTGTCTCTGGTGAAACCCAATTCTAATTTACATGTTAATTCTAAAAGTATGGCCTTCCTTTGTCTTTCTATACTTTCTTGGCAAATTTGGGAATCATCTTGAAACCTCAGAACCTCTTTAGTAATGTTAAAAACCATTTCTTTTAATTTAACCAACGACAAGGAAACAAAATTAAATTAATTTTCTCACCAGTTTTATTTGACGGTCTAGGTCTCTAACTGCCAAGTGATGGAATCTGCTGGGACCTTTTGTACCCCACATCTGTTCAAATCTATCCTAATCCCATACGACAAGCCCTCAAACCGTTATGATGTCGATGTCGAACCCCTCTGTTAATTAAAACCACACACCCAGAAAAGCTCAACTCACCTGGTAATCTGTTAAAACATGAGTGACAAAGTAGGCGCAAATTCCACGATTAAGAGAAAAATAACAATTTATAAATATGTATGTTAACTCGCGGAGCTTGAAGGTTTGTTTTCAGATGTTTTGTCACCATGACTAGGTCACCTCATCAGTGAGTGTCTCTGGTGACGCACCGGTGGTATGTCTTGTTTTTCTATTTATAGGTCTTGGTTTCTTAAGGTGCGTGATGTCATTTCCAGTTTTTTGTTCAAGGGAAGATAGATAGGATCTAAATTGATGTGTTTATTGATGTACGTCTGGCTAGAATGTCATGTTTCTAAGAACTTTCGTGCGTTGCTTTGTCCTAGGAAGTGTTTGTTGTCACAGTCAACGTGGTGTCCTTCTTTTTCTGTATGTATGGAAACTAGTGAGAGTGGGTCATGTCTTTTGGTAGCCAGTTGGTGTTCATATATCCTGCTAGCACGACAACAGGACAGTCTGAAATGGAGGAAAATGATTTTATAAACACTGTTTAATCAGTGTGTGTTCAGATAAGGAAGATTGTTCATATGTGTCCAACACATTCTGAATGAACAACGGAGACACAGTTAACGAAAAATGATGCACAAGATGAATAAAATTTCTAAAGCATTAAAACATTATTTGATCCTCATCTGAAGTGATACCTTCCCTTTCTCTTAACGTTCCCCCTTTTCTGGGATTCCCAACTCTAGTCTCTCATTCTTATCAGGATGTGTGTTATAAATTCTTGTTTCTGGTTTCCCAACTTATTTCAGTTAATCCCCTTTCTACCAGGAATTAGATATGTTGGCTTGCTGGGTTCTTTCCAAAGCTCGTGTCTGTCATATTGTTGGAGAGAAAAGTTATGGCATCAGACCCAGCATTTGAACATATTGCTCTGTTGCACATGCAATGCACAAAGGGCCACCATACAGGAATTGCCAAAATATTGAGTGAAGTACATCTACTTCTTTCAATAATATACTTTTCCCATTTTCCACATCTCCATATCTATATCCTCTCTCTCTCACGTTTTCCCTTTGTATCCAGTTAAGAAATCCACCAATTATTCTTCATGTCCCATCTCTCAAAACTCCTTCTGTCAGTTTATACCTAATGCTGTCTTCTCGATGTAATGTGGTTGTAATTAAGCAATGTAACTACAAAGACATGCGGGAGGAACTGGCCAGAGTTAATTGGAAGGGATGCTGAGCAGGAAAGACCATGGAACAGCAATAGCAGGAGTTTGTGGGGATAATTCGAAACATAATACGAGAAATGCAACCCCAAGAAGATGAAACATACTCATGGGAGAACAAAGCAGCCTTGAGTGATAAGGCATCAAACCAAAAGAGAAAACGTACAATGTGGTGAAGATGATTGGGAATCCAGAGAATTCATTGGCTCTGAAACTACATAACGCTGGCATCACTGACACTACAGAGCTCTTAATCATGGTCAGGGAAAGAAACAGAGGAAACACATTCACTTTAAACACAGAAAATGGCATTTCTCAAGGAAAACTATTCAGGTGAATTAAACATTTGAATTAGTATCAGTTAAATGCTTTTGCGGAATGTGTCAGATTGGAAGCAAGACCCGGGGAGACAGATCCTCAGCAGATTGAGAATATGAAAATGGAAGTATTTCCACATCAGGAACCAGGTTAGGTCACTGGTGCAGGGCTGATGGGTGAATGGGTGTCAGTGAGAATTGGGGAACAATTGCATTGCAGGTATTGCAGCTCGAAACTGCGTATTCATGTAGTGCTGTAGACCACAGCAGCAGGAGAAGCAGACATGCATTAAACCACAACCTGTAACTTTTTGCCAGGGTAAAACCTCAGTCTGTCATTACCATCAACACCATCTATGACTCAGTGACGAGTGTGAGTGAATATGTCAGAGTCAGAATCACATGAACCTTAACCTGATGCTAACTCATTAAAGCTACCGCGCTTGAACAACAGATCTGAAGGAAGCCCTGCAGTCCTGCCACATTCAGATATAAATGGTGATGGACGATTAAAGAAATGACTGGAGGAGCGGGCTCCACAAACATCCCCATCCTAAATAATGAAACAGACCTGCACATCAGTGTAAAAGAGAAGGATGTTTTATCTGCACCATCTTCTGCCAGAAGTGTTGAGTCGATGATACACCTCACCCTCATCATGATGCCCACAAAATCACAGATGGCAGTCTTCAGCCAACTTGATTCGCTGCCCGTGACATGAAGAAACAGCTGAACACAGTAGATACGACATAGACAATGGGTCCTGACTCCATTCCTGCAATGGGACTGAAGACTTGTGCTGCACAACGAGCCGTGTCCCTGGGGAAGCTGTTTCATTCCAGCTCCAACTCTGACATCTCCCTGGAAATGTGGAAAATTACTCAGCTCAGTCCCATCCCCTAAAACGGGAATAATTACAATCTGACCAATTACCACCTCCTCATTCCCATCACGACAGTCAAATTGGTGGGAGTTCTTTTTGACAGAGCTGTCAAGCAGCACAGAAATAACCTGCTCAGTGTGGTTTTTGACAGGTCCCCATGTGGAGATGGTGCTGTTGTGGAAATGTCACTGGATTACTAATCCAGACCAGGCTAATGCTCTGGCAGCGGGTGGAAGTTAAAAACAATTAATAAAATATCGAGATCTAAAATCTGGTGTCAGTAATAGTGACCTTGAAGCCAATGTCGATTGTAAACAGAATTTCCTTCTCCAATATACTTTTAGGAAGTGAATCTCCCATGATTTCCTGGGCTGGCCTAAAACTGACTCCAAAGACCCTGACATGTAATAAACATTTCAATGCTTCTCTGAAATTGCCAAGCAAGGTACTCATTTGTATCAAACTACTCCGAGGTCTGAAAGGATGAAACCGGACAGAACACCCGGCCTCAGCATCAGTGTCGGAAAAGTGAATGGGAACACAGTCCTGTCGACACTGCAGAGACCTCCTTCCTAACATCTGAGAGCTTGTGACAACATTTACAGAGCTTTCCCATAGACTGCACAGAAACATCGGGAATGGAAAACACATTTAACCTCCCTATTCTAGTTCATGGAAAAATCTCCTCAATGCACTTACCCCACACGATATACATATCCGTTAAAGTGAGTAACATTGGGAAGCTATAAAATATGAAGTGCAGTAGTACGTTTGGTCCATCGAGTTTGCTAACCAATTCAATGTAATGATGGTTGGCCCTTCATTTCCGCACCATACTCCTGCTCTCCCACCATCAATTTACTGTCTCTAAATCCTTATTTATAATCAGTGTCTCGGTTTCCAGGTGCAAGCGAATTCCCCAGGTTCCCCAGTCAGTGAGAGCAGACATTTATTATCATCTCAATGCAGAGTGACTGTCTGTACCTAATACTGTGGCCCCTTGTTTTAGAAGTCCCAGCCATTGGAATTATCATCCCTGCTTCCAATCTGTCTCACCCTGTCAGAGTTTTGTATATTTCACTGAGATCTCCCCTCATTTTCCTAAACCCCATGGAATACTGGCCCAGTCACCTCAAACTCTGCTCCCACAACAAGCCCGTCATCCCAGAGATCAGTCTGGTCATCCTTCACTGCTCTCCATCAATGTCAGGTTTGACCTTTATTAGGTAAGGCGACCAAAACTGCAAACAATACTGCACATGGTATCTCACCAAGGCCCTGTACAGCTGCAGTAAGACACCTTTTCTCCTGGAATCGCATCCCCCTGAAGTGAAAGTCAACACACCATTTATCTTCCTCGCTGCTTTCTGTTTCTGCATTATTACTTTCAGCGGTTGGTGCACAAGGAGATGCAGATCCTTTTCAGTGTTGCAGCTCCCCACTTGGTGGGTCTGTGTACACTGGTCAGCGTGCCAATGCCATGTCCAGTATTGACATGTGGTTGCAGAACTCACTGCGCTGCATGGGTCTCAGCGGTTTATGCAGAAGGAAACAACAAAAAGGAGCATACGTCCCTTTGTAAATCAACGTGTTTCAACCAATCCCTTTCAAATGGTAGGCTGCCAATTTATCGTTACCACTAAAGTACATACCTTCACCTCTATCCCCATTGTTCTCCATCTGTCACGTATTTACCCTTTCACTCCAGTTGTCTTAGTCTTGTCGGTGCTTTTTTACATCCTCCTCACCCACTCACAATCCCACATCCGTTAGTGCTGTCAGCAGGATGGGATATATTGTATCTGATTCCAGCAACCCAATGTTTAATGGGCATTGTGAGCTGCTGGGCCCCAAGCACCGATCCCTGTGTCACCTCAGCAACCGTCCTCTGTTAATTTCTATTTATTTATTTCGTGAATCTAGGTGTCACTGGCTGGGCCAGCATTTATTGCCTGTCCCTAGTTGCCCTTGAGAAGGTGGTGGTGAACTGCCTTGTTGAACGCTGCAGTCCACCTGCTGCTGTTGACCTCCAATGCCATTAGGGAGGGAATTCCAGGATTCTGAGCCAGCGACTGTGAAGGAGCGGTGATATATTTCCAAGTCAGGATGGTGACTGGCTTGCAGGGGAACCTAAATATGATGGTATTTCAATACATCTGCAGCCCTTGTCCTTCTAGATGGACGTGATCGTGTGTTGGGAAAATGGTCTCTGAGGATCTTTGGTGAATCATTTCATTTCAGCATGTAGATAGTAACACACTGCTGCTGTTGCTGCTGAGCGTTGATGGTGGAGCATTATGGATGAAGGGACAGTCAAACTGGCTGCTTTGTCCTGGATGGTATAAAGCTTCTTGAGTGTTGTTGGGGCTGCACCTATTCAGGCAAATTGCGACTCTTCTATCACACTTCTGACTTATTCATTGTAGATGATGGACAGACTTTTGGAAGTCAGGATGTGAGTTACTCGCCGCAGTATTCCTAGCTTCTGACCTGCTCTTATAGTTACGGTGTTCATGTGGTGAGACCAGTGAGTTTCTGAGCAATGATTACCCACCAGGACTTTGATACTGGGGATTCAGTGATAGTAACACCGTTGAATGCCAAGGGCCAGGTTAAATTATATTTTATTGGTGATGGTCACGGTCTGGCTTTTGTGTTGCCGGAATATTACTTGCCACTTGTCAGCCTGGATACTGTCCAGATCTTGTTGCCTTTGAACATGGACTACTTCTGTATCTGAGGAGCCACAAATGTTGCAGAACATTGTACAATCATTGGCGAACATCTCCATTGCTGACCTTAAAATGGAGGGAAGGTCATTGATGAAGTAGCCCTAAAGAAGTTTTCCGCCACTGCTCGAGGGACTCCTACAGATTTGGAGCTGAGTTGACTGACCTTTATCAACCATGACCACCTTCCTACGTGTTAGGTATGATTCTAACCAGCAGGGAGTTTGCCCCTGATACCCATTGATTCCAGTGTTGCTAAAGCCCCTTGATAGCACACGTAGTCGAATGCAGCCTTGATTGAAAGGGCTGTCACTCTCACCCTATCTCTGGAATTCAGCTCTTTTGTCCATGTTTGAACCATGGTAATGAAGTCAGGAGCTGAGTGGCCCTGGTGGAGCCCAAACTGGGTGGTGACCAGGGTATTGCTGAGCAGGTTGCTGTTTAAAAGCACTGAGACCTTCTACCACCTTACTGATGATCGAGAGTAGACTGATGGGGTGGTATTTGGCCGGATTGGATTTGTTCTGCTTTTTACATTCAGGAGATACTTGGGGTAATTTTCCACATAATCGGGAAAGCCATTGTTGTAACTGGATTGAAACAGTTTTGCCAGGGGAGTGGCAAGTTATGGAGCACACGTTTTCAGTACTATTGCAATAATGATGTCAGATTATCCACCTTTTGGAGTATCCAGTATCTCCAATCGTTTCTGGATATCGCGTGGACTGAATCGAATTGGTTGATGACTGGTAACTGAATTGCTGAGGACCACTGGAGGGGGCTGAGATGGATCTTCCACTCAGCACTTTTGACTGAAGATTGTTGCGAATGCATCAACCTTATTTTATAAACTGAAGTGCTGGGCTCTTCCATCATGGAGGAAGGGGTTATTTGTTGAATCTCTTCCTCCGGTGAATTGTTTAATTGTCCCCAACGTTTCTCGGCTAGACGTGAAAGGACTGCAGAGCTTAGATCTGTTCCTTTGCTTGTGGAATCACTTAGTTCTTTCTACCACTTACTGCTTATGCTGTTTGGCGCACAAGTAGTCCTGCTTGGTGGCTTCACCAGGCTGACACCTCATTGTCAGGTAAGCCTGGTGCTGCTCCTGCCATCCTGCACACTCCATTGAACCAATGTTGATCCTCTGGATTGATGGTAATTGTTGCGAGGGGGATATATCAGGCCATGAGGTTATGCGGGATGCTTTAGCTGCTATTGATGACCCACAACACCTTATAGACATCCAGATTTGAGCTGCTAGATCTGTTCGAAGTCTGCCCTATTAAGCACCATGATAGTACCACCCAAAAGGGTGGAGGTTATTCTCAATGTGCAGGTGTGACTTTGTCTCCACAATGACTATGCCGTGGTCTCTCTTACCGATACTGTCATGGACAGATACTTCTGCAACTGGCAGATTAGTAAGGCTGTGGTCAGTATGTATTTTCCTCTTGTTGGTTCCTTCCCCATCTGCTGCAGAACCAGTCGAGCACTTATATCCTTTGGGGCCTGACTAGCTCGATCAGTAATGCTGTAGCTGATATACTGTTGGTGGTGAACATTGAAATCCCCCACCCAGAGTAGATCTTGCGTACGTGCTACCCTCAGTGCTTCCTCCAAGTGTTGGTCAGCATGGAGGAGTACTGATTCATCAGTTCAGAGAGGCTGGTACATGGTAATCAGCAGGAGGTTTCCTTTCCCATATGCAAAATAATACCATGAGACTTCATGGGATATGTAGTCACTGTTGAGGACTCCAAGAGCAATTCCCTTCCAACTGTATCCCACTGTGCCGCCACTTCTGCTGTGTCCGTCCTGCTGATGAGACAGGAGATATTCGGCGTAGGTACCGGAGTGTCTGGGATATAGTCATACTCACAGAATCATACCTTCCAGACAATGACAGGCTGTTGCTTGACGAGTCTGTCTATTTCAATTCACCGTTTCCTGCCAGCTGTCCCATTCTAGAAACATGTCCATATATTAGCCCCAATCCACTCAGATTTGATTTTGCAAATTGGGCTTGGAGCTTTCGCCAAAATATTTCTAAACATCAACATTTTTTACATCCATTGCTTCTCTTTCATTTGTCTTCCAGTCTGTTTCTCAAACATAATTCCAATTTCATAAATCTACGTTAGTGTTGTCTATGACCATTACTTTCAGTCACAATAATTTCTTCTGAACCATTTACTTACTATGCTCTATATTCAATTTACTCTATTATTTTCCCACACCAGACTTGGTTTTCCTAGTTTTGTTTGAAAGTTCTGTGAAGATAGAACTAAAGTAGTGGCTTCATAGTTCTGCCATTTCCCTGTTTCCCATTCTCTAATCTCTGGTTCAAACTGTAAGGAAACTGCACTTGTTTTCTCATATTTCTCGCATTGTCATAATTTAACAAGCTATTACAGTTTGCTCTTTTAACCCTTGTGAATATACTCTTCAGAAAGCCATCAATTCCTGCTTTAAACTGCTCAACAATTGACCTTCCACACCATACACTCACAGGAGCATAGACTCTGTGCCAACAGAAATACAGCACGATCTATATTAGTCCCACTTTCCTACACCAGGCTCATAACCTGGAATGTTATGAGACTTCCAAGTGCTCGTCCAAGTACTTTTTAACGATTGTGAGTTTACCCGTGATAATTCCCCTCTCAGGAAGTAATCCCAGAACCCCACATCCTCGAGGTGGAAAAATGTTTAAATCCTCTCTGAACCTCAAACCCTTCAGTTTAAACGTGTGCTCCTTTGTTCTTGACCCTCTCACTAAAAGGAACAGCTGCTGTCTATCCACCCTGTCCGTGTCGCTTATAATCTTATCCTCCTGAATCACGGACCCCTCAGCTTTCTCTGCTCCAAAGTAAACACCCCGAGCTCATCCAGCCTCTCTCCATAGCTGATATAGTCCATCTCAGGGAACATCCTGGTGAATCACCTCTGCACCCTCTCCAGTGCAATAACATCCTTCCTGGAATGTGGCTGCCAGAGCTACATACAGTACTCCATTTTGGCCGAACCAAAGCCCTGTATTGCTCTTATAATCTACGTCCTGATTAGGAAACGCTACACTCAAGGTCCAATTCTTAACTAGTTCATTAACCTGTCCAGTCACATTCAAGGATGTGTGGAGAAGCACAGTCTCAGCTTCCCAGTGTGCTGCCATTCATTGAGTCCTCCCCGTCTGGTTCCTTCTCCCAAAGTGCATCACCTCATATTTATCAGGGTTACATTCCATCTGCCATTGATCTGCCCATCTGACCAATCATCTGCATCTTCCTGTAACTTAAGGCCTTCCTCCTCACTGCGAACCAACCGGTCAATCTTTCTGTCAAACATACACTTACTTGTCACACCTCCCCCAATCTCCATCTCGCCCCCTCCACATTTGCATCTTTTTTTTATGAATAACACAAACAATAAGGAACATAGCACTGATCCCTGTGGTACACCAGGGGACACTGGTCTCCAGTCACACAAACAGCCTTCTCCCACCACCCTCTGCCTGCTGCTACTAAGACAATTTTCCTTGTAACTTGTCAAGTTATCCTTCATATTGTGAGATTTTACATTATTTCTCAGTTTCCCAGCTGGAAATTTGTCAAATGCCTTCCTACAAAACTAAACAATCGACCTCTCAAACTAATTCAATCAAATCCATTAGATGCGACTTCCTTCTGATAAAGTTATGTTGATTATCCCTGATCAAACCTTGCGACTCTGATTGGAGTTCAATTTTCTCCTTCCCTATTTTCTCCAGTAGTTTCCTTAACAGTGATCTAATACTCGTTCGTCTATAGTCACCTGGACTATCTCTCCCACCCTTACTGGGAAGTGCAATCGTATTAGCAGTTCGCCAGTCCTCTGGCACCTCCCCTATGGTCAGATTCTTGGCCATAATTACAGGCCAGTTAGTCTTACTTCGGTGGTAGGCAAAGTAATGGAAAGGGTACTGAGGGATAGGATTTATGAGTATCTGGAAAGACACTGCTTGATTAGGGACAGCCAGCACAGATTTGTGAAGGGTAGGTCTTGCCTTACAAGTCTTATTGAATTCTTTGAGGAGGTGACCAAGCATGTGGATGAGTGTAGAGAAGTGGATGTAGTACACATGGATTTCAGTAAGGCAGTTGATAAGGTTCCCCATGGTAGGCTTATGCGGAAAGTTAGGAGGCATGGGATAGAGGGAAATTTGGCCAGTTGGATAGAAAACTGGCTAACCGGTCGAAGTCAGAGAGTGGTGGTAGATGGTAAATATTCAGCCTGGAGCACAGTTACAAGTGGAGTTGTGCAGGGATCAGTTCTGGATACTCTGCTGTTTGTAATTTTTATTAATGACTTGGAAGAGGGAGTCGAATGGTGGGTCAGTAAATTTGCAGATGATACGAAGATTGGTGGAGTTGTGGATAGTGAGGAGGGCTGTTGTCGGCTGCAAGTGGACGAAGATATGATACAGAGCTGGGCTGAGGAGTGGCAGATGGAGTTCAACACTGCCAAGTGTGAGGTTGTCCATTTTGGAAGGACAAATAAGAATGCGGAATACAGGATTAACGGTAGGATTCTTAGTAAGGTGGAGGAGCAGAGGGATCTTGGGTTCTATGTTCATAGATCTTTGAAAGTTGCCACTCAGGTGGATAGAGCTTGTAAGAAGACCCATGGTGTATTAGCGTTCATTAGCAGAGGGATTGAATTCAAGAGTCGTAAAGTAATGTTACAGCTGTACAGGACTTTGGTTAGGCGACATTTGGAGTACTGTGTGCAGTTCTGGTCGCCTCACTTTAGGAAATATGTGGAAGCTTTGGGGAGGGTGCAGAGAAGATTTACCAGGATGTTGCCTGGAATGGAGAATAGGTCGTACGAGGATAGGTTGAGAGTGCTAGACCTTTTCTCATTGGAACGGCGAAGGATAGAGGTTTATAAGATGATCAGGGGAATAGATAGAGTAGACAGTCAGAAACGTTTTCCCCGGGTACAACAGAGTATAATAAGGGGACACAAATTTAAGGTGAAGGGTGGAAGGTATAGGGGAGATGTCAGGGGTAGGTTCTTTACCCAGAGAGTGGTGGTGGCATGGAATGCGCTGCCTGTGGGAGTGGCAGAATCAGAATCATTGGCGAACTTTAAGTGGCAATTGGATAGGTACATGGGTGGGTGCTTAAGCTAGGACAAATGTTCGGCACAACATCGTGGGCCGAACGGCCTGTTCTTTGCTGTATTGTTCTATGTTCTAGATCCTGTCTTACAGCATCGTATTTACCCTTCCCCCAATTGTAAAACCTACCCTGTTGCACGCACCTATCTCTCTCCATAACCAAGGTGAAAGTCACATAATTGTGGTCACCATCACCAAAATGTTCACCTGCTAACAAGCCCATTACTTGTCCCGGTTACTTACCAAGTACCAAATCCAATATGGCCTCCCCTCTGGTCGGACAATTTACATACTGAGTTAGAAAAGCTACCTAGACACACTGCACAAACACCACCCCATCCAATCTACTTGATCTAATGAGCTTCCAATCAATATTTGGGAAGTTGATATCGCCCATGACCACTACCCTGTGGCTTCTGCACCTTTCCAAAATCTGTTTCCCAATCTGTTTCTCCACATCTCTGCTGCTATTGGGGGTCCTATAGTAAACACCCAACAAGGTGACTGCTCCTTTCCCATTTCTGACTTCAGCCCATACTACCTCCAAAGGCAGATCCCCCTCAAACTGCCTTTCTGCAGCCATCATACCATTTCTAATTAGCAACGCCACCCCCCCTCCTTTTTTACCACCCTCCCTAATCTTACTGAAACATCTGTAACCAGGAACTCCAACAACTATTCCGGTCCGTCTTCTATCCACGTTTCCATGATGGCCACAACATCGTAGTCCCAGGTACCGATCCACGCCTTAAGTTCACCCACCTTATTTCTGATACTCCTCGCGTTAAAGTATACACACTTGAACCCATCTCTGTGTCCGTAAGTATTCCCTGTCAGTGCTACCTTCTCCACAGCCTCCCTACATTCCTGGACATCCTGAAAAACAGCTAGCCTACTTGCTGGACTACAAGTCCGGATCCCATCCCCCTGCCAAATTAGTTTTAACCCCCGAGAAGAGTGCTAGCAAACCTACCTCCCAGGATATTGGTGCCCTTCTGGTTCAGGTGCAGCCCGTCCTGCTTGTACAGGTCTCACCTTCCCCAGAATGCAGTCCAATTGTCCAAATACCTGAAGCCCTTCCTCCTACACCATCCTTGCAGCCACGTGTTCAACTGCACTCTCTCCCTATTCCTTGCCTCACTGTCACGTGGCACCGGCAACAACCCAGAGATGACGACTCTGTCCGTCCTAGCTTTTAGCTTCCAGCCTAACTCTCTGAGCTTCTGAATGACCTCCCCACCCCGCTTCCTATCTATGTCGTTGGTGCCAACGTGCACCACGACTTCTGGCTGCACCCCCCCCCTTAAGGATTCTGAAGACACGGTCCGAGACGTCTCGGACCCTGGCACCCGGGAGGCAACAAACCATCCGAGAGTCTCGCCCATGTCCACAGAACCGCCTGTCCATCCCTCTAACTATAGAGTCTCCTATAACTAGCGCTCTCCACCTCTCCCCCTTTCCCTTCTGAGCCTCAGAGCTGAATTTCATGCCAGAGACCCGGTCACTTCAGCTTACGCCTGCTAGACCGTCCCCCCACCCCCCAAAACAGTATCCAACGCTGTATACTTATTGTTGAGGAGAACGACCCAGGGGATCCCCGCACTGCCTGCTTCCTCCCCTTCCCACCTCTTACTGTTACCCAGCTACCTCTGTTCTCTGGCGTAGCTATGTCCCTATGGCTTCTATCTATCACCCTCTCAGTCTCTTGAATAATCCTCAGTTCATCCAACTCCAGTTCCAGTTCCCTAATTCGTTCTGTGAGGAGCAGGAGCTGACTGTATTGCCTGCAGATGAAGTCAGCGGAAGCATCGGTGGTCACCCCTACCTCAAACATCCTGCAGGAGGAACATTCCACTGCCTGCGCTGACATTACTCTGCACTTAGTCTCCAAAACAAGAACACTGAGTAGCTTACCTGTGGACTTTAAAGTTAGGTTAGAGGAGGAGGATGGGAGGGAGGCCCTACTTTGTGTGGACTGGGGTCTGGAACACACCCACGCAAATATCAATCACTTACCTTCCCGAACAGCTCTGTGCTCCAACTTCACTTCCGCCCACCTCGCGCAACTCTCTGCTGTGAAAAGACCGTTGGCGTCGAGGTAAGTTCTTAAATATCAATCACTTACCATCCCGACCAGCTCTGCGCTCTAAGTTCACTTCCGCCCAGCTCGCGCCGCTCTCTGCTGTGAAAAGACCGTTGGCGTCGAGGTAAGTTCTTAAATATCAATCACTTACCATCCCGACCAGCTCTGCGCTCTAAGTTCACTTCCGCCCAGCTCGCGCCGCTCTCTGCTGTGAAAAGACCGTTGTCGTCGATGCTGACAGACATGTCGATTTTTTCCAGAAATGAATAGGCACAGAACAAATTTTTACTAAAACAAATAACTATGGATACTGGAAATAAAAATACAAAAAATACTGGAGAAACTGGGAGCTTTGTAAAGTGTCACTGGACCTGAAAGTTTAACTCTGCATTCACTCCAGAAGATGCTGCAACATTTTCAGTAATTTCTTCAGCAATTCTAAAACTGCAAATAACTGGCGTCACTGACACTACAGAGCATTGAATCATGGTCAGGGAGAAAAACAGAGGGAAACACATTCACTTCAAATACAGAAGTTGACATTGTGGAAACGAAACGATTTAGATTATTACCTTAAATGGATTGAGATAAAGTAACAAATTGGAGGCGTGACACCAGGGAGATGCCCTCAGCAGAATGGGAATATGAAATTGGAAGTGTTACCGCACCAGAAACCAGGTTAGGTCACTGAATGCAGGGCTGATGCCAAGGTCGGAATCACGTGCACCTGAACCTGTTGACAACCAATTAAAGCTACCACACGTGACTGGTTGCATTCCAAATAGCAGAATTAACTTCTGATCGAGAGGGGGAAATGATCCCAAGACTAACAGATCGGACCTAAGCTCTGTCGTCCTGTTAAACCCAAGCATAAATGTCGATGGAGTATTAAACAATTTACTGGAGGAGAGGACTCCATAAATATCCTCATCCTAAATATCGGAACAACTCTATACAGCAGTGAAAAAAAGTCAAGGGTGTGGTGTCTGCACTACACTCAGCCAGATGTATTGAGTGGATGATCCAACACACATTCATCATGATGTCCACAGACTCACAGATGCTCGTCTTCCAGCAATTCGATTTGCTGTACATGACATGAAGAAACACCTGAACACAGTAGATACGACAAAGGCATTCTCTGCCTGAGCCATCAGCAGAGGCTGGGTGTGATACATATTTGATTGGAAAGGGTCAGTGGGAATGTGGGTCCGGTTTGGTTCATCTTTATTCCTAATTATTCTGTCGTTCTGTCTGAAAAGAGGTGGTGACTTGTTGTTCAATTAAGACAGTTTTGAAATAACAGTCCCACAATTTAATAAGGACGTCTCTTTCACTTTAGTGCTGTGCTACCTGTGGTGTTCTCATCCTCAGGGATCAGTAAAGACTCGGTTATTGAAGATTTACAAGGCTCAGCTCGACTGAGCTTTGCTGGACAGAAGGTTCAGTGTTTGTAGGAAACAGACAGGAAATGGATGGTCAGACAAACTCGGATCAGCCATGAACATTATGAATGGTGCAGCCGAATGGGCAACTTCTGCCCCTACGCCATGTGTTGTTCCCTCAATCGACACTTTGAGGCTGTTACAGAGATATACTGCTGTCCCTAACCCATGTGTTGTTCCCTCAATCCAGCCCTCGACGCTGTTACAGGGTTGGGGACCACCCCATTCAGTCAGACAGGATCGTCACAATGAGACAAGAGGAGACGATTCTGCCCCTCGAAGGAATTACACAGTAATATAGTATGAAATAATTAGGTTCATTTAGTACATTACACAGCCCAGGAGGAGACCTTTCAAACTGCCTGAATGGCGAAACCAGAACAGGGAATGTATCGCTCACAGGAAATAGAGAATAGACACAAATGTTTATTTTCAGGCTGCAAAGCTGTAACTGATGGAGTGCCTCAGAGGTCATTGTGGGGTCATCAATGATCAATAATCTGTATCAAAGATCTGGAGGAAGGGGAGGGAATGTTTTGGAGCTTAGTTAGTTAGCTTGTACACCAAGATGGCCATTCAATGTTGTGTCAAATGGAGGTAGTGAGTCTACAATGCGATGTAGACAGGGAAGGTTAGTGAGCAAACCTTCAGCAGAAATAACACAAAGTAAGTTGATTATTTTGGCATGAATGATGAAACAACGGTAATCAATTTAAATGGAGAGAAATTGCAGAACTCTTTGATACAGGCGGGTTCCATGTTTTTGGTACCTGAATCATATGAAGTCAGTCTGCAGGTGCAGCAAGTGATTTGGGAGGTAAATGGAATGTGCTGTTTTTGGCAAAAGGTATCAGGTTCAATGGCAGAAATGTTTAACTGCATCTGTACAGGGCATTGCTGAGACCACACCTGATGCATTGTGTGCAGTTTTTATCTCCTAAAATAAAATGAAAGGAGATAATTCTTTTCGAAGATTTTCAAAGAGGTTACCCTTTACTCATTCCTGGAATGCTGGCCTTTTGTTCTGGGGGATTATCAGTTTCGATCTTAGCTAAGAAATAGTATTGAACCATCGATGACTTTCTGAAAAGTGCATCAACTGGATGCGTATTATCTCTTGAAAACATTTTAAGAAAAAGATGTATTGATATTAACACACATACATGACGACACCTACCGATATTTACAACGTCCACAGATACATGTCTTTAAATTTAAAAGTGGAATGACGCACTTGCATATAATCTATAATCAATTTTTCCATAGAATATTCCAGGAGAGCGCACATGGCCCAGTTTGATGTTCAGTTGACATTATCGTATGTTCCAACATAGAGAGGGAGAAAAATGTTCCCTGGCTGAGATGCAGCAGCCAATTGATCCCTCTCTCTTACTTTATTCCGCCAGATAGCAAAGTGTGAGACCAGAAAATACCTCAGTTATCTTTACCACTTGTGAAGGATTCCTGGTGAGGATTCATTGGAATCTCTTCACTGCCTGAAACAAAGGGAATTCAGCCAAATCCAACTGTTCTAGAAAGAAATCGCACGACCAATACATTGTGTGAGCAGAATAACTTCAAAGACAGAATAACATTTGGGGCACTCCATCATTTTAACATTTGTTATGAGTTCAAATTTCTCTATCTCACATTTCTCTCGAAAATGACCTACTCTGAGACCTATATCATTGGCCACATCACTAAACTGGTTGCATTTCAGGTTGGTGTAACCAGTGGAGGATTGGGACTGAACAAGGAAACAGTGACCCTCCAACTTTGCATGGAACACAAATGAGAAATTCTCAAAGGACTGTTCAAGTGTAATTGCTTTCCCCAGACGTTTGTGGTGCCTGGATGTTTACATTTATTCAAAGTTGTATTTGGTGACATTTGACAGACAAGTGAATTTAGGAAAATGGTATACAGACAGAAAAGTGCTGCTGAGACCACAATCTTTGTGCATGGTAGAACGGTGACAAAGTGGCCCACTCCTGCTGCTCAGCCGTACGCTCCGATGTTCCATTCAACACTTCACCATTCCTGCAAAGAGCAGATCGAGGCCACTTCCTCCAAATCCCTGGTCTACAGTAACACAGGATATCATTCATTCCCTCCAGACTATCACGCACGGTTTAGTGTGGGTTGGAAAATGTTATTGGGAAATAGAGGCTGGGTTCGAAAGATGCTCTTTACTGCTCTGGTCTCTTTACTGAGTGTCTCCTTTCTGCAACTCGTGCTTCAGTTTGTTGGTCATATTATTGACCCAGATTCCCTGTGAATATAGCCCCCATACCTCACTCAGAGATGACTCACAAAATACTTTACTCTCTCTAATTGCAACATTCAATAACAGAACGTTCAGGAAAATTACAACCATTAACTTTGTAATTACAGAATATGAAGACAGAAGGATCAGGATCGGTAATTCGGACGATCAAGCCATTGTATACAATCATGGCTGATCTACAGTTGACTTTAACTCCTCTTTAATGCCAATTCGTCACACCCCTTAGCTCTCCAACAGGTCAAAAATCCATCTACATCCTCCTTAAATACTTTCAGTGATGTAGCTCCAATAACTCTCGAGCCCAGATAATGTCTGACAGTGATTACCCTCTGTAAGAGAAAAACACTCCCCACACATACACCGTCACCTATTGATATGAACAAGAGGTGAACACAGGGGCTCAGAAAAGAGTGAATGGCTTTGATATCAAGGCAGTATTTGACTGAGGATGGCATCGGGACCGCCTACTTACTTGAGCTGAATGGGAATCAGATGTAACCTCCCACTTGTCTGGGTCTTTCAGAGCACTAAGGAAGATGCTTGTGGTCACTGGCCAACAGTCCTCTCAGTTCTGGGACATCTCTGCAGGAGATCCTCAGGTTAACCTCCTCAGCACAAACATCTTCAGCTGCTCCTTCCATGTTTTCCCCCATCATAAGATCTGTAGTGGGGATGATGACTGAAGATCACACAATGCTCAGAGCATTTTGTCCCTATCAACCGTTCTGTGTCCATGTGCAGCAAGACGTGGGCAACATTCCGTTTTGAGCTGTTAAAGTGCCGGTAACAATCATGTAACAGTACGGCCAGACACTGCGCATTTCTACAGTTCAAACAGGAGCTCACTCACCATCTCAAGTTGGTTACACACGGATATATGGAAGCCATTCAGCAAACGACTGAACAAGAAGAGGGACAGCCCATTTTATCCTCCTGCCTGTTCCACAGGAAGAGAAGGGGTCTGTCAGTTCATCGAGCTGTTAAACAGGAGCAGGCAAAGCCCAATCAGACCCTTAAACCTGTTCCATTAGACCAGGAGGAAGCTATTCAGCCCCACGAGACACTTATACAGGAACAGCAGGGTGTCATTGATAGTCCAACATGACAAACCAATGAAACTGAGACTGCACTGATAGAGGGCTCTATGGTATTTATCTTGGCTCCACTATTTGTGGAACGTGTGCTACTTTAACACGATTTGCTGGCAGTGAGGATGGAAGCCAAATGTTTTGTGTCAAGTCTCAAGGAGGCATCTTCCATCTCCGAGAAGACACATCCACGTTCTCCATTGAGGTCAGATGTTGCAAGGAAGAGTTAACTCTTTTATAATGAAGGTCTTGTGGCTCCTGTCCGGATTATGGATAACATGACGTTCATTGCAGGATCACACACCAGTTGAACTGTATTAATATTTGGAGAGTTTATTCAAAAGCCTGAACCTCTCTCTCTTTCTCTCCCTCTGTCTCAATCAAAATAGGGAGTGCGTGCGGTTGGGTGGAACATTGGTAGAGGCTCTTAAACTATCGAGAATCCTGTAACCCGAGTGACAAAAATGCCATGGAATTCATCTCTGTGTCAGTGCCTGTTTAGATCATCATGAGTGATTGTCCATCTCCCTTAAGGTTCAATGCAATCACCTCTTATTCTCTCACTGAGCTTCACTCACTGCTCATGGTGCCATCATCTCATGGATTAATCGAGTGAAACTTCAGAGAAAGTCTATCCACAGTACCCCAAATACTGCCTCAAAAACACTCTCAGGGCTGATTGCAATAATCCTTTTCTCTCACTTATACATCGCCATTTCTTTCCTGTGCCACAAAAAGCCATTTCTTCTCTATGCACTACGTCTGATATGGAATTCATAAGACCCTTACATCCGTATATCAGCATCAATAAAGCTTGCACCAGCAATGCCTATGGAGATATGCAATACTCTCGGGGAGAACTTCGATGAGTTTGAATACACCCAAACTAGGGGATGGTCACTGAATAGAAATGAGCTGTAGGAATACGTGAAAGAGGCAGAGGAGGGGAGCTATCTTTACTTTTGATCTTCTCTCACAGAATGTATGCAGCCCTGGTGAGGCCAATATGTTATGCTGATCCTGAACTGAGTGGCTGGTTCAACTGTTCCACAGGACAGTAAAGAGTTAAACACATTGCTGGGGGTTTGTAGTGTTACAACACAGGAGCAATTCTCCTGCTTAATTAAAACCAGAAACAGAGAAAAGATTTATGCCATGCAGTAATGTGTGATAATTCTAGAGTCCAAAACTATTAAAAGTAAAAATTAACAAATTTATTCTTAAAGTATAACAGAGAATAATAAACCAACTACTGTTTACAACTTCTTCCTCTAACCTATCTTTTACCTTCCCCCTCCACAATATTAGTCTGATAATACGCCGAATGAAGATTTACAAAGCAAAACTTCTAACCTCAAAACCAGGAAGCTTTCGGTTCTTCTCCGTATTCCTGTTTTCTTTTCTTCTTGGGGATTCTGTTTCACCAGTTGCTAATCAATAAAAGTACCCTTAAGAGAGCTATTTTCAGGCAGTCTTTGCTTTCTAGTAGCTTGGTAGTTCTCCTCTCAACTGTTCAATTTCCGCAGTCCTGTACCTCCCAAACCATTCGACTGTGTCATTGGCCTTTACAATTGTCAATATACTAAATTCATACTTGATTAGAGGTGGGTATTTTGGGTTATAATTTAAATTGTTTTACTGAATTTGTTTTTGGCTCGGGACAAGGAGCTAATCGAGTTTTTCAACCAAAGGTTACATTATATCTATTTTTCAGAGCACATGGTGCTGTCAGGTAGTTATTGCTGGTTTTTAATTCTCTTAAAGGTACAGTACACCCACATGTTCATCACAGAAGTTACACGGAAACCTGACGAGGGAAGCATGACACATTGACTTCCCTAAAGGACATGAGGCACGCAAATGGGTTTTTATAACAAATGATAATGGTTGCTTTTATATTCCACCAATTTCCTTCATGAGAGATTCTGTTGTTCTAAATTATGTGTCAATGGCTTGACCATCATAAACTGTATTCCCAAATGTGCACAGAAAAAGTTAAACATCATCAAGAGCAATTATTTAGTGACGGACATGTGGTTAGAAGGAACTTAAAACTGTTGCATCCGTATTGTACAAAGTCACAAGTCATGCTTTATTCAGAAGTTGCACTGAGACTGAGGACGAGACTGGGATTTCATGATGGTGGTACAGGATTGGTGAGTGGGGAGGACATGGAGATGTAAATCTGTGAAGGACAAAATGGATTATGGAGTTTGAGAACAGTCTGGTTCCATCTTGCATACCAGTGAGTAATTCGGAAATAGTAGTTTGGTAGTTATAATTTATAAGGAAAGGAAGTTTTGTTTGGAACTGAAGACATTGGCTTCCACTTTCTAAAATTTATATATCATGAGCAGAAATTCAGATCAACCCTGTTTTGTAGACAAATATAATGACTTACCAGGAACACCAACTATCGCGAGGATGGGATAGTAACCACCTTGAATAATCCAAAGGATATACTTGATCCGCGATGTTAATGATATCCAAGGCCGGGAAACATAGTAAAGACTAGAGTATAAAATCCTGCCCATTGTTGGAACATTCCAGTCTAATGTTCTCAGATTATGATCCATTGTTGTACCATTAGAGTCTAATGTTCTCTGATTCTGATCCATTGTTGGAACAATCCAATCCTAGGTCCTCAGATTTTGAACCATTATTGTAACGTTCCAGTCTCATGTTCGCGGAATCTGATCTCTTCACCCCCTCTCACTCGAGCTGATGCTCCCTGTTAGTGCTGTCAGTGATGATCGTACTCATACTATGGGATAACACATTTACAGAGCGCATTTATCATTCAATGATGGAAACTCTCCACTGGGATAATTAGGATCCACAGAGATTGACATTAATCACAGTCACTGAACAAATATCTCCAGTTATCCTCTTTGATTTCAATATTCATGTTATTAAAAATCAAAACAACGTTTAAAATTTACACATTTGGAATGAGATATATGGGGGTGACTAAAGGAAGGAATATGGAAGATGGAAGCTTAATTGTATACAATTATTCAATCTACCTTAGATATGGGAGTCATGCCAAAGGATTGTCAGAACATAAACTGTTTCTCCGTTTATAAATGGAAACATAAAGTCTGTAACTACTGATCAGTGATTATAATGTCAGTAAAATATGGAGGGAACATTTCTAGTCCATAATCAGACAGGAAAATGTGACTACAACAACATGAGTTACAACAGACAAATGGCATGGATATGTTAACAGAGAATATGATGTGTCACACAATTCAGATAGTTATTTGAAAGATCAGACAGGGCCGGTGAGGGTCTTGCTCTTAATGTTGTCAATGTCAATCAAATGTGATTAAGTACCATGCATTGGATTTCAATTGCAGTGTGATTATAATATTGGAGACATGGCTGCTGAGACTGGAAGGATGGAACATGATATTTCCCAGTCATCTGTATTGGAAAGTTACTCTGTATAAATCATATGAAGATTAATTCTAGGGTACATCTCCAATAAGGAATAAGGAGAGCTAATATTAACCAAGCAACCAGAATACATTGGAGCAGAAATTTGTCCATTCAGAGCATTAAACCTGCTCTGCCATTCAATGATGGCTGTTAAACTTCTCATCCCCATTCTCTCGCTTTCTACCTGTAACCCTTGATCAACTTTGCAATCAAGAACCTATCTGTCTCACTCTTAAATATACTCAATGGCCTTGCCTCGATAGCCTTCTGTAGCAGAGAATTCCATATATTCTGTAGCAGAGAACTCTCTGGCTGAAGAGGTTCCACCTTAACTTTGTTCTAAACGGTCTCCTCTTTACACTGTCCCCTCGGGACCTCGTCTCTCCTACCATTGGAAATTAATTTCCAATATCAACTCTGTCCAGGTCATTGCAATATTCTGTAAGTTTGAATTAGACCTCCCAGTATCTTTCTGAATTCTATTAAATATAGATGCAGAGCCCTCAGATGTTCTTCATATGTTAAGCTTTTCATTCCTGGGACTATTCTCGTGAATCTCCTTGGAAAACGTTCCAGGGCCAGTACATCCTTCCTGAGATATGGGACCCAAAATTGTGCACTATCATCTAGATGTGCCCTGACCAAAGCCTTATAGAGCTTTAGAAGTACATTCCCTGCATTTATATTCAAGGCCTCTTGAAATAAACCCCATAATTGTATTTGCCTTCATAACTACTGACAACCTGGAAGCTTACCTTTCGAGACTCCTGGAGTAGAACTCCCTCGTCTTTTTGCACTTCAGACTTCTGAACTTGCTCGCTATTCTTCATGCCTGTATTCTTCCTGGCAAAGTGCCTGCCATCATGAGAAGGACCCTTTTATCCCTACTCTCTGCTTTCTGTCAGACAGCCATGCTACTATCCATGCTAGCAGCTTGCCTCTAACACAATTGGCCCTGATATTTCTCAGTAGCCTTTTGTGTGCCACCTTGTCAAAGGCTTCTTGAGGAACAAGTGAATAGCATCTATTAGTTATCCTTGGTCTAATCTGCTCGTTACTCCCTCAATGTATTCTAGCAGGTTTGTCAGGCCAGATCTCCCCTTGATGAAACCATGCTGACTTTGTCGTACTTTATCAAAGACCTCCAAGTATTCAGAAATCCCATCCTTCAGATGGATTTCAGGACGTTACCCACAACTAAGGTTAGGCTAATCAGTCTGTAATTTTCCATCTTCTGCCTAACTCCCTTATTAAACGGAGTGTCATGTTAGACATTTTCCAGTCATTTGGCCCTTTCCTGATTTTAGTCATTCCTGAAAGATTACCAGTTCTGCTTGCATTAACTCTTCAGCTATCTCTCTTACAATGCTGGGGTGTAGTCCACCTGGTCCAGATTATTTATCCACGTTCGGGCCATACAGTTTTCTAACATGTTCTTCTTGATGATGGCCACCATACTCAGCTCTGCCCTCTCACTCTGTTCATTTTTTGGGAAATTACTCATGTCTTCCACCATGAAGACTGATGCGAAGTTCCTCATTCGTTTCTTTGTTTCCCACTACTGTCTCTCCAACATCATTTTCCAGTGGCCCATATTCACCTTTACGTCTCTTTTGCACTTTATCTATCTAATGAACCTCTTACAGTCTCCTTTATATTACTGGTTAGCTTACTCCTACATATAATATTCTCCCTCCTTTTTTTTCTTACCTTCTGTTGATCTTTGTAAGTTTCCCAATTCTCTAGTTTCCCACTGCCCTTCACCACATTATATGCTATTTCTTTTGCTTCGATGCAATCCCTGCCTTCCCTTGTCAGCCCAAGTTGCCTCATCCTCCTTGCACCATGCCTCTATTCCTCAGTATGCATCTCTGCAGTGTCTCCTGAATTAATCTTGGAATCTCCTGCCATTGCTGTACCCCTGCCTTTCCTGCTGGATCCCTTTCCCGGTCAATCCTACCCAGCTTCTCCCTTATGCCTCTGTAGTTGCCTTTATTCAGCTGAAATACTCGTACCTGATTATATCTTCTCTCTCTCAAATTGCAGAATACATTCAACCATGTTCTGATCACTGCTTCCAAAGTTTCCCTTCACCTTAAGCTCCCTTATCTAGCCTACGTCATTAGATCCAGTATCATCTGTCCCGAATGGGCTCTACCACAAGCTTCTGCAAAAAAAAGACATCGCATAGACATTCCTGTAATTTCTTTTCTTGCGATCCACTACCAACCTGATTTTCCCAGTCTGCCTGCATAACGAAATCACCCACGATCACTGTACTTTGCCTTTCCTACATATCTTTTCTATCTCCTGTTGTATCTTCTGCCCCAGCTCCTGACTATTCTTTGGAGCCGTGTACAAGACTCCAAATGTGGTTGTCTTACCTTTGTGGTTCCTCAGTTCCACCCACGCAGATTCTGGACTATCTGACCTTACTTCTTTTCTTACTATTGATTTAATTTCATTTCTTACTAATAATCCATATTTACTACCTCTGCCCACCTGCCTATCTTTTCAATAGGATAACTGTCCTTAAATATCCTGATCCCCTTGCAGCCACTTCTCCGTGATGCCCATCACATCATACCTGCCGATTTCAATCTGTGCCACCAGCTGATTTACCTTATTCCTTGTACAGCATGCACTCAGATATAATATGGTCAGTCCTGTATTAACTGTACCTCCTGTCATTCCATTCATTTGACCAGTTTGCTTGAAGTTTGATTGTTAAACATTACCAGATGCTCTATCCTATTGGTTTATGTGCTGGAGAATTTAATAACCTCTCCTGAGTTCTGTACTCTTACCTCCTCTTTTAATTCAGCTTTTCTAATTAAACCCTGTAACTGCACCTCCACCCCGCACACACACACTCCTAATCAGTTTAAATCTATGTTCTACAGTCCTAGTCAGGATTCACTCGGACTCTGGTCCCAGCACGGATCAGATGATGACTGTCCCATCGGAACAGGTCTTTTCTTCCTCCGTAATAAAATTGATTTATTCAACACAGACACAGTAACAAAATAAACTTTTCTGTACATACAAAAATAGGAAAACTACAAAGAGACAAGGTTGTTAAAATACACTGACTATGTGGTGCTATATAAATTGAAATGTGAATTACAAAACCATGGAAATGATGTGTAAACTTTGTCAATCATTATTTGACCCGCAGCTGAGATCCTGATTTCCCGTCTGTCAGTAATCCCCATCACTGAGATTCTCTCGCCCTGTCTCTCACACAGTGTCGAGAGGGGTTACAAGTTGATGTTGGCCCAGAATATTTAAATTAATCCACCTTCTCTCTGGAGCCAATCTATTGGTCTATTGGATTCTGATTAGCTGTCAGCAACTCAGCTCTGTGATGTTTTGGCGGTAAATGATCTGGGATGACAGCCAGTATCACACCAGACAAAACGTTTGCAGTCTCTAGGAGTTTCGAAATGAAATTCTGTGTATTTCTCCTCATGCTGCCTCCTGATTACTTCACACTCGTCTGACATCCGTTGCTCTCACTCATTCTGTTGTTCCGTTTTCTTGCCACTCTGTTTATCTCACTTCACTTTCTCTCTGTTTATCCTCTCTCTCCCTCTCAGCCGATCTCCGATCATTCTCTTTATTTTCAAGTGGTCAAGTTGGAGAGCTCGTGGGCGCATGGTGGGCTGATTGGCCTCCTCTGTGCTGTATTAATTCTGAATTTCACTGACCCAAAATAAACACTTTAGGTGCCTGGAGAGACAAGCTGATCCAATGAAGGACACATCGCACAATTAACCATTATCTCTTCCTGTTTTCTGACAAGCAGCGATCTCGAAATATCTGTCCAAACAAGCAGTCTCCTCACATTAACATCAGCACACTTCAGACTGCCAGGTCCACTGTGTTCAGTACCTCTGCCTGCTTGCAGTTGGTCTTAGTTGTACTGATATTAATCTACAACTCCTCCTCAGTCACTGTTCCTGTCGATCTACTGCTGTCGTTCCTCACGCCCCTTCCACCGCCCCCACCCACACCCCCACCCACCGCCGCCACACAATATTTGAAACGCTCCTAAGGGACAATGACAAACCTGCCTGCCAGGAGATTGCTGCCAGTTCAGGTTTGTCCTGTCCTTCTTGTGTCGGTCCTACCCATCCGGGAATCCCAATGATTCACATATTGGAGATTGCTGCTAGATCAGGTTCAACCCGTCCTTGTGTGTAGGTCCTACCGACCCGGGAATCCCAATGATCCACAATTCGGAGATTGCTGCCAGTTCAGGACCATCCCGTCCTTCTTTTGTATATCCTATCATCCAGGGAATCCCAATGATCCACCTATCAGAATTGCTGCCTCCCCTACCATCTCTTTGGCAGTATAGTTAATTGTGCAATCTTCCTATTTCTAATCTCACTCACACGTGACATACTCCAATGTCTCCAACATTCAAATATCCTTTCAGCACAACTCTATCAAGGCATTTTCTTTAAAGTAGATAGACTTGATAATAAAAAAATAAATAAGTGCGACTTCAGGAAAGTGAGACCACTGAATCAGTCCAATGACCAGAGGATCTGATATCTATCCCCACCACCAAGCGTATTTGACAAGGCATACATATTAATCATCTGTTTGCAGATGAACGAGGATAAACAGAGATTAGAAAATGTCACAGCAGATGGATGTCATTCAACCAGTTTACTCAACTTTGCTATTCAATTGAATTCTAGTTATTATGTTCCTTTCAATGGCAGCATCTTTACCCAGCATCCCCAGAGTGTCAGAAAGTTCCCAGTGCCATTGTGTGCACAGTCCTGTGAAGGGAGTATCCAGTGCCATGCAATGGGGTGTGGGGAATCCCAGGGGTGGCACAAGGAAAGACTGCATGTAGTGACGATGGACTGAGGGACTGAAAGAGATGGAGTGGGTATCCAGGGACACTGCACTCACACAAATGACCGGGCAAGATTCCTAAACACCCAGAGGAACCCGCGAACCACGCCTGCTTTTACAAAAACCTGTCACATTTGCTGCATTTCTCCATCGAACAAAAGCAAAAATACTCTAGATGGTAGAAATCTGAAGCAAACACAGAGACGTACTGTGGAGAGAGAAAAGAGTTAATGTTCCCAATCCAGACACAGGAAGAATGTACAAAGTCCACACAGACAGGGCCCAGAGATTGGAATTGAATCCGAGTCCCCAGCATTGTGACGCAGCTTTGCTGTGTCACCATGCAGCCCAATGATGGATAATTGGGGATAGTATAGTTAGAGGCATAGATACTGTTCTCCGTGATCGAGATTGAAAGTCCTGAAGCTTGGGTTGTCTACCTGGTGGTCGGATTTGGGATATCTCATCTGGGTTGCAGAACTTGTCGCGGGAGGGGAATGATCCAGGTTTCAGGGTCCATGAAGGTACCAATAGCTGGACAAACAAATGACAATTAGAAGAGCGACGGGTAATACAGGACTGAACTATTATATCGGAATGCATGCAGTATAAGGAATAAGGTAAATGAGCTTGTGACTCATCCATAAATTGGCAGGTACGACATAGTGGGCATTACAGTGACATCGCTGCAAGAGCATCAGGATTGGGAGCTGAATATTCAAGGATATTCATCCTGTCGAAAAGATAGGCAGTTGGGCAGAGAGATAGAGTTGTCTCAGTATTAAGAATAGAGTTGACTCAATAATCAATAAGAAGAAATGAAATAAGGTCAGATGGTGTAGAATCTGTGTCGGTAGAATTGAGGAATCAAAAAGGTGGAAAAATGCAGTTGGAGTTATATACAGGGTGCTGGGGTGTAAGATATACCAGGAGCTAGAAAGATCTGCAGGGAAGGCAAAGTTACAGTGATCATGTGGGATTTTATTATACAGATGGACTGGGAATTCAGATTGAGGTTGGCAGGAAAAGGAATTTGTGGAATGTCTCCGAGATGGCTTGTGGAGCAGCTTGTGCAGGCAGACTAGATGAGTGGAGCTGAAAGTGACAGTGATCATAATATGATTGAATTTACTCTGCAATTTCAGATGGAGAAATTAGAGTCAGAAGCAACGGTATTATAGTTGAATAAAGACAATTACAGAGCAATGAGGGAGGAGTTGGATATAATTGACTGGGAGACGGGCCCAGCAGGAAAGGTAGTGCAACAGCAGTGACAGGAAATCAGGTATACTATAAAAGCAAAAGATAAAGGATATAATGTGGCATCGTGCAGTGGGAAACCAGAGGATAGGGAAGCTTCCAAAGACAAAACAGAGTGCAAACAAAACAAAATAAGGAGGGAGATTATTAAATATGGGGGTAAGCGCGCCAGTAATGTAAAAGACGACTGTAACAGTTTCTTTCGATATATAATGTACAAAAGAGCGGCAAAAGTGAACAATGGACTACTGGAAAATGATACTGGCGGGCGAGCAATGGGGAACGAGAAAATGGTCAAGGAACTGAATAAATACTTTGCATCAGATTTCACGGTGGAAGACAGGAGTAATTCCTAAAACATTCAAGAGATTGAGGGGCCAGAGCTGAGTGTGATGACCACGACCATTGAGAACATGCCAGGAAAAATTGAATAACACGAAGGTGGTTCAATAACCTTGACCAGATGGACCACACCCCAGTGTTATAAGGGAGATAGCTGAAGAGGGAGTGGAGGCGATCGTGTTTATCTTTCAGGAATCAGTTAAGTAAGGAACGATCCCAGAGCACTGGAAACACACTAACGTGACACCCCTTTTTAACAAGGGATTAAGGAAGAACACAAAAACTCTACAATGAATAGCTTAACCTCGATCATAGGTAAGATCCTCGAATCCATTGTGAGGAATCAGATTCCAAGTACTTGGAAGTATTTGGTAAAACATTGTAAAGTCACTATGGTTTCATCAAGGGAAGGTCATGCGTGATAAACCTGTTGGAATTCTTTGAAGAGGAAATAAGCAGGCTTGACCAAGCACAGCAATGATAGTAGTTATTCACCTGGATCTCAAGAAGACCTTGGATAAGGTGTCACACAGGAGATGTCTGAGTACGATTACAGAGACATGAGGGAGGAGCTGGGTATAATTGACTGGGAGAAGGGCCGAGCAGGAAAGACAGTGCAACAGCAATAACAGGAGATTTTTGGATTTTTGTTAGAGGCAAGGTAGTGGCATTGTTCGAAACTTGGCTGTCTGGCAGAAAGCAGACAGTGGGGATGAAATGGTCGTTATCATGATGACAGACGATGACAAGTGGTGTTCCACAAGGCTCAGTGTTGGAATGGTAACTTTTTACTCGTTACGCTACCAATCTAGATGAGGGAATCGAAAGCACTCTGGCTAAGTTTGCAGATGATGAAAAGATAGACAAATGGACAGGTCGTGTTGAGGAGACGGAGAGGCTGAAGAAGGATTTCAACATGTAAAGAGATTGGCAAATGCATTCCAGTGTTGGAAAGTGTGAAGTCGTGAACTTTGGCACAAAGAATAGAGGCATGGTCTATTTTCTAAATTTGGAGAAAGTTCAGAAATCTGAAGTGCAAAGGGACTTGGGAGTTCTAGTGCAGGGTTCTCTCAAGGTAAGCTTGCAGGTTGAGGCAGTAGTTAGGAGCGCAATTGCATTTATTATTGACGACATTTATTACGAGAGGAATTGATTATAAAACCGGTTGCATATGGCTCTGGTAAGACCACATTTGGAGTATTGTGCGTAATTTTGAGACCCGTATCTCAGGAAGGATGCACTGGCCCTGGAGTGTGTTCACAGGATCTTCACGAGAATGGTCGTAGGAATGAAAAGCTTATTGTATGAGGCATGTTTGAGGAGTCTGGGTCTATACTCAATAAAGTTTAGAAGAATGAAAGGAATTGCAAAATACTGAATGACCTGGACAGAGTAGATGTTGATAGATGTTTCCATTGAACGAGGACCCGAGAGCACAGCCTTAGACGAAAGGGAACATCTTTTAGAACAGTGATATGGAGAAATGAGTTTAACCAGAGAATGGCCAATTTTTGAAATTTATTGCCACAGAAGGCAGTGAGGCCAGGTCATTGATAATATTTGAGAAGGAGGTAGATAAGTATTGATTATCCAGGGGATCAATGGTTACAAAGAGAAGGTCGGAGAATGGGTCAGAGAACACTGTCAGCGATGATTGAATGGTGGTGCAGACTCGATGGGCTAACTGGCCGAATCTCTGCTCCTATGTCTTATCGACTTATGGTTTAAACCTCAAGGAGGCACCTTGCATCTCTGAGAAGATGGATACATGCCCTTCATCAATGTCAGTAGCTGGAGGGAACAGTTAACTGTTTTAGAATGAAGGTATTGTGGCTGTTGTCAGGGTGGTGGATAGTATGATATTCAGTGCAGGATCACACACCCACTGCCCTGTATTAATGTGGAGAGAGTTTATTCAAAACCTGGACGTCTCTGTCTCTCTCAATTACCGTGGAGAGTGCGGGTTGGGGTGGGAGGGCGTACCGTCCTCCCAGGCACTTAAATTAACCAGCATCATGCATCCTGAGTGAAATAATAGTCACGGAAACTACGACCTTCTCATTGTCTGTTTAAAATTTAAGGAGTGATTGTCAATCCCACTCAGTGTTCAATGCAATCACCGCATATTCTCTCACAGCGCTCCCGATCAACTTTCACTCACTCCTCGTGGTGCTATCATCACAGAGATTAATCTGGTGGAACCCCTGTTCATTCTCTTGAGGGAAGGAGCTCACACCTGTTGGGGAGATTTCACTGAGGTGTTTAATGTAGGGCTAGGGAGGGTGACACTTCTAGCCCTGAAATGGTTAACAACAGCCAAGTGAGCTGCTGCAGGCGACTGCATGACTACCTAGCTGGAGCTTGTAAGGGATATGCATAATGTTCATTAAATCTTGGAGCCTGTAAATACCAGCCAGTATCAATGGCCCCATCGAAACTCGGGATTAATAAAGAAACCGATCGGAATCTGTAACTGTTAGACAAGTGTGAATTGCTCTATCGGAACCTGTAACTATTGAGTGTGAATGGCTCTATTTAAGTCTAAAGTTGATAAGTGTAATTGACAATTTAGTTAAACTGAAACTATTGAAAATGGCTAGCCTGTCAGACGCATAGTAATTCCTTGAAACAATGAACTATTGAATACGGGATCGGAACCGCTCCCGGGGATGGCTGAGCCATTGTCAAGCACAGCAGGAGCTGGACAGGCACTTCGATGCGGCCAATAGGAGGACGGATCCCCAGCGCGCGCAGATGAATAGACCAATGGGGAAGGCGAACTGACCGGGGACTCCAGGTAGCGCGAAGTATAATTGTGTCAAGTTTGAACGGGAAGACAGAACGCCTTCTCCAACGAATGCATGCTTGTAGATTCGTTGTACCAGTTAAGATTCTGTGAATAAACTGCTGTCTGCGTCTAACCATAGTTGCCAGTGTGAGTCTCTCCTTCTGAAAGAACACGCAAAGACGGGATAAGACCATAAGACCATAAGACATAGGAGTGGAATTAAGGCCATTCGGCCCATCGAGTCCACTCGCCATTCAATCATGGCTGATGCGCATTTCAGCTCCACTTACCAGCGTTCTCTCCGTAGCCCTTAATTCCTCGAGACAACAAGAATCTATCAATCTCAGCCTTGAAGACATTTAGCATCCCAGCTTCCACTGCACTCCGTGGCAATGAATTCCACAGGCCCACCACTCTCTGGCTGAAGAAATGTCTCCGCATTTCTATTCTGAAATGACCCCCTCTAATTCTAAGGCTGTGTCCACGGGTCCTAGTCTCCTCGTTTAGCTGAAACAAATTCCTAGCATCCACCTTTTCCAAGCCATGTATTATTTTGTACGTCTCTATTAAGTCTCCCCTTAATCTTCTAAACTCCAACGAATACAATCCCTGTATCCTCAGCCGTTCCTCATATGTTAGACCTGTCATTCCAGGGATCATCCGTGTGAATCTCCGCTGGACATGTTCCAGTGCCAGTATGTCCTTCCTGAGGTGTGGGGACCAAAACTGGACACAGTACTCCAAATGGGGCCTAACCAGAGCTTTATAAAGTCTAGTAGTACATCTCTGCTTTTATATTCCAACCCTCGTGAGATAAGAGACAACTTTGCATTCGCTTTCTTAATCACGGACTCAACCTGCATGTTTACCTTTAGAGAATCCTCGACTAGCACTCCCCAGATCCCGCGAGTCCGTCTTAACACACCTTATAAAAGAGAGAAAATCTGCCCACAATGCTCCAAATAGTGCCTCAACAACACTCTTGGGTTCTATCGCAATAATTCCTTTCCCTCACTTAGCTGGCTCTGTTTCGTTTGTGTGAAATAGGAAACTCTTAATTTACGATGCACTGTCACTGATTAAAAATGTAAAACATCCTTACATATATAGGTCAGCATCAACAAAGCCAGCACAGGAGGTTGCTATCGAGATGGACATCACTCTCAGCGAGAGACTCAATCACAAAGAATCCATCTAAAACACTGAATGGCCACCTACCTGAATGGCAATCAGCTGCAGGAATTTAGGAGAGAGGCAGAGGAAGGGAGGTATCTTTCCTTTTGATCTGCCCTCACGGGATGTGTGCAGACCTGATCAGGCCAGCATCTTATGCCTTACTTGAACTGAGTGTTCGGTTGCTCCACAGGACAGTAAATAGTAAAACACAGTGCTGTGGGTTTGCAGTTACACAGAGACTTGACCGGGGAAGGATGACCCGATGCTTTCTCTAATGGACATGAGGCAAGCCGATATCAACAGTTTATTATTCTGTGCCCCTAGATTATGAGCCAATGGTGTGACCACCATACACTGTCTTCCCATCTTTGTGCAGAGAACAAGTTAAACATTTCAAGTGCAATTACGTTCCAATGGACTCGTGGTAAGAAGGATCTTGAAACAGCTGTATCTGGAATTAACAAATGTACAAATTATGGTTTATTCAGGCGTTGCACTGAGGCTGAGGAGGAGCCTGGACGTCATAATGGTGGTACTCGAAAGGATTGGTGAGTGTAGAGGGTGTGGAGATGTAAACTGTGCAGGAGAAAATGAATCAAGGAAGTTGATATGTGAGTGTGACTGAAGGAAGGACTGTTGAAAATGGAAGATTGTTTGTGTGTAATCATTCAGTCTGCCTTGGGTATGAAAATGATGCCAGAGGTTTAACAGAACATAAACATACTTCCCTTTGCGTGAGAGGACTGGGAATCTGTGGATTGGGCCAGAGCCGGGGGTTTGAATCGAATAGTGTCGGAGTAATAGCCGTCACTTTAATAATCCTATGTAGAGACTCATTCTAAGAGAATAAATTAATCAGGAAGAAGGTTCAGTAAACTCTCGCACGGTATCAGAGCAAAACTCAAGGGAAAGGATTGCCGTCTCTAGAGTGGTTAAGAGACAGCAGGCTAAGGGTGGTTTTAGACTTGGAACCAACACAGGTTGAGCTTGACCCACCAAAGACATACCGGGTACGTGCTTTCTTGGTTTACAAAAAAACAAGGCATTGTGGTGGACGCACCCAATGCGAGAGGAGACCTCCAGAGGTAAAGGCAGGTCAAATGTAAAAGATAACGGTACCGCGAGAGAGCTGAACACTTTTCCAGTAACGCTGAAAATGGGCTTCAGCAACACCAAACAAAAAGAGGGTTAACAGAGGACTTGGAATGGCCAACCAACAATACAGTATACGTTAAATAATTACGGCCCAGAGTCTGTAAAGCAGTTAGAATTGTGGATCAAGGAATGTGATTTTAGTAAAAGGCAATTGGAAATACTGAGGTCACGGTTGGAGGCGAGAGAGTAGGAGAAACGGAAGGGGAAAATAGAACCTAGGAATTGGAGTGTTTCTAATATGTGGAAGGCTGAGGCTGATATCAGAGAAAGGAAATCTCAAGTAAAAGACATATCAAATACGCGTACAATCACTAGAGCACATGCAGACGTGTGAGAAAACAACCGAACGAAGCTGAACAGTGCCTTAAGTCTGTTTCAGATCCTGACATTGATGGCTACCATCCGAGACCAATAGCCCTTCAAGATCTGCCTGGTGAAGATCCCAAGTTAGCAACCGCAGCCTCAGGGTCTGCTGAATCACTGATGGCAGGCCATAACCCCAACCAACTGAAGCAAGAAGGCCAAAAGAAGGAAACCCACTCCACGACAGGAAGGCATCCAGAGTCTGTCCGCGATCACCCCATGATGGATGATTAGTCAGGCGGTGAGTGTATTGGCGTATGATTATCTTACCAGGTAATTCTGCAATCACCAATGGTTGATGTAGCAGGCCCAGAAGGGTGCCGAGTGTGGGTCCACCGACCATGGACCATTAAAGATTTCGGGCGTGCCTCTGGGCAGTTGCCTGATCCACGTCAGATTGGAGGGAATAAGTTCACTGAAGAAGCGACGAAGTTCTGGACCGAGTTCCGTCCCACATTGCATGCGATAAGACGCCTCTTGGGACGAAAGCTTTGTGCTGATGTCATCAAAATCAAGTATAGCTGGCCAGGCGTAAATGTCCATGCCAGATCAACCGCCCCACAAGAGAAAGAAAATGGAGACTTTAATGCTTTTGTTGCAGCGATGGAAATCGCCTGTAGAGAGGCATTCCCAGTGCGAATGGACATGACCAAAACTGCAATGTGTAAACAAGGAGAAGATTAGACAGTGTCCCAGTACCTTACGCGCCTCACTGAAGTCCATAACATCCATAGTGGACTGAGACCACCCGACGACATAATGGCAGATATCACTGCGTATGAGGAACAGCTTCATCAATGGAATGAAGGACTAAATAGTGAAAAAGGCACATATTTTACCTGGGACACGGGAAAGCTGAATTTGATAGAACATCATGCGATACATGCAAAATAATTGGACAGCAAGTGCATAAAGCTCAGCTGACTTTGATGCAAATGGCCATCCAGCCGTTGCAGGGATGTGCTGCAGGAAAAGAGAGAGGCAGAGGGGAAGGTTGTGGAAGTGGAAGATGCAGGGGTTGCAGAGGTCGATCTGGCGGGTGCTTAGTTTGTGGAGCAATGGACCACTAGGCGTGACAGTGCCCACACAGACAGGCTCACTCGGCCCTGGAAGCTAGGCAGCAGTGTGACTGGCAGGGGAAGACTGAGTTGGAGGTCGGCAGCCCACAAGGTACAGGTAAGCCTCTTTCCTTTATGTTTGGCAACGAAAACTCGCTTATGCTAATCTCTTCTACTAACCTTATTGGCCCTGAGACGTGTCCCACCTCGACATTGAGCACTGCGATTGCGAAGTGTGGACAATACGTTCATTATAACAACGATGCCGATAAGTCGATGCCTACCTCTATGTTATATGTGGAAGGTACACCAGTTACTTTTTTTGGTAGTCACTGGGGCAGCATATTCAGTCATTAAATCAAGCCAGTTCAGAGAGTCAACGGCAATAAAGTCGATTAGAAGGTTCCTGAACTCAATGGGTGCATCAGGAGTTGTGCTACGAGAGAGATTTACGGCACTGCTGCAGAACAGAATACCCGTTAAAACCTGAGGCTATAGCAGGAATTACTCCAGTCTTTGAATCCCCCTTTTCAGGCAATAACTCTGTTGTTCCATGAGCCTCAAATGTTCCTAACCCCTGTGCTATATTAGATCAAATTCCACCGGACAGTAAATGATTCTGTGTTGTGGATTTAGCAAATACCTTCTTAAGTGCACTGGTACACCCAGATCGTCAATTCTGGTTTGTTTTTTTTATTCAAAGAGAAATCATATAACTTCACATGACTTTGTCATGGTAACTGTGAGTCCCCCACCAAATACAATGAGGCTCTACGCAGGAGTCTGGAGACTTTTGTTTTAACCCTGGGGTCAGCGCGTCTGCAGTGTGTAGTTGATTGCTTGATAGCAGCATAAAGTACACCTACATTGGGGATTCCGAATCCAAACAAGCCTTTTGTACAAACGGTAGATGAGACGTGTGGCTGCATGACATCTGCCCTGTTGCAGGCTTATAGAGGAACGATTGAGGCCAGTAGCTTACTTTTCAGTTAAACTAGACCCCATAGCGGCAGGATTTTCTAAATGCTTGCAAACCATGGCCGCATCTGAAAAGGCTGTTGTAGCATCCAGGGATATAGTCAGCTATGGTGAATTAACCCTACTGGTCTCACATGCAGTATCCTTACTGCTTTCTGAGTAAAAGACAGCACACATGTCATCAGCACGTTGGCTCAGATATAACACTATTATTGGAGACGCCTGACATTACAATAAAGTGATGCAACGTCCTTTACCCTGCTAGCCTTCTACCCACAGAAGGAGACGGAGACCCACATGAGTGTGTTTCTGTAACTAATGAAATTTGCAGCCCTAAACCAGACTTGCAGTATTCTCCACTTCAGAATCCGGATATGGAGGCTTTTTTAGATGGGTCAACATTCAGGAGCAAGGAGACAGGCAGGAAATGCGTTGCATATGCTGTAATGACTACCCAAGAGGTAGTCAAAGTGGGATCATTCCTTTCTCATCATTTGCCTTGACTGAGGCATGTAAATTGGCTGAGGGAAGGCCAGTGAATATTTACACTGACAGCAGATATGCATTCGGGGTTGTACATGACTTTGGAACCCTATGGAAACACAGGGGCTTCTTGACCACCACCGGAAAGCCCATCACACACCGTGGTCTGATTTCTGACCTCCTGGAAGTGGTCCTACTGCCCAATAAATTTCTGTATGTAAATGTGAAGCTCCCACAAAAAATAACGATTCTATTTCTTAAGGCAATGCAAAGGCAGACACAGCAGCAAGGTCAGCAGCCCAGCAGCCGTGAAGTGATCAGTTTGACACATGTATGACAAAGATTTGCACCCCAAAAGCAGGCGTACGGGAATTACAGTCACAGGCAACGCTGGAGGAGAAACGTGAGTGGACAAGGGCAGTGTACAGCATGAATGAAGGGGTGTGTTGTGGCCCTAATGGTAAAGCCTGTCGACCACAATCATTATTTCCATTCTATGCCAAACTGACACACAGTAAGGACCATGTGTCAAAAAGGGGGATGTACGACAGTATTTCAGCACACTGATACACTAAGGTATTTACGCATTAATCCCAGAAATATTGTGAACGATGTGTTATCTGTGCCACTAATAATGTGGGGAGGGGATTACAGACGAGACAGACAGCACACCCCCAATCCCAAAGACACTTTGAGCATTTACAGATGGATTTCTTTGAACTAACTCCCAGCGGAGGGAACATATATTGTCTGATTATAGTTGATATGTTTTCCAAATGGTTGGAAGCGTTCCCCACGTCAAAACAGGATGCCAGTGCCTAGGCTTTTGTAACTGAAATAATTCCAAGATGGGACATCCCTGAAAGCCTTTGTAGTGACAATGCGACACCATTTGTCAATACTGCCTTGCAGCAGATCCGTCATTATTTGGGAATAAACATGAGACAACACTGTGCCTACCATCCAGCGAGCGGTGGGGCAGTGGAAAGAGAAAATGCTACCCTAAAACATATAAATGGACGAAATGTTGTGAGGAACTAGGGTTGACATGGACAAAGCTTTGCTAACGTACATGAGATCTAGGAGGAGAGGAAGAGCTAATCTTAGCCGGTTTGAGATTTTGTTTGGTAGGCCATCAATTACAGGAATGGGCCCATGACCTAAGGTAAGACAGATAACAGACCACTGAGAGGATGAGATGCTGTGTTACTGTGTAAAACTCTCGACACTTTTGTGTCAAGCATCGAATCAAATGAAAGCAGCACTGCCCCAATCAGCAGAGGGGAAGTTGCACAATCTGGTGACTGGATAGTGGTGAAAAACCTCAGGAGGAAAAGCTAGAAGACGAACAGGTGACTGGGACCGATTCAAGTGCTCCTGCCTCAACACGGGCAGCTGTTAAGATCGCCGATGTATAGATATCTGGCTCTGTATTTTTTTAACGTTGTTTTGTACATTTCTTTTTAAATTCTGGCTCTGTTTTCTTTGTCCTTGTTGCCATAAAATGACACAAAAGGGAAATGTAAGGGGAAATTAACAAAATTAACATTTACTGTGAAATCTGAAAGCGAATGCTGTGCTAAATTTAAAACTTTTCCGAACGTTGCAAACACTTTGCTGAATTCTGCAGTCGAAGAGACAGCTTGTCTTTGCTGAACTTTTTAAACATTCAACCTGGCCTGGCGAGCAGTCGAATTCAGCAGGAAAAGCTAAGGAAAACATAAAGACAGTTATGTTCATGGCAAGGGGATGAGAAAATAAGAACTCGAATGTTTCCCAGCCCTTGTCCTTGAGCGTGTGATAAGAAGGGCATAAAAGGAATACGTTTATTATGTTCAGTGCCCTTACACAAGGCGTTTTTGCCAAGTGTATTGGCCCACTGCAGTGGGAAAAAATAAAGCTTTTTCTTTGCTGTTCTTAGCATCTGAGTCCAGTCAGTTTAATTTCCACGACAGTCAGTGATCCACCTGACTGAGATTCTCTGGACCAGTCTCTCACACAGTGGGGGCTGTCATCATTTCCTGCTGGTCTTGGAATAGCCTATTTTTTTAAAAAAATCCACCTTCTCTGTGATACTAATCTATTGGCCGAATGGATTTTGTTTAGCTGTTAGTAACCTAGCTCTGTAATATTATTGGGAACAGCACACTGCTCACAGTGTATGATACCGAGACAAAGGGCTTGCAGTCCAGAGGTATTTCTATATATAACTCCTAACTTCTGTCTGTCCATATCTACCCACCTTCATGCTGTCTTTTGATCTATTTGACTTCACCCTCATCTAACACCTCTTCATCTCGCACTCAGTTAGTCGCTCCCCTTTCTACTCTCTCTCAGTTTATCTCTCTTCACTTTCTTTCTCTCTGTTTATTTCTCTCTCACTCAATGTATCTCCACATACTCTCTCCCGCTCCAATTGTGCCGTTGACGAGCTTGTGACCCCACGATGGGCTGACTGACTCCCATTTGTGCTATAATAATTCCGCGGTTCTCTGACCCACAATAAGTACTTTCGATATCTGGACAGACACGCTGGTCCGGTGACAGGTACAGTGCACAATTACCATTATCTCTTCATATTCTTCTCTGATGTGCAGCTGCCTTGACATGTCTATTCAAACAAAACAGACTGAATGGAATTCGAGCAGTCGGGATGACTTTCATCACCGTGCATTTCAATCAGGATTTAATGAAGGATGAGGTTCCACAATAACGTAACAATGATAGAAAAACTGGACAACACAATGAATAAGAGTTGAGTGCAACATATGGTTCCAAGTAGGCTTCATGGTATTACCGCGAGATTATCAATCCAGAAAATCAGCTCCTGTTCTGTGGACCGAGGTTCGAATCCCGCCACTGCAGATGTTGGAACTTCAATTCAATAATTTTAAAATATCCCTGGAATTAAGAATCTACCTATGAGAATGAAATCGTTGCCGATTGTCAGAAAAATCCATCTGGGTCACTGATATTCTTCAATGAAGGAATCTTCCATTCCTCAACTGGACTGGCCGACCGTTGACTCCAGACCCAAAGCAATGTGATTGACTCTCAATCGCCCTCTGAAATGGTTTAGCGAGTCAGTCGGATGTGCTACAAAATCTCAAAGAAATGACACCGGATGTATTGACCTGGATACCGGAACAGTGAACGTTAGAAACATCATTGTCGAACCTGCAAAGTCCTCCTTCCTAACAATGAGTACTCGTGCCAAAATTGGGACAACTGTTTTACAGACCAATCAAGCAACAGCCTGACATAGGCATACGCACGGAATTTTACCTTACAGATACACCCAGATAGCACCATCACTATCCCTGGATATGTCTTGTCCCAAAGGCAGATCCGATCCGGCACAGGAGGCAGCTCAGTGCGTTAGAGTCGGGCGGTCGATGCTCTGGGAGTCCCTGTGACCTGTAACCTCATATTCCCAGCATATCCCCCAATCAACCATTACCATCAAGCAAGAGGATTAAACCTGGTTCAAAAGACAGTGCAGGAGGGCAAGCCAGGAGCAGAACCTGGCATACATAAAGATAAAATGTTAATCTGCTGAAACTTCCAAACAGAACTATTTGCATGCCAAATAGCATAAAATGCAAGGGACAGCCACAGCTAAGCGATCCCAGAACCAACACATCAGATCTAAGCTCTGCAGTCCTGCAAATCTGATCGTGGATGGTGGTGGATGATTAAACAACTCACCAGAGCAGGAGGCTCCACAAATATCCCCAACCTCAATAATGGAGGAGCTCAGAACATCAGTGCAAAAGTTAAGACTGAAGATTTCACAGAATTCTTCACTCACAAGTTTCGAGTGGATGATCCACTTCGGTCTCCTCCTGTGGTCTCCATCATTACATATAGCAGTCTTCAGCAAATTCGATTGACTGATATCAAGAAACGGTGAAGGCACTGGATACTGCAAAGGCTATGGGCCCTGATAACATGCTGACAATAATCCTGAAGGCTTGTGCTCCAGAACTTCCCGCTCCCTTAGCCGAGCTGTTCTAGTATGGTTACAAACCAACAATGGGGGAAAAAACTGCTCAAGTGTGTTCTGTACATAAAAAGCAGGACAAAGTCAACCCGGCCAAATACCACCTCATCAGTCTACTCCCCATTGTCAGTAAAGTGATGGAAGGGGACATCAACAGTGCTATCAAGCCAGCACCTGCTCAACAATACCTGCTCAGTTACACCCAGGTTGGGTTCCACCAGTGACACTCAACTCCTAACCTCATTACAGTCTTGGTTCAAACATAGAAAAAAAAGCTGAATTCCCGCCCTTGACATCAAGGCTACATTCTTTCAAACGTGGCTTCACGAAACCCGAGCAAAAACGGTATTGCGGGAAAATACTCCATTATTGGAGTCATACCTGATAGATGGGAAGATGGTCATTGTTGTTGGAAGTCAGTCATCTCAGCTCCAGAACATCTCTGCAGTAGTCCCTCAGGATAATATGGATATAGGTTAGCTCGCTGAACTGCAAGTTTCATTATCAAATATTTCATCACCACACAAGAAAACACCTTCAGTGACTCTCCGGATGAATCCTAGATCAAAGCATCTTCAGCTGCTTCATCAATGACCTTCCCTCCATCATAATGTCAGACCTGGGGATATTCGACAATGACTGCACAATGTTCAGCACCATTCACAAATGGTCAGATACGGAAGCAGTCCATGCCAAAATGCAACAAGATCTGTCCCTACTGGGTTTTGGTATCGAAGACATAATTTAAAATTATTGGTTAAATTTCAATTGTTATCAAAACAGCAACCAAAACCTGGGTATCACTCATGTGTGTATGCCTTACTCTGTGGAAGGACCCCACGATCTTTGTTTTCTTGTTTACTATCATGTGCCTGCACTACTCGCAAAACAAACCTTTCCATTGTACATTTGACTGAAATAAATCAAATCAATTCAGATCAATCACGTGGACGGCAGTAGCTCAAGATCTTCTCAAGGGCAACTGTGAAAATGAACTAATGCTGGCCCAGTCAGAGATACCCATATCGCGTTAAGAAATATAAGAAGATGACCACACTCAGGGAATACTGACAGGGGAAATCAAATCGCTTTAAACATGGACTTAGACAAATTCAAGTTTCCCTCGCTACCTGAAAGAAACCGTTCGCAAGCTGATATGGTGTAAAGTGCAGTAGCACTAATTTATATGGGAAACATTTCGCCTTTCTTCGTAAAAGTGAAAATTATCTACGGATTTCTTTTGGTTCGCGAAACAAGGTCCTAATGTAGGTCATTCGGAAAGGGAAGTGGTGAAGAGCGAACTTTTGAAAAGAGGGCAATACCTGTATTTGCAAGTATATGATATTCAGGAAGATGGGAATGGCGAAAAATAAATGAGGTGAATCACACATTTTATTTCCAGACCAGCTGATCATCATTCTCTTTGTTTGCTCTTTTTCTTCAATAGCTCTCTTTCTCTATTGATTCCTCCTTCCCTTCAAAGCAGACTTCCCTGTCAACGGTATTAATCACACTCTTTTCCAGCTGCTTTCTGTTCAGGAAGGTTCCCCAGTACTTTCTGTTCGTTTCTTTGCATTGCCTTGTATAAGTTCAGATTTTCATCATCTTCTTTTATTTGATTTCATCTTCAATTTTGTTATTTCGTGGACGTTGGCATCTCTGCCAAGGGCAGCATTTGGTGACCATCACTAATTGCCCTGACTCTGAGGCCATTCCACAAGCCAATATAAAGTAAAGCACATTCTCATGGGTGTGAAGTCTCACTTAACCCAGACCAGGTAATAACATTAGTTTAAATGCCGAAGGTGATCAGTGAAACAGGAAGGTTTTCAGACAAAATGATGCTTTTATGGTTGTCATTGTGAAATTCACTTTTATTCCAATTCTTATCAGTTTTATTGAAGTTCTGTCATCAGCTGTTGTGGAATTGAAACAAATCACTTGAAACAATAACTTTCGTTTAATAAGCTTTGTTCCTGAATTAAATCAAGCGACATTCCTACATTCATATATTTTCCTAATCATGAATTAACGTCCAAGACAAGAACAATTTCAAGACTGAAATATTTGTAATCGGAAAAGTGGTCAGAAGAGAGCTTGAAACATTAAGTCTTGAAAGATTAAAACATTAGCATGGCAAATCCACTCTAAGCTGCACATCTTTGTAATCTGGGAGGAAACTGGAGCATTGGGAGGGAATTCACACAGATACGTGGGGAACGTTCAAACTCACCTGAGGTTGGAATTGAACCCAGCTCCTTGGTGATGTGCGGCCGCAGTGCTAACCACATATCCATCATACACCTCAGTTAGTTCTGTTAGTTACTTGTAGCTGACTGAAGAAATCCAACTGACTTGTTCTGATAACTGAATCTGACCCAGTATTAAACCTTTATCATCGGCCATATCGCCAACCTGGTTACATTTAAAATTTGTTGTGAGCAGTGGAGGAGTGGGACTAGAAATGAAAACAGTGACACCCTCCAACCTCAATCAGAACCAGACTGAGGAGAAATTCACAAAGTGGGAATTCATTCAAGTGGGAATTCTCTCAACCAGAAGATTGGGAGGGCTGAATCTTCATATTATGTCGAGGCTGACTTTGTCTGATTTTCCATAGACAGATAAATCAGGGATCATTGTGAAATCAGAGAAAAGTGCAGCTGGGAACACAATGAGATGAGCCATGACCTTATTGCCTGGTGGAATAGTGTCAAAGTTCCGAATGGCCCAGTCATGTCCGTTCCATACAGCCCTTCGGTCCTGCTGTGCAGGAACAGATTGAGGCCACTCCGATGGTTTGGTGTAGTTTGGCAAATGTATTGGAAAATCCAGGCTAGGTCAGGCAGTGACTCCCCTCCCCTAATCCCTCTTTTCAGGCTTCTCCTCTCTGTCACTTCTGCTCCTGATGTCGGTCATGTTACAGGTCCAGATTCGCATTGAATACAGCCCCCATGCCCCACACAAGGTCAACTCAGACAAATCCTCTGCTGTCTCTGAATGCAACATTTTACATTATGACTTCCAGGAAAATAATCAATTATTTTCCAAAAACATAAATAAGAATGTAAGAAATAGGAACCTGTGCTGTCATTCAATAAGAACATGGCTGATCTACTCCACGGCTCAACTCCACTTTCCTGCTAACCCCTTGCATCCCTCAACTTGCGGAAATCTCACAAACCAATCCACCCGTCTGTAAATACAATCAGTGACCCAACCTCCACAACTCTAGTGGTTAGGAATTTCCAGCCATTCACTACCTTCTGAAATAAGACATTTCTTTACATCTCCGTTTGAAATCGATATTCCTTATTCTGTATCTACATCCCTGACTTCGAGACTCTGCCCTGGTGTGGAATCAAATTCTCAACACCGACCTTGTCAAGCCTCCTCTGCATCTTTTCCGTTTCAGTAATGGCACCCTCATTCATTTAAACCACAATGAGTAATCACCTCAGCATTTTTGATGTATTCATTAATTCAATCCTTTCATCCCAGGAACTAGTCTAATGAACCAACATTTCTGCATCAACATGGTGACGTTATGTTTCAGACACAGAAACACGCCAATCCGTTCTACTGCTTCTTTTTTGGGAGTCCTCTCCATTTAATAACAGCTGCCTTTTGGTTGTCAGTGTCATCCTCAAACTCGAATGTATATCGCACTCAGCTTCCGCCGTCAGGAGCTGAGTGCAGCTCTTGTAAGCAGCTCTTACCATAGGACTGATATTTTTGGTACTCCAGCAGATACATTTTTTTCATAAAGATCGATGAATCATGACTCTCCGATTTGTAAGTGTTTACCAAGTGTCATCCCATGCTAATGCATTATCCATCATACTATGAGCTTCTGTCTTGCGTAAGAACCTTTATTTTGTGATACCTTGTGGAAAATCTCTGGAAAGCCTCATGTCTACCAGTCCCCCTTTATCAAGGCCACTTGTTACATTCTGATGGTTTTCCAGAAAAACTTTGCATGATTTTACAGGCAAAATGTATTTCGCCTTTACCAAGACCATGCTGACTCTGTGTGAAGCTTTTCTAAATGTCCTGCAGTTCCTTCCTTAATAACAGACTCTTACAGATTCCCAGCATTAATGGTTAGGCTAAGTGATTCCTGCTTTCAGTCTAGCTCGTTTCTTGAAGACAGGCGCCACATTGGAGGGTCTCCAGATTCACGGGGTCACTCCTTTAATCCAGAGAGTTATGGAATATTTCACACAGAGCCACCAGCCACTCTGTGACCGCTTCTTTTAAAACCAGCTTTGAATTGCTGATGACCTGTTTACTCTTAATCTTATCTGTTTGAGAATTGCTGTTACAGGGATGTACTGCTGCCACTACCTCATGTATTGTGCTCTCCATCCACCCCTCGACGCTGTGACAGAGATAGGGGACCTTCTCATTCAGCCAGTCATTATAGTTACCATGAGACTGGAGGTGACCATTCTGCCTATTTAACGAGTTACAGAGGAAAATAGAACTAATCATTTTAGCTCGTTGAGTACATTTTCCTGCTCAGGAGGCCATTTAAACTGCGTGAGCTGCTACACAGGAAGCTGTTACTAACAGGAAATAGAGTAGAGATAAATGCTTATTTCATATTACATAGCTGTAACTGGTGGAGTGCCTCAGAAATCACTATGGGATCATCAACGATCAATATCTGTGTCAAAGATCTGGAGGAAGGGACTGAACACTCTGGGACACCCGGACGAACCAACCCAACCACTCTGTGGCCCAACACTTCAACTCCCCCTCTCACTCCACCAAGGATATGCAGGTCTTTGGACTCCTCCATCGCCAGACCACAACAACACGACGGTTGGAGGAAGAGCGCCTCATCTTCCGCCAAGGAACCCTCCAACCACAAGGGATGAACTCGGTTATCACCAGTTTCCTCATTTCCCCTCCACCACCTTGTCAAATCCATCGAACTCAGCACCGCCTTCCTAACCTGCAATCTTCTTCCTGACCTCTCCGCCCCCACCCCAGTCTGACCTATCACCCTCACCTTGGCCTTTTTCCACCTATCGCATTTCCGACGCCCCTCCCCCAAGTCCCTCCTCCCTACCTTTTATCTTAGCCTGCTGGACAAACTTTCCTCATTCCTGAAGAATGGCCGAATCGTCGATTCTCCTGTTCCCTGGATGCTGCCTGACCTGCTGCGCTTTTCCAGCAACACATTTTCAGCTCTGATGTCCAGCATCTGCAGACCTCACTTTCTCCTGAATATATCAAAGCCCAATTAGCTTAAACACCAAGCTGGTCATCCAGTATGTCATCAAATGGAGGTCGTGTGTCATCAATGTGATATAGGCAAAGGGAGGTTAGTGAGCAAACCTTATCCAGATATAGCAAAATGTGAGTTGACTATTTTGGATGGAAGTATAAAACAATGGTAAACAATTTAAGTGGAGAGAGATTGCAGAATTCTGTGATACAGACGATATTTCTGATCCTGGTACACGAATCATATGTAGTTAGTCTGCACTTGCTGTTAGTGATTTGGAAGCTAAGTGGAATGATTGCATTTCTGGCAAAGGGTACCAGGCTTAATCAGGAATGTTTTACTGCATCTGTACCGGTAAACGTGAGGAGTGCAGATGCTGGAGATCAGAGTCGAACAGTGTGAGGCTGGAAAAGCACAGCCAATCAGGCAGCATCCGAGAAGCAGGAAAATTGGCGTCACGGGTGTAAGTCCTTCATCAGGAATATGCCTGAAACATCGAGTCTCCTGTTCGTTGGGTGTGGCTGACATGTTGTGGTTTTCCAGCTTCACATTTTACGAGTCTACATCTGTAGCGGGCATTGCTAAGACCACATCTGGCACATTATGTGCAGTTTTGATCCCTTAACCTAAAACAAAGTTGTAGAAGGTTATCAACAATGTTTTGTTCACACGTTCCTGGAATGAAGGCCTTTTGTTCTGCAACATTATCAGTTTTGGACTTAGATGAGAAATCCTTTTGAAGTATACACAATTTTGAGAAAAGTCAGCTGGATGCATGCCCGTTTTCAGAGAGAGGAGCAGCTCGGGATCATGTATTGAAGCTTCCAACCCGCCTGGGGCACCGAGCAGCTTCTGAATGCTGCAGCTAAAATCAAAATGAGAAGATCTGGTCTGGGAGAGCTGGACACTGCCCTACAATTGTTACCACTGTTTTAATAAAACCTAAAGGACTCCTAAGTTAGTTACTTTAGCCATTTTCAATAGGCAGTTAGGCATCTCTGCCTTTAGGACCTCTCTTCAAATAAAAAGAGAAAATAACATTTTCAAAATGACAGCATTGTCACATCTCCTCCTTTGACAGAATGAACAATTAATACACAACAGCAGCTTCTTTTTAAACCCATTATTCTTACTCTATTAGTGGACTACAATACATATATATGACATTGACAGTAAGTATGCAAACATTCACAACTCCATTCTATTTCAGTCTGTATACTCCTGCCACAGAACGCCTCTGTCTTTCTTCATTCAAGTCTCGACAATTTGTCAGCAAGTACAGTTTCTTGTCCTGTCATCTGTATAACTTCCAAATCGAATGGCAGCAATAAAAACCTATATCTGAACAGACCAGATGTTTTCTCCCTAAATTTCTCCAAAGACGTTTAGGCGTTATGATCGTATATAGATTTGTCTTGGGCACGTTATTTGCAAGTTAAATGCTGAAATGTTGTAACACCAAAACCAAGCTCAAAGTCTCCTTCCCAGTTGTGAAATACTTCTCTTGATGGTTTCACCGGACACACCAACCACACGTTACATAATGGAACAATTTGCATCTCTCCAATAGTTCTTCTGAATGACATGTCTCCTCATTTCTCAGCATCAACAATTTACATGCCTCTGTACCTCTTAATGTTGTAACGTCTTTTCCTGCTACTCCTGGCCTATGCCAGACAACCTTACTCTCACAGGTATATATTTTAAGAAGTTCTCATACATTCTTCTCAATTCATCATGGCATCCAAACTTTGATTTATGGACAAACTCATAATCATCAGCCATTTCTGCTTCTAATCTTACCATTGTAACTCTCTGCTCTTCTGCGTGAGTTCTCACTATTGCAGGAAGTGAATTTTTGAACTCCTTCGAAAAAAGGACCTTTCTAAGAGTATCATAGGTTTGCTCAGCTTTTTATACCCTTACCCACCTTTCAAAATTACTTTGATTCTTTCAAACTCAATTTGCGTTTAAATCAGCGACTCTTTTTTAGATTCCTGAAACACTGCCTGTCGGCTTCTGGCACAAGCTCATATGCTTTCTTCACCTTATACTCCCCAGATACCTCCTCCGATAGGGATACAAACAGATGACATCCACCCCATTGTCCATGGAACACCACATGGGACACGCTGGGAAGTGAACAACAGCCTGACACACACCATATCATTGTCTCTGAACTTCACCATGCCAGCAGTCGATACACTAGGGAGCCAGAAACCAAGGTCACGGAAAGGTACAGAGGGACAGAGAGGTCCACATTAAAGACAGAAACAGATAGTTAATTACCTGAGAACCTGTTGTGGAAATATGGGGAAAAAGACAGAGCAGTGGGACTAACTGGAGGAGTGAATCCTTCGAGAGCAAAATTATAAGAGTGAGAACATTGAATAAAGGTATTTTCAGGTGAATTGAAATGGTTTGTTCAATCAAATTCTGAAATTACTTCACAGAACACTTCAAACAATGTACACTGGGCCAAGATGACAGCCCACAATGCTAGTGTATTGCTCAGTAAACTAAACTATCTGCCCAGCTGTGCACACTATGCTAGTGTTTTGCTCAGTAAACTACACTGTCTGCCCAGCATGGGGAGTATTGCAAAACGTTATTATCATATGGGACTGATACACTCAACAGATTACTGTCTAAAAGGGGAGGATTTCCATCTCCATTGGACCAGTATAAGTGAAGGTATGTGTGTGCATGTGCATGTGCTCGAGCATGCATGTGTTTGTGTCTGTGTGTGATGCACATGTGTGTGTGTGTGTGCGTGCGGTTGCGTGATGCATTTGGGTGTTGAATTCAAAAATCATTGCATGCGAGAAAATACACATGAAGGAAAACAAATTAAATATGAACCACTGGCAGGGATTTGAATAAAAGACACAGAGAGACTGAGGGACGTTTCATGAACAGAAGAGTTAAAGTGCTTAAGAATAGTAAAATCAAGACATTGCCAGACACAATAGCGCTAGAGATCAGCGTGCACAGCAATGTCAGATGGATGGAATTTTGGTCTGAGTTCGAATCAGGTTTGTTTCTGCAGGTTTCAACCTGAGAGTGTCAGCAGCAGACTGTTGTCATCATTAATTCGGTATTTCACAGCTCAAGGTTCAAACAGCAGATGGGGTAAGACAGTGAAGAACTTTCTGGAGCAGTGTGTAGTTAAAGTTAATAATGGTCACGGCATGGTGTCAGTAATCAGATCATGGCCAAAGGGATCACCAAAGTTGTGATTCGTCTGTTTCAAACACAACCTGTATGTTTCACCTACACGCACCCCCCCCCCACCCTCCCCCCCCACCGCCCCACCCCTCCCCACTCCTAGCCTGTCACCACCATGATTTGGAAATATACTGCTGTTGCTTCAGAATCGTTGGGTCAAATTTCTGGAATTCCCTCCCTACTGGCATTGTGGGTAAACTCACTGGTCAGTGTGAACTAGATGGAATGAATTCCAAACTGAATAGATTCTATGAAGCCTACTGCTTGCACAGTGGAGTTGTTGAACCAGCAGAGGATTATATTACATCATTTTAAACATACGAGGAAACAAGGTGTTATTCCCCATTTCAATTAATCGCCTGTCCCCAAAACAAGAGAGAGCCCATTACACAGTGTTTCAGGACAGAGCAGAACTCTCAAAATATATTAAGAAGTTAGCCTGGACCCTAATGTTTTCTTATTTTAGACATAAGGTGCCGTGTTCCAGGTCCAATTCAATTGATAAAAGTAATTGAAGTTACGCAAATCACAGTTTATTTGAACACTATTGTAAAAATATAATCAAAGAAAGATGAACGTGGAATAACTTCACTCTATTGGAAATCTTAACAAAACTCAGTAAATTATTTTACTACTAAACAGCAACTGTTCCAATGTGGGAACATCTCATAAACACACCCTGGGCACAAAATTCAGGAAAACAAACTGCAGGACATGCAACTCCTGCAATCCAGAAAGGAAAATTCAGAGAGAGTAGCAGCCAGCGACATGTAGTACAGTGTACAGCCCTGGTGAGATCCCGGCTACAACTGCTGCAAACTGCCGACTATACGCCCTGCTTCTTTGAGACCTTGACTGTACTCATTGAGGCTGCTTCTATTGTTCCAACTTTTAAAAAAAAACTAAGGTCTCACAAACTATTTACTCAAGTTGCTCTGGAAGATTGCTCGGTAACTCTGACTGAAAACTTAAATTTAAAAGAGTCCTGGATAAAATAATCCCTTAAATCTACAACAGACAAATGCACAAACACGCATACAGACACTCATATATGAACAAACATGCAAACACAGTAACACAGTAGCGTCTTTGAGATAGAGTTTGGTAAACTTTTGATGAATAAGTGAATCAAGGGTAATTGGGAGGAGTGAGGAGTATGTGGTTGAGAAACAAACCGGCCATGATCAAGCAGCAGAGCAGATTCGATGGAGCTAATTCTGTTCTCGTTTCTTATGATCCAATGATATCTGGAAATGGCTTTGTGAGGATGCTGTGCAGGCTGGTTTTGATAGATATTTAACCAAAAGATAGTCAGTAGTAATGTGGGGCATATTTGGAAGGCTGAATGGTTTTTGTCTATTCCTAATTATTGTCATTTCCTGTTCCTCAAAAGCAGTGGTGATTTTTTAGTGAGGTTGGCACATTTTGCACATTCTCCCCGTGTCTGCGTGGGTTTCCTCCGGGTGCTCCGGTTTCCCGCACAGTCCAAAGATGTGCAGGTCAGGTGAATTGACCATGTTAAATTGCCCATAGTGTTTGGTGCATTAGTCAGAGGGAAATGGGTCTGGGTGGGTTATTCTTCAGAAGGTCGGTATGGACTGGTTGGGCCAAAGGGCCTGTTTCCACACTATAGGGAGTCTAATTTACTCTAATGTAATCTAATCTGATCAAATATATTATAAAATAAATGTCTTCTAATTAAGACTGAGTTAAGGATAATTTTTTCTCCTTGCCGATTTTCACATTCCCAGGGAACAGTGAAGACTGGGTTATTGAAGGTATTCAAGGCTGAGCTGTACTGACCATTGATAGCTAACAGAGTCAGTGTTTATTGGGAACAGACAGGAAAAGGATGCTCAGACACAATCATATCAGCCAAGAGCATTCTGAATGTTGCAGCAGGCCTGAGGGGGCAATTGGCCAACTGATGATCCTACCTCCTGTGTTGTTCTCTCAATCCACTCCTCAATGCTGTTACAGAGGGAGAGAAAGATCACATTCAGCCAGTAAGGCAATTAGACAGCGGGAGACCATTCTGCCCCTCCAAGGAGTTAGACAGAAACGAGGTGATGGTATTCAGCCCTCCTGTACACTCTACACAGCACAGGACGAGGCCATTCAAACTGCCTTCGGTGCTGAGCATTCACAGCAGGCTCCTGAATATAACAGGAAGTAGTGCTTCGAGATTAATATTGGTTTGCAGGTTGTAAAACTGGTATATATTAATCTCTGAGGTACTCCACTAGTTACAGTTATTTGGATGACCCGATGGATTGAAGCTATATGAGCTAATTTATCAAGATAGTCATTCAATGCTTTGTCAACTGGACGCAGGGAGTCAGCAATAGGATACAGACAGGCGTGGTTTAGTGCGAAAATATTCAGCAGAACCTGTTTAATGTAGATTATGAGAGTGAGTGTTTTGGAAGAAGGATAGAAAATCAGTAATTGTTTAAATGGTGAGAGATTTCAGAACTCAGTGACACACAAGGAGTTTTGAGTACTGTTGTATGAATCATGTAAAGTTAGTCACCAAGTGTAGCAAATGATTAGGAAACTAAATGGAATGATGCTGCAAAGGGTATCGGTTTTAATCGTAGGAATGTTGTACTGCATTAGTACAGGGCATTGCTGAGATCACGCCAGATGCAATGTAAATTGTTTTGAATCCTAAACTGACAAAAAAAGAAAGATTCAAACTGAGGAAGGACACCATTCAGACCCAAAATGTTAACTTTGATTTCACTTCACAGAAGTTGCCAGATCTGCTGCGATTTTCCAGGAAATTATGTTCATGTTCCTGATTTACAACAGGAAGTTGCGTGTAGAATTTTATATTGATTATCGGGTTGGAAAACTGAAACCAGTGGAATGCTCAAGGTTTATATCTGTTATTGACAGTGCTTTTGGTTTCTGGATAATAAAAAAAAACATTCATTACATTTAGAAACTTCCAAAGATACTTCACTTTATTGTTTCTGTGTTGAAGGTTTTGTATTATGAAAGATATGCATTTTAGGTCTCAGTGTAAGTGTTCTTGCTACTGTGCTAAACAAGATCTTGAAAACCGTGCATCAGATGAATACCTGATGGACATTTCCTCTTGTATGGGAGACTAAAGCTCGGAAATCCATTTTAAGAATATGTATTCACTTTGACGCAGATATTGGAAAGTCATTAACCTTTTTGTGTAAAAGATAAAAAAAAAGATTCGTCACAGAATTGAACAACATGGAACCACGCCTTTTGTTCAACTAATACTACCAGTCTAAGTTTGGCCCATATACCTCCAAACCTTTCCTATTTGTGTACCTACCCAAATATCTGTTAAATGTTGTAACTGTATATGCACCCGCCACTTCTTTTGAAAGTTCATTACACACACTAATATCTCCATATTAGTTGCCCCGCAGGTAATTTTATATTCTTTCTCTTCTCACTTTAAAATATTCTCGCTGGTTTTGAATTCCTCCATCCGAGGGAACAGAAACATGCCATTCACCTTATAAATATTCCACATGATTTTATAATGTTACCCTTGGATCCTCTGCGCTCCAGGGAAATTAGATCCAATCCATTCCCTACGTTCTTAGTAACATTCCAGTAAATATATTTTAACTCTAACAAACTTAATAATGCCCTTCCTCTGACTGAGAGATCAGAACTGGACCAGTATTCCAACAGAGGCCTTATCAATGCCCTGTACGAACTCAATATGAAATGCCGACACCTATAGTGAACATCTGAACCTTCCAAAAATCTTTTTCGTCATGTGATACAAAGTTCAAAGAATTATATACCAAAATCCCTCGATATCTATTGCCTGAAGTAGTACCTGGGACTGTAAAATTATTTGTTTTACTTCATGCGCTTGATCATTTTACCAAAAATGCAGTACCTCACATTAATTTTATCTAATCTTCATCTGTCACTGCTCAATCCATTGACCTAATTGATCAATATCTCTTTGCAATCGCAGACAACTGTCTCACTGCCCAATATCAATTTTGATTACATCTGTAAATGTACCAACCATGCCTTCGATATTATAATCCTAATCTTTTACATCAATGACAAACAAAACTCCATCCAGTACTGATCCCTGTGGAAAATGCTGGTCACAGGCTTCCAGGCCAAAGCAAAATCCTCTATTTTGTCTCCTTTTGTCAAATCGAATTTACATCCAGTTGTCAACCATACCTGCAATCACATGTGCTCAAACTTTATTAATTAGTCTACCATGCAGAACCTTATCAAAGGCTTTGATTAGATTACTTACAATGTGGAAACAGGCCCTTCGGCCCAACAAGTCCACACCGACCCGTTAAAGCGCAACCTACCCAGACCCATTCCCCTACATTTACCCCTGCACCTAACACTACGGGCAATTTAGCATGGCCAATCACCTCACCTGCACATCTTTGGACCGTGGGAGGAAACCGGAGCACCCGGAGGAAACCCACGCAGACACGGAGAGAATGCGCAAACTCCACACAGTCAGTCGCCTGAGGCAGGTATTGAACCCGGGTCTCTGGTGCTGTGAGGCAACAGTGCTAAACACAGTGCCACCGTGCCACCCACAAATGTTTTTTGAAACAACATCTATCATTCTGCTACAATCAATCTTTTTGTTTACTTCATTTAAAACAAACTAACTCATGTTTGAAAGACATGATTCCTCTCACACAAAACCTTTCTGACTAACACAAATCAGCCCTTCCCTCTCCATGCATGTAAATCTTATCTTTCAGAATCACTTCCAATACCGTATTCATCACCGGTGCCAGACACACAGTCTATCATTTCCATGCTTTTCTTTCCAACCTTTCTAAGTAGCAGCATTAGCCACCCTCCCGTCCTCCAGTACTTCACTTGTGTTACAGATGATTCGACTATAACTGCTGGGTTCCCATAGTTTCAAAGAACAAAGAACAAAGAAAGAATAACGAAGAATGTTACAGCACAGGAACAGACCCTTCATCCAGTGCCGATTCAGTTCTTCGATCTAAGCCTATTTTCTAAGGAACTGTATCGCTTTGCTCCCTGCTCGTTCATACATTTTTCTAGATAGATCTTAAATTACGCTACTGTGCCTACCACTAACACCACTACTGGCAATGCGTCTCAGGCACTCCCACCATCTGTGTAATGAACTTACCATATATACCTCCCCTCAACATCTCCCATCTCACGTTTAACTTGTGGCCCCTACTTATTCAGTACGCCAATCTCCGCAAAAAATCTTGCTATCCACCCTCTCTATACCTCTCACGATTTTGTAGATCTCATTCAGATTCCCCCACCCTGACCTCTGTATTTCTAATTAAAATAATCCTAACCTACCCAACTTCTCTTCATAGCTTGTACCCTCCATATCAGGTAATATCATAGTGTACCTCTTCTGCACTCTGTCCAAAGCATCCACATCGTTTTGGTAATATGGCGACCAGAAATGTACCGGATATATCGCCGCAACATTGCCTTATTGACTGTAACATGACCTGCCAAATTTTGTACTCAATACCTCGTTTGATGAAGGAAAACATTTCATATGTCTTCTTGACAAATCTATTGACCTGCAATACCACCTGCAGTGATCAAATGACTTGAACACACAGAGAGCTCTCTATACATTTATTTTCCTCTGGACATTTCCACTTCCTATATAATTCACTCTTGAATTGGATCTTCCGAAATACATGACCTCGCATTTGACAGGATTGAACTCCATCTGCTACTTCTCAGCTCAACTCTCCAATCTACATATCTTTCCTTCCACAATGCCCTGACATACACATAATCTGGTCCTGGAAATTGATTATTCCTTATGGTTTCTCAGACCTTGTACACACAACACCCAAATCTCTCTGCGTTGGTCTTTTGTTTTCACAGTCTCTCTCTCCATATGAATAATAATCTGCTTTTTTATTATTCCTTCTGAAGTCCCTGACCTCACACTTTATTACAAAGAACTCCATCTTCTAATTACGTCGTGCAGATTTCTTATATCCTTATCACAGTATGACTCCAAACTATTTTTACGATCATAAAATATGCACAGATGGCTTTCTTCCCCCACCCCACCCCTGCCAAACCTTTAATACAGAGAGTAAAAAACTGGGAGTCCAAGGGCTGACATTTCTGGCACTCCACTTATTATATCTCTCTGAACTCAACCGACATATTCATCAAGACTTACTCCTTGTTGTCTTCACAAATGTTCAATCTCTGAACAATAACCCATAAGTTCCTACCGTGTGCAATACACGCTTTATATGGTACTTTACAAAATGTTTACCAAATCTAATTACACAATCTAAGGGTTCACTTTTATCATCACTGCTTCTCCTTTTCAGATAACTCTGTTGAGTTTATTTGATTCCATTAAATTATTGTAAAAGCCCGCTTTTTTTCCTGAATAATAGGCTCGAGCAGTTTCGTAATAATAGACATGAGCCTCCGTGGCCTTTATTTTCCTGCTTTCTGCCTTGCTCCCTCCTTGAAGTCAGGCATCACATTAAGACCTTTGAATCCATTTAAATCTCCTTGGACTGCAGTGATATTTCAGCAAATGCCAGGAATATGTCTGGAGCACATTATTTCGAAATCCGAGAAACAGAGCAAACGGGTTGCCCTGAAGATAAGAACTGCGATCCTTTGGGATATTCTCTGTCGAAACAGTGTCACAACCAATATAAAATACATGCTTGAGTCATTTGAAAGGGTTTTTTTCCTGTGTTGAGTTTCCCAATCTCATCTTCCAATTGTTCCAAAAAAGGTTTGTGCTATTACCTTTTTTCTTAATTTTATTTCCACATGGATTCTCATACTTTTTTTGTTTATGCTTTGCAACAATTGACCTTCTTAAATCAATTGTCTCCAACTTTATTCGCTTTACGTTTTTCAACTGCTGGGCTCTAAAAAAAAAAGTCCCAAACCTCTGGTCTACCAGCAGTTTTCATCATTTGTGCGCTTTTGTTTTCATTAGGTACTCACCCTGACTATATTTGTTTATTATCCAAAGTTCATCATCTCATCAATTTCTTTTTGATGTGTTTTTAATTTGTTCTTGGAAGTAGTGAATTACTAGCGAGGTCAGTCTTAGTTTCCTATCCCTAATTGCCCAGAGGGCAGTTATGAGTCAACCACATTGCTGTGGAACTGGAGTCACATGTAGGCCAGGTAAGCATGACAGATTCCTTCCCTGAAGGACTTTAGTGAACCAGAGTGGTTTGCCCTACAATTGACAATTGATTCATGGTCATCATGAGATTCTTAATTGCAGATTTTTTTTAAAAATTGAAATCAATTTCCACCATCTACTGTAGCAGGAAGGTCCCAGAACGTTGCTGGGGTCTATGGATTAACAATCTAGTGACAACACCACAAGGCCATTGGCTCCCCATCATGTTTGACTATTGTGAAATGTTAAGTTTAATACCTGCCAACTTTATCAACTAAACTTCCTCTCTGTCTATTTTCCAGCTAATTTTCCCAACAGGTGCCTAAGCTGTTGTTTATAACATAAGAACTAGGAGCAGGAGAAGGCCGTCCAGCCCTTCGATCCTGCTCCATCATTCAATAAGATTATGGCTGACCTTTTTGTGGACTCAGCTCCACTTACCCAACCTCTCACCGCATCCGTTATTTTCTTCCATTGTTCCAAAAAAAACCTTACTTTAAAACAGTTTCCTGAATAGCGTCAATTACTTCCCTGGGCAAGGAATTCCACAGATTAACAACCCTCTTGGTGAAGACATTCTTTCTCAATTCAGTCCTAAATCTGTTTCCTCTAATCTTGCAGCTATGCCCTCTTATCCTAGCTTCACCTGTCAGTGGAAACATACTCTCTATTTCTATCTGATCCATTCCCTTCATCATTTTATGTGTTTCTATAAGATCCCCCTCATTGTTCTGAATTCCAATTAATATAATCCCAATCTACTCAGTCTCTCCTCATAAATCAACCCCCTGAACGCCAGAATGAACCTCTTCTGCACCGCTCCAGTGCCAGTACATCCTTTCTCAATACGGAGACGAAATCTGCACACAGTAGTGCAGATGTGATCTCAAGAGCACCTTGTACAGCTGTAACATTACCTCTCTCCTTTTAAACTCAACCCCTTTAGCAATGAAGGAGAACATTATATTTGCCTTCCTAACCAATTATTGTACCTGCAGACCAACAGTCTGTAATTCATGCCTGATTCTTCTCAAACCTCCAAGGGGTTTTCCCATGTGGATTCAGGTATGATCAGCTGACGATGACGAACATTGAGTTTCAATGGATTGACAGAGAATAATTGTGAAAGTCATGAGTCAAAGTTGCTGATATCCCTGTCTGACAGGGAGCTTCACGTGTGACGCTTTGGGAAGTGAATGAAAATGCAAGCAATAACACAGTACCATCAACTGTACAGGGGCTCAAATCATGGTCAAAGAGGGAAACAGAGAGAAACACTTTAATTTTGAGCACATTTCTGGAAGGGAAAAAATTGAGGGATCTATGAGAAATGACTTGCGGAATGAGACTAATTGGAGATGTGATGCCAGAGAGAGACATTGATAAGAATGAGAACTTTAAAATGAGATATTACCAGACCAGATGCCACTGTAGGTCAACGATTATGGGGGTGATAAGTGAATTAGCCTCCGTGTGAGTTGATGGACAAGCAGCAGAGTTGAGGACAAACTGCGGTTCATGGGGAGTATGAAGTGAGACGCCAATGAGACGATTATTAGAATAGTTGAGACATGGATGAAGTTTTCAGAAGCAAAGTGCCTCAGGCAGGGATACATATCGAGGCTGCAATAGAGCTGGGAAATGGGGAAAGTGTTGGTGACAGATAGGAAAATTAGGAAGAAACTCAATTCACTTGAAACTAGAATGCTGAGATTGTACACAAACTTGTTCAGGCTCAGGTAAAAGCTGGGAGAGGAATACAGTCAGTACATGTGGGAGATCACAGCAGAGTATGATGATACAGGCTCCTGTGTTTGAACAGTTAGTACTGATTAATGCAGGAATTATCTATGGGGCACAAGGGAGAAAGAGAAACCAATTTATAAAAATAGAACATGTCACTAATTCTAGCATTGATACGATACTTAAAATAAGGACATCACTACTTAGACGATGTTACAGCTTCCAAAAGATTGATCATCAAAACAAAAGCATGGCCTATGTAAGATACAGAACACAGCTCCCTCATTGTCTGTGTGCAGAGATGGGGGTGGGGGGTGGGGGTGGGAGTGGTATTGGACATTTCAGTAAGGATGCTAGACTACAGTTATGCAGGAATTCGTCGGTTTACAACTTGAATCATATTTTCAAATTTGGTCAGTCTTTTTTGTAAGTATGCAAATACCTCGTATGCTGTCCAGAAAGCGTTTACTCATTTGAAGCTTCAGATATTCAGGTTATCTTTTGAGAAAAGGTGATAAGCTGGCCTTATGTACATGTGTGCTCAGGCGAGAGGAATGAATTTATAAAGCGCTGTATAATAGTCAAAACGTACATATGAAAATGATGATGTAAATTATTGGTGGATCCACCTACAGTTTTAACATTGCTATTTATCATTTGATATCATATATGAGTTGTGTACAATTTTTTAGCACTATGTCAAAGAAGTACAAACGGAGGCAGCCGAACTGGGAGCCTGCCATTCAGCTCCTTGTGCTTACACTGATTGAATAAGGTCACGCTGAGCTGATTATAGAATTGGACCTGCATTCTCAACTAATCTGCAGATCTATTCAGCACTTTACTGACCTAAAACCAATCTATTTCTGCCTTAGAAATGTGTTTAAGGTCTCTGGGTCCACTAAATTTTCATGGAGAGAAATCCAAAATAAAACCAACTGCAGAAAGGAAAGTTAATTGATGTTTTGAACGGGTGATCTCTCATGTTTAACAAATGAACTATAAGTTTGGATGTTGCACGTAATTCAAATCATTCTGTCACAGCTAATCTGTCAGGATCCAACAGTATGTTTATCAGACCGTGAGCCAACATAATCTGTTCAACAAATCCAGTCTGCTCCACAATTCATTACCATCATGACTGATTGATGATCTTTAAATCCGCTTCTTGCCTTATCCCCATAGCTCCTAACTCCCTTACTGCTTTGAAATCTGTCCACCATCTGCATTGATTAGACCGAGCGGCAGGGTTTCAACAGGCCTATCATTCAGTAACCGTCTGAGAGAGAAGGTACTCCTCACCTTCATAAAGATATGCTCCTTTTGATTGAGGCTATACCCTCTGCTCCTGGACTCTCCCACAAATTGAGACAACCTTGTTTGCAATGAGCTTGTCAAGCCTACTGACAATCGGACTTTGTTTTCATTAAGATCTCCTCTTATTCTTCCAAACACCAATGAGTTTTTGACGAAACTACTCAAGTTCACTCCAGAAGAAAATGGCTCAATTATCAGGATTAATTCTGTGGAGCTTCTCCCATCCGCTACCAACGCGTCTGTTATCTCCTCTACATATTTCCTTAGAAAATTAGAACAGAACCATTCACATTTGTGCGGGTTCAGTCTGCGTAGAAACGTGTACGTGTTTAGAATGATATTTATGCACCACCACATTTGAAATAATTGTGCAATCCAATTTCCTATAATTGATGAATTGCATGCCAACTTTTTTACTGTCAAGCCAAGGGCCTGAAATTCCTGAGTCCTTTCACTGACAAATTAGATTCAGCTCTTCTATTTTGCTTGACAATATTGATCCGTACAAACTTTCCAATGCTATATGTCAGATGCCAACTTTGTGTGCACTCACCTTATTTTTTTTCTATCTCATGGTAAACTCCTTTCATCATCCTCACCATTTGCCTTCCCCACTTCTGTTTTTGTTACTCACAGATATGGAGGTAGTACTTTCATTTCTATCACCCAAGTTATTGTGTGGTTAGTTATTCCGGCCCCAGCACTGATCCCTGTGGCACTGCACTAGTTAAAGGTCATCGTCCCAAAAATAGATCCTAGATGCTTCTCTTTCAGCGGATCCTCTCTGCAGACATGTTATACACAATTAAACTATCAAGTGAGAGCAGGAATTAAACCCATACTATTAGTATCGTTCTGTTGATAAACTAGCTATCTCGGCAACTTAACTTACCAACACCCAGTCCCTGACACAACTGAAACATGGACATCGACATTTATATTCAATGTTGCTCACAATAACTGATACAATTCCGTGACGTTGCCTCATTACTTATTGTACCTGCATAAAACGTTTTGCAAATAAATTAAAAGTGCACCCAGATTGCATTGCATCCTATAACTCTGTCATCTCTCATCTTATTTTCTTTCTTCTAATTGATGATTTCGCAATTCCTCATATCATACGTTTGCTTCTTCTTGTTCATCTGACATATCATTACGTTTTTCAAACCATAAAAATGTGATGGAAATAGATTGTTTGCATAAATTTAAGGGTGGGAGTGCATGTATTCATATTCCTGTTAAGAAGGGGCTCAAGCATTTTGAGAGTAGAGGCGAATGTTAGATACAAATCAAAAAGGAGTCAATCACGATCTTGTTGAATGTCAGAAAGCGAGGGGCCAAATAGACCACATCTGCTTCTAGTTTCTATGCATATTCCTGGACAATTACTTTCCGGATGACCTCCTTTTCATCAATATTACCTAGAACATTATAGCACAGTGTAGGCATTTTGGCCCTCGATGACGTGCCGACCTACAGAGCCAACTTCAAAAACACCATCTAACCTACACTATTGCACTTTCATTCTTATGTCTATCCAAAGATCATTTAAATGTCCTTAAAGTTGGCATGTCTACTTTTGTTGCAGGCAGGACATTCCACACCCCTACTACACTCTGAGTACTGAAACTATCTCGGACATCTGTCCTACATCTACCCGCCTCAATGTAAACGATGTCCCCTCGTGCTAGCGATCATCATCCGTGGAAAAAAGGCTCTCACTGTCCACCCTTTCTAACCATCTGATTACCTTATATGTTTCAGTTAAGTCACCTCTCAGCCTTCTCCCCTCTAACGAAAATAGCCTCAAGTCCCTCAGCCTTTCCGCGTAAGACCTTCCCTCCATATTGAGCATCTTTCAAGTAAATCTCTTCTGAACACTTTCCGAAACATCCACATCCTTTATATAATGCGGTGACCCTTGCAGCCGCACCAGATTTTTATACAGCTGCGGCATGATCTTATGGATCCGAAACTCAATCTCTCTACTAATAAAGGATAACACACAGTATGCCTTCTTAATAACCCTATCAGCTGGATTGGAACTTTCAGGGATCTATGTACATGGACACCAACATCTCTCTGTTCATCTACCTTGCAAAGAATCTTACTATTAACCCAGTTCTCTGCATTCGTGTTACTCCATCCAAAGTGAATTAATTCACACTTTTCCACATAAAACTCCATTTGCCATCTCTCATTACAGCTCTGCATCTTTTCTATGACCCTCTGCAATCTACAACATCCTTCGGCACGCTCCACAACTCTACTGACCTTAGTATTATCTGCAAATTTAATTGCCAATCTTTCTAGCCCTCATCCAGCTCATTTGTAAAAATGACAAAGAGCAGCGGACCCAAAATAGATCCTTGTGGTACACCAATGTTAGCTGAATCCTAGGATGAACATTTCCCATCAACCACCACCCTCTGTCTTCTGTCAGCTAGTCAATTTCTGATCAAAACCACTAAACAACCCTCAACCCCATGCCTCCATATTTTGTGAAATAGACTACTGTGGGGAACCTTATCAAATGCTTTACTGAAATCCATCTACACCACATCAACCACTTTACCCTCATCCAGCTTTTTTGTCACCTTGTCAAATATGGGCGGCACGGTGGCACAGTGGTTAGCACTGCTGCCTCACAGCGCCTGAGACCCGGGTTCAATTCCCGCCTCAGGCGACTGACTGTGTGGAGTTTGCACGTTCTCCCCGTGTCTGCGTGGGTTTCCTCCGGGTGCTCCGGAGGTGTCCCTCCAAAAGATGTGCAGGGTCAGGTGAATTGGCCATGCTAAATTGCCCGGAGTGTTAGGTAAGGGGTAAATGTAGGGGTATGGGGTGGGTTTCGCTTCGGCGGGTCGGTGTGGACTTGTTGGGCCGAAGGGCCTGTTTCCACACTGTAATGTAATGTAATGTAATGTAATGTAAAAACTCAATCAGGTTTGTGAAGCACGACCTACCCTTCCTAAAACCATGTTTACAAGCTGGAACAAGAGAACAGCATTTGCTATCCTCCAGTCTTCTAGCAGATTCCTGTAGACAATGACGACATAAAGATCAAAGCCAAAGAGTCTGCAAACTCCTTCCTGGCTTTCCAGAGAATCCTAGGATAAACCCATACAACCCAGGGGACTTACTTATTTTGACGTTTTCCATAATTACTCACATCTCCTCATTTTGAACTTCAGTCCCATCTAAAGTCTCGTGGCCTGTATCTCAGTATACTGTTCAACAACATTGTCTTTTTACAGTGTGAATAATGACGTAAAATGATTATTTAGCGCATCCCCGTCTCGTCTGACTCAATGTACAGCTTCCCACTACTATGTTTGATTGGCCCTAATCTTACTCTTCATTCCTGATATACCTAGAAAAATCAATAAGGTTTTCCTTGATCCTATCTTCCAACGGCTTTTCATGTCCTCTCCTGGCTCATTTTATAGCTTTCTTTAAGTACTTTCTTTAAGTATTTCCTCGGTAATTTGTAGCTCTTAAGCGCTCTAACTGAGACCTTCTTGTCTCACCGTAAAATCAGACTTATTCTTCCTCTTGACAAAAGATTCAACTTCTTTAATAAACCACAGCTTACTCGCTCAACCACTTCCTTCCTGTCTGACAGGCACATAATTATAAAGGACACACAGTAGCTGTTCCTTGAATAAGCTCCACATTCCAATTGTACCCAATCCCTGCAGTTTCCTTCCCCATCCTATGCATCCTAAAACTTGCCTCATTGCATCCTAATTAGCTTTCTCCCAGCTACAACTCTTGCCCTGCCATATATACCTATCTTTTTCCATCGCTAAAGTAAACATACTCAAATTGTGGTCGCTAACACCAAAGTGCTCACCTATCTCCAAATCTAAAATCTTGTCCAATTCATTACCCAGTACCAAATCCAATGTGGCATCCCTCCTTAGTAGCCTGTTGAGAGGTTGTGTACACATTGGACAAAAACTGACACATCTCAAGTACCTGCACTCTAATATTCCCAGTCAATATTTGGAAAATTAAAGTCCCGCATAACAATTACGCTGTCACTCTCGCTCATATCAAGAATCATTTTTGCTATCCTTTCCACTACATCTCTGGAACTATTCGGAGGCCTTTAGAAAATTCCCAACAGGATGACCTCTCCTTCCCTGTTTCAAAACCTCAGCTCTTACTTCCACATTAGACGAGTCCACAAACGTCCTTTCTGCCACTGTAATACTGTCCTTGATTAACAATGCCACACCTCCACCACCCCCCCACCCCCCCCAACGCCCCCATCTCTTACCATATTCCCTCTTCTTGCTGAAACATCTAAATCCCGGAACCTGCAATAACAATTCCTAGATCTGCTCTACAATATCTCTTAAATGGCCACAACATTGAACTCCCACGTTTTAACCAATGCTGCATGTTCACCCAAATCATTCCGCATGCTCCTTGCATTAAAGCAGACACACTATAAACCAGCTTCTTGCTTGATGGTGCCCTCTTGCGACGTTGAAACCATTTTTCTTTCCTCACTATTCTCAACCTCCTGTATGTTGGAACTAAAATTTCGGTTTGCATACCCCAATGGAATTAGCTTAAAGTGTTCCAGAGATTATTAGTAAATTCCTCCTCACCCAAGGCTATTGGTACCCCTCTGGTTCAGGTGAAGACCATCCTGTTTGGAGATGTTCCATCTACTCCAGAAAGAGACCCAGTTATCCAGGAATCCAAAACCTATATCCTGCACCTTCCCTTTAGCCACGTGTTCAGCTCATCTTACTCCCTATCCTCACCTATTAAATTCATGCAATTCTTTGTCATTACTTGTCATGGAATCTGCAATATGCCTCAGAGTAAATCATTACATTTCATTAACCAGCATCTTCAAAACCGACAAACACATCCACCCCGAGGGACAAGTGCAGCAGGTATATCGGAGCACAATTATTGACAAGTTTCTCTGCAAGTCAGTTGCCAATCGTGCCTTGGAAACATATTGTTCATTCAGAGATTTTTTGTCGAAATTCTCGAATTCCCTCTGAATGGCATTTTGGTTCTATCTGCACCAAATAGCCATCAGCAGACCAACAAGCAATCAATTGCAAGGCAACCTGCGATGACCAATAAACAATGGCTCCATGGACATATTCTACGCAATACAAGTTATTCAGTTCACTGGTATGTCTGAAATTGTTTTCTGTCATCCACCCGGAAAACAGAAACAATGTGTGCACCTCGCCTGGAGTAGGTTCTCTCCATCAGCTAATGGATACATCGATGGACAGCATTGTGGGAGATGATGGAATTTACATCTCCTCTTGCCTGGGAAGTTCTGGATCATAAGCACTCAATAAAACCGTGACCTTCATGGTTAATGTGAGCACAGTCTTCACCTACTGTAAGTCTAAATAATTTGTTGAAAGGGATTGGGTGACACAGCTGTGACATAATCTTTTCTTTGAACAAGACTTGCCTCACTCTGTGTCACACTTTCCCAATTTGTTAGGGAAGTGTCCTGGCAAACTATGGATGTATTTGTCATATCCAAACTGCCTCAACTCCCTGCCCTAGCCCGACATCAGCCTCTTACTTTTTTACACGGCTTTCCCCATTCTAAAATATTTGGTCAGTTTGTCAGTCACATTGGATATCCTCAGTGAATTTATGCTGCAACTGAGGAAACCATTCCCAACCTCTCCAATTACTTTTCACAGAGATAAGTATGTTACATTCCACAAATACACAGCATGACCACTTATTGGTGATTAGAGTAGTTTCGTTCCCTATCTTTGATCTCTTCTGTTCAATTCCCTTTCTTTGGAGACAGTGTCAGATTTTCAAGTACTCTCAACAGTCTGAATATTGGGACACTCGATCTCTCCAGAGAGATGAATGAGAGTGTATATTGTACCATTTTCTGATGGTTAGCATCTTGAACACCAACACCAGTGATGCCCATGGATGTAACATTGAAACATAGAAAACGTAGAAGCACAGACGATAGGAGGACTCCATTCGGCCCTTTGAGCCTATTCCATCATTCACCGCAGCATGGCTGATCATCCAACTCAGTAGCCTAATGCTGCTTTCTCCCCATACCCTTTGATCCCATCACTCCAAGTGCAATAGCGACCCATCTCTTCACAACATTCAATATTTTGATATCAACTACTTCCTGTGGTAATGATTTCCAGAGGCTCACCTCTCGTTGGGTGACGAAATGTCTCCTCATCTCTGATGGTCCACCCTGAATCCTTGGACACTGACAGGTCTCGACACACCCACCATCGGGAACATCCTCCCTGCATCTACCCTGTCTTGTTCTGTTAGAATTCTATTAGTCAATCTGAGATCCCCCCCCAACTCGTTCGTCTGAACTCCAGTGAAAACAATCCCTACGTAGTCAAACACTCCTCATACATCAGTCCTGCGAAACCCGGAATCAGCCTGGTACACCTTCGCTGTTATCCCTCAAGAGCAGCAAAAACGTTCCTCAGAAAAGGAGACGAAAACTGCACACAGACTTCTCGGTGTGGCCTCACCAAAGCTTGGGAAACCTGCAACAACACATCGCTGCTCCTGTACTCGAAATCTCCCACAAAGAAGGCCATCATACCATTTGTTTCTTTACCGCCTGCTGCACCTGCATGACAAACGTCAGAGACTGATTAGGCAGGGCACCAAGGTGCTTCTGTGAATTCCCGTCTCCCAACTCCCAACTCAATGTTCTGCCCAGTAAAACAAAGCATACCAAACACCTTCTTCACTTTCCTATATACTTGTGACTTCAATTGCAAGTATCTATGAACATGCACTCCAAGGTTCCTATTTAGCAACACACCACCAAGACCTTTCCACTGATTGCATAAATGCTGCTATGATTTGCCTTTCCAAAATGCAGCACCTCACATTTATAAAAATTAATCTTCATTTACTACTCCTCAGTACATTTTATTCTGAGATAACAATCTTTGATGTCCACAAGACCTCCAATGTTGGTGTCATCTGCAGATATCTATACCACAAAATTCACTTCCAAACCATTTATGTAAATGTCGAAAAGTAGTGGAAACAACACTGACCATTGTGGCACACCACTGGTCTCAAGCCTCCAGTTTGAATGGCAAAACTCCTCCACCACCACACTCTGTCATCTACCTTTGAACCAGTTCTGTAGCCAAATGGATGGTTTTCCCTGTATTCAATGAGATCTCACCTTGCAAACCATTCAGCAAGAGGAACTCTGTCGAATGCCTTATTGAAATGCATATCGATCACATGTACCGCTCTGCCCTCATAAATCCACTTCATTACTTCTTCAAAAAACTCAATTAAGTGCGTGAGACAGGATTTTGCACACACAAACCCATGTTGTCTACCCAAACTCAGTAACTACCTTTCCAAATACATGTAAATCCTGTCCCTCAGGATTCCCGTCAACATCTTGCCCACCACTGATGTCTGGCTCAATGGTCAATTCTTCCCTGGCTTTTCCTTACCACCATTCTGAAAGAGTGGCACCATGTTAGCCAACCGCCATTCTCCTGGCCCCTCATCTGTGACTATGGATGATACAAACAACTCAGCACGGGGCCCAACAATCACTTCCGAGGTTCCAATAGAGTTCTAGGGTAGACTTGGTCAGGTCCTGGGGTTTTATCCAACTATTTGCATTTAATACATCCAGCACTTCCTCCTCTGTAATGTGAAATTAAAAAAAAGATTTCACAATCTACTTCCCACATTCTATAATCTTCCATGTCCATCTTCACAGTAAACATTAATGCAAGATTTTCAATTAAATCTCCACCATCTCCTGCGGTTCCACCGGTAAGCTGCCTTGCTGATCTTTGTTTTTAGCTTTAACTTGTTTGATAAGAGATAAAGCTAACGAATATATATTATGACACGTGTTTCAAGCCTTTTAGAATTTAAAAAAGTCAGTAATTCTGTGCAACACGCTTAATACTGTAAATAGTATGACAGAGACACTTACCAGGGACACCAAAGATAGCGAGGATGGGATAGTAGCCACCTTGGATCACCCAAAGTACACACATGATCAGTGTTGACACGGATGGCCAATCCTGAGAAAGCCAGTAAAGACCAAGGGATAAATACCTGTCTATTGTCATAACATGCCAGTTTAATGCTATTAGAACCTGATCCATTGCTGTAACATTCCAGTCTGATGTTCCCATATTCGGCTCCATTGCTGTAACATTCTAATCTAATGTTCTCAGATTCTGATCCATTGTTGGAACATTCCAGTCTAATATTCCCATATTCGGATCCATTCTTTGAACATTCCAGTCTAAATTTCTCCGATTCTCATCCATTTCTGTAACATTCCATTCTAATAATCTCAGATATTGATCACTTCTCTCCCTTTCTGTGGAGCTGCTGATCCCTGTTAGTGTCAGGATGATGTTTCTACAGATGCTATAGGCTAGCTCATTGAAAAGAGGCCGGTATTAATACAAAAGAGAAACTCCCCAGAGATAATGTTAGAATCCATGGAAATTTACGTTAATTAAAATCGCTGAACACAGAGCTCCAGTTAACTTCCTTCAATCTTACACCTTTTCTGTCATAATAAAGCAGAACATGTATGATTCTAAATAGAAGACATTGCAGTCATTGAGGTCATTGAGGGAAGAATGACTGGAAATAGAAGGGAGAATGACCAGAAACATTCTAACTTCCATCAATTTCATTAGCAAGTTGCTTTCGAGATTTTCAGAGTACGAAATTTGGAAAAATAAAGTTGTTGCTTATATATATATATATATATATATATATATATATAGTCATTGACCAAAAAAACCAAGCACAAAACGGTGGGAATGCTGTTTAGATAATGTTCCCCAGTCATCGATGTTTGTGCAATGCATTTTTGGAATCATGTCAAATAAATTCAATGCAGAGTCAAGTGATGGATTCGTGAGGAAAGAGGAGCGAGTTCTGACAATATACACGAATCAAAGAAGGTTTAAAACAGTGAGCAGCAACAGTACAAATTGATGAGACTGTTTATAACTGCATTTGAAACATTTTTAGAGCCAGTTTACTTGTTTGATTTGTGGGATAATGTGTTAATCATCTGTAAGAATGGTGAGAGTTGGTCCTATATCCAGGGGAGTTTATGTGAAGGAGCAGTGATATTATTCAGATGGAAATGTTACAGAAATTATTTGACAGGTAGCTGTTAAGGTCATGTTTCCCCATTTCCGAGTATCAGAAGTAGGTTGCACAGTTTATAGTCTGGGCCCCACACATTTCAGGCGAAAATAAGGAAGTATTTATTCTCTCAATGGTGTTATGGTTCAAGCATGACCCTTCAATATATTTTTAAAGGATGCAGTCTGGACACTAACGTTTTCTTAGTTTAAAGTCAAATGTGAGGTGGATATTCCAGGTGGGATGAAGTTGGTCAAGCCACTTGATTTTAAGCAAGCAGAATTTATTTAAACACTATAGTTAAAACAAGAAAACAGAATTTAGAACAACTTTACTATTGATCACGTTAACTGATGCGATACAGCAACATTATTGGTGCATTGTTCCAATCATGTCACATCCCATAAACACATTATTTGGCAAAAAGACAAATTCAAAAATAGATTCTTAGACGCAGGAGGGAACATCATCAATAGAGATTTCAGAGACAAATTCAGTTAGGAATCATTTTCTGAAATTTGCAAACTTCCTGGTCTCCAGCACCTTGTGAGTGCCAGAGCTAAACCAATATGAGAAACAAACCTGAACTAGGAGAATTGACCACTCACGTGACACTGCTTAACTAGGCTCTTCCCTCGAAACCTCTGCCTTTAGGATCTCTCTTAAAAAAAGGACAAAATGACCTCATTAAAGTGACGGCAACTTCAACCTCCTTCCTTGAAAAAGAAACATCAATGTATGAAGTTGGGTTCATTTTATACTCTTTAGACTTAATATGTAAATACACTAACGCATATATACACCACATTGCCAATGACCATGCAAACATTCATTAACACAGTTTATTTCAGTCTGTTTGCTCCTGCCAAAGAATACCTCCATTTTTCATCCGAGTCTCCACAACGCCATCAGCAATTACGTTTTCTCGTCCGAGCATATGTATACTTTTCCAAATGAATCGTTTTAATAATAAGCTTCATCTCAACAGTCTGGAATTTTCTTCAACACCTTTAATTGGTTAGAATCAGCATATATGATTGTCTCAGACACATTACGAGGAGAAAGTGAGCACTGCAGATGTTGGAGATCAGAGTCCAGAGTATGATGTTGGAAAAGCACAGCATGTCAGGCAGCATACGTGTAGCAGGAGAACCTACGTTTCAGGAATGTGCGCTTTAACAGGAATGAAGCTTGTTGGCTGGTGGGCTGAGAGATAAATGGGAGGGGGGACGTAGCTGAGCATGCAATAAGTTAATGAAAATGGGGGAGAGGTCATAGGTCGGAAAGGAGGGGAGTGTCGGAAATGGGCGGGGAGTGTGGCTGGGGGCAATGTAGCTGAGACTGTGATAGGTAGATGAAGGTGGATGTGAAGAACGTAGGTATGAGAGAAGGTGCAGCATATATGTGGGAAGGAAGATGTACAGATAGGACAGGTCATGAAGGCGTGGCCAAGTTGGAAGGTAAGGTTACGGCTCAGAGCATATCTCCGGGATGAATGCACGAAACAGCCCATCCGCCCCGTGGCCGAACACTTTAACTCCCCTTCCCAAGGTCATGAAGGTCCTGGGCCTTTTCCATCGCCAAACGCTATTCAACCGACGCTTGGAGGAAGAACGCCTCATCTTTCGCCTTGGGACCCTCCACCATACGGCATTAATGCAGATGCCTCCTGTTTCCTCAGTTCTGCCCCCCCCTCCCCCACCTTATCCCAGAACCAATCGCCAACTTGGCACCAACCACTTGACCTGTCCGAGCTGTCCATCTTTCTTCCCACATATCCGCTGCAACTTCTCTCATACCTACGTTCTTCACATCCACCTTCATCTACCTATCACAGTCTCAGCTACATTGCCCCCAGCCACACTCCCCGCCCATTTATCTCTCAGCTAGTCAACCTACAAACCTCATTCCTGATACAGGCTTATGATCAAAACATCGATTACGCTGCTCCTCGAATGTTGTCTGACCTGCTGTGGTTTTCCCGCACCACACTTGCGAATCAGTCACATTACTGGCCACACCAATGTTTAAATGTTTTAATGCTGATACCAAGTTCAAAGTCTCCTTCTCAATTGCTGTATATTCCTGTGGATGAATTTTAAATTTCCTGGAGAAACATGCAATAGGTCTTTCTATCTTCTAGTTGTCGTCTTGTAAAAGTACAGTACTTACAACCACATCACTCACACCTATAGTCACCTTCAAATACTTTGCATAATTAGGTGTGGCTAATACAGCGGCAGTGAGTAACACAGCTTGCAGGCTGTCAAATGCTTTCTGACGTGCCGTTTAATGAATTTTCCTGCATTACATCAATAATTCGGTGAGTGGAGCAGCCACACTTTTATATTTCGGAATCAATTTCCAACATAAAACCCTCAATTCCAGCAATCACTTTTTGTACAGGGTATGGGAATCACCGCAATAATCTGTGTTTTCACATTCCGTGAGGTCCAATAACATGACCCACGTACGTGACTTTGACTTTGGCAAATTCACTCTTAGCCAGGTTTATCGCCAAGTCTCTCTCCTGAAGCCATTCGAACAATTTGCTGAATTCTGCAACACTGCTAACTGACAAAAAAGTAACTACTACCTTTTCTGCTTGAGTTCATGGATCTCTGCACATCGGAGTGCGTCTAGGAAAAAAATAACAAACAGTGACATCCACAGCTGACCATGGAGGAACCTGTTTCGGATACTCACAACACAGATAAAATAAGTTATAGTTTTTAACATGTCACCTTACTTTATGTTTACAGTAGCAGCTCGAAGTAGTGAGTTATTTTTTCTTGATTACATGATTTATTGTAATCATTCTGTTTATTAAATTTTTAAAATATAAAACACAAATACTAAGTTAGGCGGAAGAACGTTTTTAGTGTAAAAGCCAGTCCTATTATCTCCGTCTAAAATTTGAAGGAGAAAAGATGGCCTTTAGTAGATTGATAGGCTCTTCTTATCAGATGTAGGAGTTCAGGGAGATTTTACATGTTACTGATAAAACATCAGATCATTTCCTTGGTTTTAGTTTGATCAAAGTACTAAGTTCAAATTTTACTGGATTCTATCATCTTGGGGCATAATTTAAACTGCTTGGCCAAATTTGGATTACTTTTACATAGCAAAACAGCTGTACTATTTGTTTTGATGCTGATACTAGCGTTACTTTGTTAACTCATTCAGAATAATTCGTACTGTGTTAGGAAATCCTTGCTGGCTCCTCAAATTTCCTAAAGGTACAGTACATCTACATTTACAAAACAGTATAAATAGACAAAGTACTAAACGGATATTTGACAGTTGCTGGCAAATAGGACAAGATTAGTTTAGGATAACTGATAGGCGTGGATGAGTTGGACTGAACAGTCTGTTTCTGTGCAGTCCATCTCTCTGACTCAATGACTCTAAATGTTCTTATTATGTATGCCTAAAAATCACCAGGTTATCATACATACCAAACAAATGAGTAATCCTGAAATGACTTTATTGGTTCCTCTTTGAAATGTGGTTGGTGTATTTTTCATAACAAATGTCTTAACTCGAACTTGATACAGTCTATTCGGTGTAAAAAAAACCCAAAAATTGTTTCTGGACTTTGAGATAAGGCACATGCCTGCCCCATATTCTCAATACAGTCTTCCAAATGTGGAAGTAGGTATGAATCAGGTTTTGCATCTGTACTGACATATACGCTGTGTACCATCTGGTTTTGAAGCCATTATTACGGGTGAGCTCCAGTAACTACAACTCACTTTGATTATGTTGTCTTAGAGCATGTGTTCAATCTCATTTGTTAACAAATGTGTCAACGTTAGAGGGACGTGATGTGACCTTCTAACCACCTGTTGAAGGACCAGTACTCCAAAAGCTAATGCTTCCAAATACACCTTCCAACTTTTGTCGTGTGATTTTTAGCATTAGACTATTAAGTCTACAAGTATGTTGCTTAAGTGGAACAGCACCTCATAATTATCCTGCATCATGCATAATTAGATTATTACTTCCCAGTTTTTTTCGCAGATATTTCCCCTGCGATGCTAATAACAGTTTCTGGTCATTCTGATTTTCTACTGGAAGGTAACTCAAAAATTTAACCCAATTTTTGACAATATCCTCATTGAATAATCTAACCTGAGGAATGTCCACTTAAGAATCCTCTGAACACTGTTCTTCAGTATGTGCAGAATGCAGTAACTTAGTCTCCTTTTGTTTTACTTTCCTGTCAAAATACATTTTGAGCATATTAACATGATACACTCTGTGAGACTACTTTCTTCCTGGAGTCCTTGTCAAATAGTTCACCTCATTCAATCTCCTTTCGACTCGATAAGGTCAATGAAACGTTGCTTTTAAGGTTTACGTATCATTGGAAGCAATGATAACACCTTATCTCTGATAGAAAAATTGTGAGTTTTTGATTTTTATCTGCTTCCAATTTCATCTCACACTCTGATATTTTTAAGCATCAGTGTAGTCAATTCCCCCACTCTATTTACCAATTTCGAAAAATTTAACACATAGTCCAGAGTTGTGGTCTCTAAATTCTGACTCAGCAATTTCTCCTTCACCAATTTTAGTGACCCACTCAACTCATGCCCAAAAAATAAATTCAAACGGAATGATTTTGATAGATTTATTTATTATAGCTCTAATGACAAAAAGGACAAACGGAATTCCTTCATCACTGTCATGTGGATACTCTTCACAAAACACCCTTAACATGGTCTTGAACGTCTGATTCCATCTTTCTCGTGCTCCCTGCGATTCTAAATGGTCGGCAGTTTAGTTGATTTGTTTTATTCCTGAACTATTCATAAGTTCCCTGAATAACTTTGATATAAAATTTGACTCTTGACCTGGTGCTAACTCTGTAAGTAGTCCCTATCTTGTCAAAACTTTGAGCAGCTGTCCTACAATCCTTTAACCTGTGTTATTGCTTAAAGAAATGGCTTCTGAAACTGGCGTAGACACATCCATGATTGTTAACAAATACTGATTCCCACTTTTTACTTGAGGCAGGGGACCTACGCAATCAATTAAGAGTCTTTTTAAATGTTTCCCAAATGCAGGAGTAGTCACTAAAGGTGCAGATTTTATTACTGCCTGTGGTTTTCAAATTACTTGACATGAAAGATATATCTGATAAAATTCAATTATATTGTGACGCAGTCCAAGCCTTTTTTAGCTTGAGTTTCATTTGCCTAAAATGATCTCTTGCTCGTCATTTATGTGCTCCCAGCAACACATATTTTTCTGTAACACACTGGTAATACAATTACCTTGTTTTTGAGGTTCACGTTATTCATGAAATTCTGCCCATTTCTCATTTGCAATGGTCTCCAATACCTCATAGAGACTTTTCTTAACGATTGAGATGCACTCAGATTCTTCTTCCGTGTATGCGCTTTGATACAATTGCTTCGGTTTTTCATCTTTCTGTTGTAACTCAGTTAATTTCTCAAATGAAAAATTTTCACTTTGTCATTGACCTGTTCCTGATTTGTCTCATCCATTTGATCATCTGTGGTCTCTGATAAACCTACCACACATCGTTATCTGAATTCTTTAATTTCATTTTCTGTTTCAACTAGTGATTGTGTGATCTAGTTATCACACAATCAGTGAAAACATAATAATACCAGGATAAACTACCTAGAATGCCTCAGTTGCCTGATTTTCCACTGACTTTTCAAATACAGTAGGCAGCACATCTATCTGTGAACCAGCTATATTGTTACCAAGGACAAATTGTACTCCGGGAGCTGAGAGTTATTCCCGGACAGCTGCCACCACATCTCAACTTTTCACTGGACACGCTAACCTCACTCTACATACTGGAGCACTTCTTGCATCAGTATGAATTCGAGTAGTATCGCTTTTATTTGGCAACAGGCCTTCTAAGTTACGTATCTCCTCAAGTCTCACCATCAAAGACTGCCATGATCCGTCCCTAAATAGTGTAATTTCTTTACCTGCTGCTCTTGGCATATGTGAGAAAACCTTGCCTTAGCAAGTAAATAGTTTAAGAAAATCTGTCACGTCTTGTTTAACCAACTTCCGACCAAGTTGTACACGTTGGTGCGTCGCTTTAGCCTCCAATGTGCTTTGCTTTACTGCTTCAAAATAAAAGGAGAAAGTGAGATCTGCAGATGCTGGAGATCAGAGCTGAAAATGTGTTGCTGGAAAAGCGCAGCAGGTCAGGCAGCATCCAGGGAGCAGGAGAATCGACGTTTCGGGCATAAGCCCTTCCTCAGGAATGAGGAAAGTTTGTCTAGCAGGCTAATATAAAAGGTAGGGAGGAGGGACTGGGGGAGGGGTGTCGGAAATGTGATAGGTGGAAAGAGGTCAAAGTGAGGGTGATAGGTCAGACTGGGGTGGGGGCGGAGAGGTCGGGAAGAAGATTGCAGGTTAGGAAGGCGGTGCTGAATTCGATGGATTTGACTGAGGCAGGGTGGGGGGAGGGGAAATGAGGAAACTGGTGAAATCCGAGCTCATCCCTTGTGGTTGGAGGGTTCCTAGGCGGAAGATGAGGCGCTCTTCCTCCAACCGTCGTTTTGTTGTGGTCTTGCGGAGCGTTTCAGAGAACACCTCTGGGACACCCGAACCAACCAACCCAACCACCCGGTGGCTCAACATTTCAATTCCCCCTCCCACTCCACCAAGGATATGCAGGTCTTTGGACTCCTCCATCGTCAGACCACAACAAAACGACGGTTGGAGGAAGAACTCCTCATCTTCCGCCTAGGAACCCTCCAACCACAAGGGATGAACTCGGATTTCACCAGTTTCCTCATTTCCCCTCCCCCCACCCTGTCTCAGTCAAATCCATCGAATTCAGCACCGCCTTCCTAACCTGCAATCTTCTTCCTGACCTCTCCGCCCCCACCCCAGTCTGACCTATCACCGTCACCTTGACCTCTTTCCACCTATCACATTTCCGGCGCCCCTCCCCCAGTCCCTCCTCCCTACCTTTTATCTTAGCCTGCTGGACAAACTTTCCTCATTTCTAAAGAAGGGCTTATGCCCGAAACGTCGATTCTCCTGTTCCCTGGATGCTGCCTGACCTGCTGCGCTTTTCCAGCAACACATTTTCAGCTCTGCTTCAAAATAAATTCTTGCTTAAAGTGTTTTCCGAAATCAGGCTTCACAGTACTTCTTCTAACCCACTAACATTGTGCCTTCATATGGATACTTTATTGCAGTGAAAACACGGGAGCTCTTAATTTTTCTTTGCCCTTCATGGGTTTCCATTTTACCCTGTGGTAAGTTATCTTTATTATCTTTACCGGGATCTATCTTTCCCTCATTGCGTGAGGTTTTCTTTATTGCCAAATTTCTATCCCTCATGTATTGAAATTTATTTTGGAAGCCCAACTTTAATTTACAAACCAAGTCGTAATCATCAACCATTTCAGCTGCAATCTTGCTGTTTAACTCTCTGATCTTCCACTTGAGTTCTCATTACCTCAGGAATGTTTGAACTCCTTCAAAATAATTGTCTCTCTAAGATAGTCACGTTTAATTTTTTTTTATATATTCGCTTATTCACCTATCAAAATTCCTTACTTTGATTCTTCCAAACTCAATGTGCGTTTGACTACAGTCCCTCCTTCGACTTCTGCATTGCTATCTGTAGGATTCTGGCACAGGCTCATATGCACTTAAGATGGATTCCTTCACCTCCTCATATGCCTCAGATACCTGCTCTGACAGTGATGCGAGTACCGCACTAACTTTACTTCCAGATTTACTTGGTTCAACAAAACCCATATGGGCACTGGCCACTTCATTTGTTTAGCCACTTACTCAATTAAGTTGAAAACGTTTCTGCATTCTTATTCTCAAATTTAGCAATGCATGGGTATATTTGAAGAGATTTGAAGACTTTGAGTGCGAGCAGCAGCTAAGGTAAGACAGTTTGTTTTAAAATTACTTACCGGTAGAAGGCAGCGGTGTTTTTTTCTCTCTTTACAGAAAGAGCGGGAGCAGCAGGGGGAAGTGACGAAGACCGGAGGGGCAGCCGGGAAGGAAAGCAGTGAGTATAAATACTCACCCTTCGACGCCAACGGTCACTTTGAGTGCGAGCAGCAGCTAAGGTAAGACAGTTTGTTTTAAAATTACTTACCGGTAGCGGGCAGCGGTGTTTTTTTCTCTCTTTACAGAAAGAGCGGGAGCAGCAGGGAGAAGTGACAAAGACCGGAGGGGCAGCCGGGTAGGTTTTGTTTCCCTTTAAAAGCGCGCAGAAGACCTGAGGGGCACCAGTATCCTTGGTGGGAGGTTGCTAGTGCTCTTGGGGGGGTTTAAACTAACTCTGCAGGGGCATGGGAACCCAGACTGTAGCTTTAGGGTGCAGGACCTGGAGTGTAAGGAGGTTAGGAACATGACATCAATTTCAAAGGAGGGTACCTGTAAACAGGAAAGTGGTTTGAAGTGTGTATACTTCAATGCAAGAAGTATATGAAATAAGGTAGGTGAACTTGCAGCGTGGGTTGGTACCTGGGACTTCGATGTTGTGGCTATTACGGAGACATGGGTAGAACAGGGACAGGATTGGCTGTTGCAAGTTCCAGGCTTTAAATGTTTTAGTAGGGTCAGAGGTGGGGGTAAAAGAGGGGGAGGTGTGGCATTGCTTGTCAAAGATAGAATTACAGCTGTGGAAAGGACGATGGATGAAGACTCGCCATCTGAGGTAGTTTGGGCTGAGGTTAGGAATATGAAAGGTGAGGTCACCCTGTTAGGAGTCTTTTACAGGCCTCCTAATAGTCCTAGAAACGTTGAAGAAAGGATTGCGAGGATGATTCAAGAGAAGAGTGAAAGTAATAGGGTGGTTGTTGTTATGGGGGACTTTAACTTTCCTGATATTGATTGGGAAAGCTATAGCTCTAGTTCGTTAGATGGGTCAGTGTTTGTCCAATGTGTGCAGGAGGGTTTCCTGACACAATATGTAGATAGGCCAACAAGAGGTGAGGCCATACTGGATTTGGTTCTGGGTAATGAACCAGGCCAGGTGTTAGAATTAGAGGTAGGTGAGCACTTTGGGGACAGTGACCACAATTCGGTGACTTTTACTCTAGTGATGGAGAGGGATAAGTGTGCACTACAGGGCAAGAGTTATAGATGGGGGCAGGGAAATTATGATGCTGTGAGGCATGACTTCGGATGTGTGGCCTGGAAAAGTAAGCTTCAAGGCAAGGGTGTAATTGATATGTGGAGCTTGTTCAAGGAGCAACTATTGAGTGTCCTTGATAAGTATATGCCCGTCAGGCAGGGAGGAAAGGGTCGTGTGAGGGAGCTGTGGTTTAATAAGGAATTGGAATCCCTTGTTGAATGGAAGAGGGCGGCCTATGTAAAGACGAGGCGTGAAGGTTCAATTGGGGTGATTGAGAGTTATAAGGTAGCCAGGAAGGACCTGAAGAGAGAGCTAAGAGCAGCAAGGAGGGGACATGAAAGGTCCTTAGTTGGTAGGATTAGGGAAAACCCTAAGGCTTTCTATAGGTATGTCAGGAATAAAAGAATGACTAGGGTAGGAATAGGTCCAGTCAAGGATAGTAGTGGGAAGTTTCGTGTGGAGGCTGAAGAGATTGGGGAGGCACTGAATGAATACTTTTCGTCAGTATTCAATCAGGAACAGGACATTGTTGTCAATATGAGTACTGAGTCACAATTAAGTAGAATGGATGGTTTTGAGGTATGTAGAGAAGAGGTGTTGGAAAGTCTGGAAAGGGTGAAAATAAATAAGTCCTCTGGGCCTGATGGCATTTATCCTTGGATTCTCTGGGAAGCAAGGGAGGAAATTGCAGAGCCATTGGCCTTGATTTTATGTCCTCGTTGTCTACAGGAATAGTGCCAGAAGACTGGAGGCTAGCAAATGTGGTTCCCTTGTTCAAGAAGGGGAGTAGGGATAACCCTAGTAACTATAGGCCAGTGAGTCTCACTTCTGTTGTGGGCAAAATCTTAGAGAGAATTGTAAGGGATAGGATTTATGAACATCTGGATAGGAATAATGTGATCAAGGATAGTCAGCATGGTTTTGTGAAGGGCAGGTCGTGCCTCACAAACCTTATTGAATTCTTTGAGAATGTGACTATGGAGGTGGACGAGGGGAAAGCAGTAGATGATTTTCGTAAGGCGTTTGATAAGGTTCCCCATGGTAGACTACTGCAAAAAATACGGAGGTATGGCATTGAGGGTGAGGTGGAGGTTTGGATTAGGAGTTGGCTGGCTGGAAGAAGACAGAGGGTAGTAGTTGATGGCAAAGGTTCATCTTGGAGTGCCGTCACTAGCGGTGTTCCGCAAGGATCTGTTTTGGGACCATTGCTGTTTGTCATTTTTATAAATGACCTGGAGAAGGGGTTAGAAGGTTGGGTGAGCAAGTTTGCGGATGATACGAAAGTCGGAGAGAGTTGTAGACAGTGAAGAAGGATGTGGCAGGTTACAGCGGGATATAGATAAGCTGCAGAACTGGGCAGAAAGGTGGCAAATGGAGTTCAATATAACTAAGTGTGAGGTGATTCACTTTGGTAAGAGTAATAAAAAGATGGGGTACTGGGCTAACGGTCGGATACTTGGTAGTGTGGATGAGCAGAGGGATCTTGGTGTCCATGTACACAAATCTTTGAAAGTTGCCACCCAGGTAAGTAGTGTGGTGAAGAAGGCATATGGCGTACTGTCTTTTATTGGTAGAGGAATTGAGTTCCGGAGTCCTGAGGTCATGTTGCAGTTGTATAAGACTCTGGTGCGGCCGCATCTGGAGTATTGTGTGCAGTTTTGGTCGCCATACTATAGGAAGCATGTGGAGGCACTGGAACGGGTGCAGAGGAGGTTTACCAGGATGTTGCCTGGTATGGTAGAAAGATCGTATGAGGAAAGGCTGAGGCACTTGGGGTTGTTTTCATTGGAGAAAAGAAGGTTTAGGGGTGACTTGATAGAGGTGTATAAGATGATTAGGGGTTTAGATAGGGTCAACAGTGAGAATCTTTTTCCACGTATGGAGTCAGCTATTACAAGGGGGCATAGCTTTCAATTAAGGGGGGCAGGGTAGGTATAGGACAGTCGTGAGTTCATGGAATGCCCTGCCAGTAGCAGTGGTGGACTCTCCCTCATTATGGGCATTTAAGCGGGCATTGGATAGGCATATGGAGGCTAGTGGGCTAGTGTAGGTTACGTGGGCTTGGATCGGCGCAACATCGAGGGCCGAAGGGCCTGTGCTGCGCTGTATTCTTCTGTGTTCTATATTCTATGTTCTAGATCCTCACCAGGACTTTGGCTATGATGAGGTTGCTCATCCGGTTCTCATTAAGCTGACTTCCTACCTTCACCTCTATCCTCTTACGGCGACTTTACTAAGTGCCAATTTCTGAACTTTAATCACCTGCCATTGTATTCTAGCCATTTCCAAAGACTCCATTGGCATTTCCACCAAATTTAAATGTCAGGCTATTGCTGTAATTAACTCTCCTTTTCTCACAGACAAATGCAAACCCTAAGAAAGGCAATCAAGAATCATTTGCTCAAGCTTGCAAACTTCCTGGTGTCCAGCATCTTGTGACTGCTTGAGGTAGAGCAAACGAGGAAAAAGCTGAACTGGGGCAATTGAACATTCTCCTGCCATTGTTAAACTAAGCTCTAGGCATTAATCTAAGCTCTTCCTAGACCGCTCAGCACGTCTGTCTTTGGGACGTCTCTATAAAAAGAAATACAAGCACTAACTAACCTTTTTAAAGAGAAAGCATCAGCACAAATGTAATTTGTATTTTAAACTGATCATTCCAGGGAGCAATATAGACTTTTGATTCCTGTTTGAATAATAAATTAAATGTTATGTGGAACAGGGTTGATCAACTGAATGAGCTGCATATGTTCCTATATTTGCACTTGTATCACATAGCTCTTACTTTGATGAGAAGGAAAACAATTTCTAAATAAGGATTCTTCTTTTTCAGATTGATATAAGGATATTCTTTTCTTCTGAGGTCAGTGCTGACTGTAAAATCCTCATTCCCAGGAAGCAGGACTTGCTGGCTTATGGAAAGTATTCAAGTTTGAGCTTCATAGGATGGCCAAAGGTTTATTTAGAACACACAGAAGCGGGATGTTCAACCACAATCAGATCAGCAATGATCTCTCAATAATACTGCAATTGCTGCTCTTAGCTTGGGTAGCTTTCTTAACCAATCCTTCGAGGCTGCTATTGTGCCTGAGGAAGATGATTCAACCACCCAGGATTGCAACCCTCTAATAGAACATTAATTTTCTCTAAAATGCAAGGCAGAATCAGGATTCCGTAATTGAGCACATAATGTGCCCTTTAAAGCTTCAACACTAAAGTAGTAAAGAGTCGGGATAAATGTAGAGTTTGGAAGCCGTAAATCGTGGAGAGCCACATATATCAGTGTATCTGACTGATTTGGATGAGGGCAGTGAATTTATACGTGTTCAATTAACTCATGCGTCAGATGTCATTCGCTAAGTTGTCAAGTGGAGTATGAGACTCTCCAGTGGGACATAGGCAGGGGAAGTGAGTGCACAAGCATTCGTCAGAAACAGTAGCATTGCATACGTTATGGGAACTTGAATATTATGGCACAAAGGATAAAACAACAGAAAAAGATTGAAATGGAGAAACATCCCAGAACTTGGTGATCCAGAGAGATCTGTCTGTCCTCGTTCATGATTCTCTCAAAAAGTTATCATGCAGATAGATGAAGTGCCAGAAGATAATGAAATGATGCTTTGTTTCTGCAAAAGCATTGAACTTTCAAACAGTCGTATTCTTCGTGCATTGTGCAGTTTGATCTCCTTAACTGAGTTCAATCCCTGAGATATTGACCTTCACATATTCCTGGGATGAAGAGTTTATGATCTCAAAGTTTAGTTGGTGAAATCTGAGAATGAGCATATTGAATCATATAAGACCTTCAGTAGTGTGGATTAGGTGCATATCGCATGGATACTTCTGCTTGTGATGGAGACTAAATGTTAGGGAAATAGTCATTGAATGAGATATTTTCATTTTAACATATATATATATAAACATGAATCTTTAAAGCAAAAACTCTTGACCGACATGATAATAAGTAGTATTGCTATAAATGGCAGATGTTTCGCTTTGGAAACATTTAGAGAGAGTTCATGACATTCAGTCTGGATTTGGGGTAACACTATTGCATGTTGAAACTCAGAGAAGGAGATTATTTATGCTGTCTGTGAAACAACAGCTCACAACCCACTGTCTCTCTTTACAGCAGCAAGCTGAGAAACCCAACGCTATATTTCCCAGTCGTGCTGAATTTCTGTGGAGTATGTTTTGTTAAAATAAAAACCCGACATCTGAAGAAAGGTCATTCAGCCAAAACAACTGGTCAAGGAATGGAGTCTTGCACCGGCAACCTGTGTGAGCAGATTGGCTTCGCAACACCAACTAGTATTATCTGTTACTTCTTCTTGGTCATGAGTTTAACGATCATTTGGTCGAATTGTTTCAAAGTGAAAAAGTGTGGCAGTGGAAAAGCACAGGAAGTCAGGCAGCCTTCGAGGAGCACAGAGTCGAAATTCCGGTCATAAGCCCGTCATCAGGCATTCATGATGAGGAGCTTATGCCTGAAGCGTTGATACTCCTGCTCCTGGGACGGTGTGCTTTTCCAGCGCCACAATTTTTCACTCTGATCTCCAGCATCTGCAGTCCTCACGTTTTCCTCCAAGCGTTTCAAAGATAACAGAGTGAAGAGCGTTACTTTTCCTCATTGTAGCTTTGTTTGTGGAGTTTTGCTTGAAAATAACTACGATGTTTTTGCTTAATATTTAAACTTGGCAGACTTGTTAACGCTGAATTAGATAAAGTCTGAGACCTGTATTTATTTTTAATGTCAACATCTCACTCATAAATACGTTTCCCATCTGACCCAACATTAAAACATGTTTTAGACTACCAAACATTACACACATCCCGTTTGCATGTAATCTCTACAGTCATAGATTCAAAGGGTTATAGAATCCAACAGCACAGAGACAGACCCTTTTGTGCAAACTTGTCAGAGCCGACCAAACCATCCATCCAGGCTAACTCCATTTCCCTGCACGTGGACCATATCCTTCTCAACATTTTTTATCCAAGTATTAATCCAAATATTTTTCAATAGTTGTTAATATAACCGCCCCAACCACGCCCACTGGCAACTCAATCCAAAATCGTACGACCGCCTGACTAATAGAGTTGTCCTGCAGGTTCTCTTTTATTCTTTCCCGTCTAACAATAAACTGATGCCCTGTCTAATTGTGACTCCAATTTCAGAGAACCGTGCACCTCAACTCCACTCCACTCCTTAACATCCTACCATTCACCAAAAAGTTCCTATCTTGATTTGACTTTCCAATATTCAAGAACTCACACTTCGCTGGATTAAACTCCACTTGCCGTTTCTTGGCCCACTTCTCCAATTGATCAGGTTCCGACTTCAATTTCTCATAACCTTCCTCATTGTGCATTTTGCCAACTATTTTAATGCCATCTTAAAACTTACCAACTATGTGTTGTGCACTCTCATCCAAATCATTGATATAGGTAACAAACAGCAATGGGCTTATCACCGGCCCATACGCACTCCACTAGTCACTGGCCTCCAGTATAAATGCATCCTTCCACTGTTACCGTCTGCTCCCTACCATCAAGATGATTGTGTATCCAATTTGCCATATTCCGCAGGATTCCATGCAATCTAACCTTCCACAGCAGCCTATCAACAGGAACCTTATCAAAGGCCTTTCTGAAATCCATACAAACTACATCTCCCACCTCATCAACGTTATTGTCTACTTCATCAAAGAACACTAACAAATTTGTAAGGCATGTTCTCCCACGTACAAAGCCATGCTGATTACTCTCCAAAAGCATTTATTTCTTATCTCTCAGAATCTTCTCAGAAAACGAACCCACCACAAACATCAAGCTTACTGGTCTGCAATTCCCAGGCTTTTCTTTGCAGTCTTTCTTGCATATTGTCACAACGTTCGCTGCTCTCGAGACTTCACCTGTAGCTGACAGTGTTGCAAATATATCTAGCCAAGGTTCTGCAATTTCTACTCGAACCCCTTGCATTGTTCCTGGATATATCTGGTCAGGACTAAGACATGCATCCAAATTCATGCACTCTAATACATCCAACAACTCTTCTGCTGTAAAATAGAATGTCCACAAGATATCACCAATAACTTGCCCAAGTTCCCATGTATTCAAATGTTTCTCCACAGCAAACACAAAGGAGAAATATTCATTGACAACCATACCCTGGTTCTTCACAGACATTTCTCTTTGGTCCTTAAGGTATCTTATTCTCTCTCTACTTATTCTTTTTCCTTTAATATATTTAAAAAACCTCTTTTGATTCACGCTAACCTTCTCAGCCAAGACTAACTTCTTCCCCGTATTCGCCTTTCTGATTTCCTTCTTCAGTAAACTCTTGTATCCCTTGTATACCTTCAGAGTTTCTCTTATCCCCAGCTGCCTGTACCCGGACCATGCATCCCTCCTCTTTCTGGTCAACGTCTCAATATCGCTTGTCATCCAGGGTTCCCTTTTCCTGCCAACCCTCACAGGACCGTATAGACATTGAACTCTAACTATCCCAGTTATAAAAGTCTCCCACTTGTCGGAAATCAGTTTATCAGTAAACAAACTATTCCCATCAACCCCGCAATATCGTGCCTAGTCCCATTAAAATTCATGTTAGCCCACTTTAGAATGTGAACCTATGGACCAGTATTATCACTCTCCACAACTGTTTTGAAATTAACACAACCATATTCACTGGTCCAAAAGTGCTCCCGCACTGTCACCTCAATCACCTATCCTGCACTATTTCACAAAAATAGTTCATGTTTTGCCCCAATTGGGTGCAGAACCCCTTATTAAATGCTTGAGGAAACATTCCTGAACGCACTGAGCAAATTCCACTCCAACTAAGCATTAAAGTTGTGGCAGTCCCATTCTATGTTAGAAATATTTCAATCTCCTATTATTGCAACCTTCTTGTTCCTGCAAATTTCCCCAGTCTCCCTTCATAGTTGTTTCACTAATTCCTATTGACTATTTCGGGGCCAATAGTACAATCCCAAATACGTTACCATCCCCTTCATATTTCTTAGCTCCACCCAGAAAGCCTCACTGATGAATCCTCAGTTATTTCAATCTCTGATTACTGCTGTAAAAACTTATAAATTTCCAAAAGTATTTTCCAAGTGCTAATATAACTTTGGTAGTCGACCCTAACAGTTTTTTCTGAACTGACGTTAGGCTGACTGTTCTGTCCATCACTGCTTTACTTTCCTCTCTCTATCATGTTAAACAGTAAAATTACATTTCCCACCATCCAATCTGCAGGAACTGCTCCAGAGTCAATGGAATGTTGGAAGAAGGCGGCAATTGACCATGTATTTTCCGGTATCCATTGACCTAAACAACCAGGAATGTAGACCTAATATGATTAACAGTTTATGCTAAGCCAACACCTTCATAGCAAAAATCTGTCGAGTGAAGAAATCTAGCCATTTGCTGTGCCCGGGAGTCAATCTTCTGTTTTTAATGTACAGCAACAAACTACCTGTGACGTGTTTTTGATTTTTTATTTAAAATATTATCAGCTTTTTGATTTTTGGTGTGAATGTGCTCACATTGTTTTACAATTCGTGCTCACATACTGAATCTGTCTACTTCATGTCTCATCTTCATTATGTTCTTAACATAGTTTGTTCTCTTGTGTATCAGCTTCCACCTTGTGCAATCGAATGGCATGTCATCCAAACGTTCATCATCAATTTGGTTATTGTTCAAATATACGAATACTAAAGTATCCTTTGACAAGGTCTCACAGCAGGTTGAAAAATAAGAGAAAAAAAAAACCATGTTGTCGGGGCAATTTATCAGCATGGGTAAAGGATTAGCTGACTGGCAGGAGGTAAAGAGTAAGGATGAAGAGGACTTTTTCAAGGAAGGTATTGGTGATTAGGAGAGTTTTGCAGGAATCAGACTTGAGACTATTCATGTCATACATCAACAATCTGGACAACGGAACTGATGGAATTGTTGATAAGTTTGTAAATGTCACATAGGCAGGTAGCTGCACAAGTACTTGGACAGATGAGGAGAATGGATGAAGAAATGTAATAAAACGTGGGAAAGTGTGAGGTAGCAGCTTTGGTAGGAAGAATGGAGGTATTGACTATTTTCAAAAAGGGGACAGTCTTCTATAATATACAACACAGAACATAGAAAAGTACAGGACAGAACAGGCCCTTGAGCACACGATGTTGTGGCGAGGATTAAGCCTAATGTAAAATGAAATAACCTAACTTATACACCCCTCAATTTACTGTGATCCATGCGCATGCCCACTATTCGCTTAGATGTCCCGATATAGTTCTGCTTCCCCCACCACCGCTGACAACGCATTCCATGCATTCACAACTTTCTATGTAAAGATCCTACCAGCGATATCCCCTCTATACCCTTCTCCTAATATGTTAAAGCGATGACCCCACATACCAGTCAATTTTGCCCTGGGGAAAAGTCTCTGGCTACTGACTCTATCCATGCCTCTCATTACCTCATTACCTCATACCTCCATCAGATCACCTCTCTTCCTCCTTCTCTCCAGAGAGAAATGTCCGAGCTTAATCAACCTTTATTCATAAGGCAAGCATTCCAGTCCAGGCAGCATCCTGGTAAACTTTCTTTGCACCCTCTCCAAAGCCTCTGTCTCTTTTCGAAAGAAGGGCGACCAGAACGGGAGACAAGATTCCAAGTGTGGTTTCGCCAGGGACTTGTAGAACTGTAGTAAAACCTCGCAGCTCTTAGACTCGATACCCTTGTTAATGAAAGCCAAAACACTACATGCTTTCTTAACTGCCTATCCACTTGGGTGGCAACTTTGAGGGGTCTATGTACTTAAACACCAAGATCCCTCTGTTCCTCTACTCTGCCAAGAATCCTGTCTTTAATCCTATATTCAACATTCGAGTTTGAACTTCCACAATGCATCACTTCGCATTTATCCAGGTTGAACTCCAACTGCCATTTCTCAGCCCAGCTGTATATGTCACACTGCAGCCTGCAGTAGCCCTCTATACAATCGACGACACCTCAAACCTTTGTGTCATCTGCATATTTACTAACCCAGCCCTCAACCTCCTCATCCAAGTCACTTATCAAAACTACAAAGAGCAGAGTCCCAAGAACAGAGCCGTGCTGGACCCCACTCAACACTGACCTCCAGGCAGAATACTTTCCATCGACAACCACTGTTTGCCTGCTGTCAGCCAACCAATTCTGAATCCAGATAGCCAGATGTCCCAGTAATCCATATCGCCAGGGACTTGTAGAACTGTAGTAAAACCTCGCAGCTCTTAGACTCGATCCCCTTTTGGGCGGCACGGTGGCACAGTGGTTAGCACTGCTGCCTCGCAGCGCCAGAGACCCGGGATCAATTCCCGCCTCAGGCGACTGACTGTGTGGAGTTTGTACGTTCTCCCCGTGTCTGCGTGGGTTTCCTCCGGGTGCTCCGGTTTCCTCCCACAATCCAAAGATGTGCAGGTCAGGTGAATTGGCCATGCTAAATTGCCCGTAGTGTTAGGAAAGGGGTAAATGTAGGGATATGGGTGGGTTGCGCTTCGGCGGGTCGGTGTGGACTTGTTGGGCCGAAGGGCCTGTTTCCACACTGTAATGTAATCTAATCTAATCTAATCTCCTGATTTTGTGAATGAACCTTCCATGTGGAACCTTATCAAATACTTTTCCGAAGTCCATACCGTGAAGTGTGAAGTGACTTGGGAATTCTCTTTCACGGGTGGCAGTTAGGACGGCAAATGCAACATTTGCGTTTACTTCGAGAGGGTTAACTTACAGAAGCATGAATGCATCGCTGAGGGTGTATAAAGCCTTGGTCAGGTGCAGTTAGAATATTGGCAGAAGTTTTGGGTCCCTTAACATAAGAAAGATGTGCTTATCTGAGAGAGATTCTAGAGGAGATTTACAAGAATGAAGAAGGGCTTGGAATTGAGGGGCAATTGAGGACTCTGGGAGTGTACACCATGAAAGTTGGAAGAATGAGGGTAGGATCTGTTTGAAATGTAGAGAGTACTGAGGGGACTTGAAAAAGTGAAAGTCGAGAAGATGTTTTCACTACTAGGTCAGACGAGAATCCGAGGGCATAGACTGAGAGTGAAGGGACGTTCCTTTAGAACTGAGATGGGGAGTCATTTCTTCAGCCAGTCAATGTTGAACCTGTGTAACGCATTGCTGCAGAATGCTGTGGAGGCCAAGTCAGTATTTGTATTCCTCCTCATCTCCATCAAGAATAAGTGAGCCCTTGCAGGTATTTTCTGCCCTCTGGTTATAGATGAAACGAAAGGAAGTGACAAAGATAATTTTTGCAGATGACATGAAAATTAGTGGAGTTGGATTGAATGAGCAAGGAGATCCAAAGTTTCAGGAGGTTACAGATCAGTTGGAAAGCTATGCAGATAAATGGCAAATTCAGTTTAATCTGGACACGTGTGAGATGATGTCAAAGTCAAGAAGAAAGTTTGGATACTGAGGGATATTGATATACAGAAGGAGCTTGGTGCAAGTCAGTAACTCCCTGAAAATGGCAACAGAAGTGTTTCAGATGGGAAAGAATACAAATGGAACACTAGCCTTCATCGGTCACAACGTTAGGTAAAGTGGTTTGCATCTGATGTTGTAATTGTATAAAACCTTTGTTTGGCCACATTTGGAGTACTGTTTGCAGTTCTCATCTCCACACAGTAGGAAGGATGTGGAGGTTTTGGAGAGGGTGCAAAAGGGTTTATCAGCATGTTGCCTGTGTAAGGTTTTTTAAGGGTGTGTTAGGTGTAAGAGGGAATTAAATGAAGTTGGATTGTTTTGCAAGAGTATCTGAGGCTGACAGGCAACTAGGTACAAGAATATAACATTCAGCGAGGGAGAGATAATGTGAATAGTCGGAATCTCTTTTCCAATGTGTAAGCTTCAAATTCTAGAACGCATAGGTTTAAGGTGAGAAAGAGAATGTTTAAACGAGATGTGTGAGGCAAGTTATTTTTTTACAGAGAGAGTTGGAGATTTCCGACGGAAATCATAGAAGCAGAAATGTGAGCAAAAGTTGAAGTGGCATTTCAACAGAAACACGAGCAGGCAGAGAATAGAGGGATATGGACCATGTGTCGGCAGATGGTATGAGTTAGAATAGCATCTTGGACAGCACAGACATAGCGGTCCAAAGAGCCTGTTGCTTGCTGTCCTGTTCTATTTTTTAACATCCCAGCATCTGCCTGATCAGAGCCCCTCAGACTCTTGCATGTTTCATTCCATTTCCCTCTCGGTTTCTAAACTTCAATGTGTTCAACCTCAACCTATTCAACCTCTTCTCATTGGAAAGTCCCTCCATTCCCAGTATCAGCTGAGTGAACCTTCTCTGGACTGCCTCCAATGTGACAATATCTTTCCTTCAGGCACTCTCACTGTTCATAATATTAAAGGTGTGGTCTGACTTGTACCTTGCATAGTTTTAGCTAGACTTCCCTATTTTAGACCCCATTCCCTTTGTACTAAATGCCAGCATTTGATTTAACTTCTTTATTACCTGTTGACCCTGAAAGCTACCTTTTCCAGATTGATAAACAAGAACTCCCATAATCCTTTCTGCTGTCACTCTGTAACCAAATACTGTTAGCCTGACAGTAAGTCGGGAGCATACTGAAATTGTTAGAAAGGATATACATTAACTGGCCACTGAGAAACACATTTTATATAAGAGAATTTGTTTTGACCCTGTTAGATTTTATTTTTTTGTGTGAATATAAATGACAGAATTGTAAGAGTGTAGGAGGGGTGTAGTTGCATGGGGGATATGGTGTTTTTGAATTATCAGAAGCCTTTACGCAAGTTTCAATAAGGACTAATAAGTAACTTGGTGAGAATAGGGCCCCTTAAAGGTCAATAAGGTCGCCTATGTGTGGAATCAGAGGAGATGGGTGACATATCAGACAAAATAATCTTGTCAATATTTACTGTGGAGAAAGACATGGAAGCTTGGGGAAATAAATAATGATATTTGGAAAGAAACTTCAGCAGAGAAAAGAAAGTGTTGGAATCTTAAAACAAATAAAGGTAGATCAATCCTCAATAGCACCTTATGTGTATCCTAGAATATTGTGGGAAGCGAGGGAAGACATTGCAGTGTCCCTAGCAGAGATATTTATATTATCAACAGACGCTGTGAGGTACTGGAAGACTGGAGGGCGGCTAATGCTGTTCCATCATTTAAGGGCCGCAGGGAAACCTAGGAAATTACAGCCCAGTCATCCAAGTGATGGGCCAGTTGTTGGAGGAGAGTCTGAGAGAAAGGAGCTACGTATATATGGAAAGACAAGGGCTCATTAGAGATGGCTTTGTGAGTGGAAAACCGTGCTTCACAAAATTGACTCTTCGAGGAAGTGGCCAAAAGATAGATGACGTCAGAGCAGTCAACATTGTCCACATGGACTTTAGTGAAGCATTTAACAAGGTTCAAGGGGATGTGGAACATCTAGTCAAGAGGAAGAAGGAAGCTTACTTATGTTTGAGGAAGCAAGGGTCAGACAGGTTTCTAGATAGTAACATGGTGCAGCACAATCGCTCAGTTGTTAGCACTGCTATCTCAGAGCATCACGGACTCCATTTCGATTCCAGCCTCAGGGTACTGTCTTTCTGGAGTTTGCACGTTCTCCCCGTGTCTGCGTGAATTTCCTGCAGGTGCTCCGGCTTCTCCATACAGCCCAAAGATGTGCCAGTTTGGTGACTCAGCCATGCTAAGTTACCATAGTGTTCACGGATGTATAGGTTTGGCGTATTAGTCAGGGCAAATGGAGAGTAATAGGGTGGACGATTTTTTTTTCTGGTTGGTATACTTTGGGAGAGTGGAAGAAACTTGCCCATGGAGTCACAGGAGTTAGGGGAGGTCCTTAATGCATACTGTGCTTCAGTATTCACTACTGATCGGGGCCTTGTTATTTGTGAGGACAGCATGAAAATGACTGATATATGTGAACAGTTGGATGTTAAGAAGGAGGATGTGCTGAGAATTGTGTAAAACATAAGGATAGATAAGTTCGCTGAACCAGACGGGGTATGCCCAAAGTTACTACACGAAGTGAGGGAAGAGGTTGCTGCGCACTTGGTGAAGACATTTGCGCCCTCACTGTCAAATGGAGTTGTACCAGATGGTTGGAGAGTTGTTCAGGAAATGGAATAGGGATAATCCTGGGAATTACAGACCTGCCAGTCTTATGTTTGTCGTGTGCAGATTATTGGAGAGGATTCCGAGACAGGATTTATGATTCCTTGGAAAACCATAGTTTGATTAGCGATAGTCAGCATGGCTTTGTAATTGGCAGGTCATGCCTCACAAATCTTATTGAATCCTTTGAGAATGTGACAAAAGTCCTTTATGGCTCTTTCAAAAAGTACAGAGGCATTGGATACAGGAGACCTGTCTGTTTGGATACGTGATTACTGGCTCATAGAAGACAGAGGGTGATGATAGATGGAAAACATTTGTCCTCGAGCTCAGTGACCAGTGGTTTTCTGCAGGGAGAGGTTACAGGACCTCTTCTCTTTGTGATTTTTATGAATAAGTTGGATATTTGAGTGGAAGAATGGGTTAGTAAATTCGCCAATGACACGAAGTTTGGTGGAGTGGCTGATAGTGTGGAGGGCTGTTGTAGGTTGCAATGGGACAAGGACAGGATGCAGAGCTGGGCTGAGAGGTGGTAGATGGAGTTCAATCTGGAAAAGTGTGAAGTCATTCATTTTGGAAGACTGAATTTGAATGCAGAATGCAGGGTTAAAGGTAGGATCCTTGGCAGTGTGGAGGAACAGAGGGATGTTGGGTTGCAAGTCCATAGATCCCTCAAAATTGCCACCCAAGCTGATAGGATTCTTAAGAAGGAATATATTGTGTCGGATTTCATTAGTTTGGGGATTGAGTTTTAAAGCCGTGAGGGTATGCTTCAGCTCCATGGAGCCCTGTTTAGACCCCACTTGGAATATTGTGTTCAGTTCCTGTCCTTTCATTACCGGAAGGAAGTGGAAGCTTCAGAGAGGTGAAAGAGGAGATTTACCAGATGCTGACTGGTCTGGAGAGCATGCCTTATGAAGAAAGGTTAAGGCAACTAAGGCTTTCCTCATTGGAGTGAAGAAGGGTGAGGGGCGACTTGGTAGAGATGAACAAGATGATGAGAAGCACAGAAACAGTGAGTCGTGAGAGACTTTTCTTTTACCCTGACATAAATAGCTATTACAAGAGGGTATAATTTTAAGGTCATTAGCGGATGATTAAGGGGAGATTTCAGAAATAGGTTCGTTACATGTAGAGTGGTGGGTGAGTGGAATTCATTACCAGCTGTGGCAGTAAAATTAGATGCATTAGGGACATTTAATATACTTCTGGATGGGCACATGGATGATTATAAAATGAAGAGTTTGTAGGTTAGTTTGACCTTACAGTTGGATAATAAATTGGCATGGCATCGTAGCCAAAGAGTCTTGTGCTGTACTGTTCTGCGTTCTATGTTCCGATGGTAAACTGAGTATTAAGCTCAGATCAATGTAAAAGGATATGGTATTCAGGAGGAGCTAGTGAACTGAATACAAACTTGGTTTGATGGTAGGAGACAGAGTGTGATGGGAGACATTTTGTTTTTATGACTGGAGGCATGTGACCAACGGTATAGTGGGTTCGCTGTTTGTCATTTGGATAAATGGTTTGGATGGTAATATTGGTTTCCTGTTAAGTATTTTTTTGGGGTGACACTGAAATTGGTTTTAAAGTGGACAGTGAAGAAGGTTATCTATGATCCAACAGGATGAACAGTACTGCTGGGATAGTGGGATGAAGATAGCAGATGGAGTTTAGTAAGATAAATGTGAAATGTTCCATATTGGTGAAGCAAACCAGGGTGGGACCTGTACAGTTAATGTTCGGACCCTGGGTGGTGTTGTCAGTCAGAGACCCAGGGATGCAGGTACACAGTTCTTTGAAAATGGCGTCACAGGTTGACAGGCTTTGGAAGCAGGCGTTTGGGATGGTTACCTTCATTGGCCAGAGCATTGAGAGTAGGCGTTGGGAAATCATCTTGCGGCTGTACAAGACAGTGGTGGGGCCACGTAAAAGCATTGTTGATCGGTACGAAGATCTCTTCAGGTTCGCTTACGTCCTTTCGGGAAGGACATCTGATATTCTAACCTGGTCTGGCCTACATAAGAGTCCAGACCCACAGCAATATGGCTGACTCTGAGCTACCCTCTGGGTAATTAGTAGTGGAGGCAAAGAATGCTGGTCCTTTCAGTGATACCCACATCCCATGAATGATGAAAGAAAAATGCATATGTCCATCCTGACCTCTGCAAACCCCTCCAGCTGCAGCAATCCGTACTGGCTTTGTAACACCGTTCAGGCCCTGACCACTCTCTCCAACACTCTCACCACCCCCAGCATCTTCACCTCTCCCTCTTCCTATCGTGTCATTAAACCCTGACCATGATTCCCCTTCCCAATGCCCTCCCCCTGCTAGCAGACCCTTTGCAATCCCTTTAAAACTTACTCCTAAAACTCTCTCTCACTTCAGGATTTTAAGTACCTTTTGGTGATCTTCTCAGCCCCATAATCTAATACGATCCATTTTGTCCTGAGTGAGGGACAGGTGTGAGATTGTTGCTGAGGTTTTTACTGTTTCAATGGAATGTCCTTTTGTTGAGTGATTTACACTGTTCCTTCAAATGTTTGCCATTGTTGATTTACAGACTCATATTTCAGTCTGTTTCGCCTGTTTACCTTGGTCAGTTCTCCTCTCAACTCATGTACTTGGTTATTTTTGTTTCTAGTTGTAGCTTGTCCTTTCTGTGATTCACTTTAAAACTTTATATTCCTTTACACTGCACTTTATCACAATTTTCCAGAGGATCTCGCCAGGTGGCATTATTCATTCATGACGTTTTGTAGCTCAACATTCGCTCTTAGATAGTTACATCGCTAGCCAGTTGCACAATGTGTTATTCAAAGAAACACTGAAAAAAATACTTTTTGAACTCCTCTTCCGATATCATTCTTGTCAGTGTGATTGTCCCAGATTATGCGAATATTGAAGTTTCACGAAATTTTCACAATGCCTTTATTAAACAATCCAATGAGTTCCTGTTTAATGCAGTGATGAGCAATGAAATGCTGTTCGGTGGCTAAAACTGTACTGCTGCTTGTGTCCTTGGCAAGTAATAGCCAGAATTTACATTCAGACTGACTCTACTTCATGACCTGCGGCCAAATGCTTTCTCTGTAACGCCTTTGTTATCCATTATTGTTAGTGTTACCATTTTGCCTGAGATTCCACAAGGTTGCTAACCATTGAATACTTTTGTTCACGCTGTAACCATGTCTGCTGGTGTCGAAATCTGTTTTATCTCTGTGTCACAAACCCATCTGCCTTATTGCAGAGACTTTATCCATTCGAAAAAAAAACATAATTTACTCTTTCCCACAATTTCCTGTCACAAACCGATTCACTGATGTACGGTTTTAGTTATTTTTTTTCTCATCCTGTTCCTTTCTGCTTGTCTTCAGCCACATTCCCATGCTGTTCCGATGCGTCGCTGTTTCTATTTGGATTTGGAAAGTTCCTTTCACCTGAACCCTGTCCCTGCATCCTCTCTGTCAGTTTAAAGCCCTGTCCATAAACCTATCAACATGACTGGCCAGCACACTGGTCCCAACACAGTTCCAGTGGGACCATCCTAATTGATTATTTTTTTTAAAATCAGGTATGGGATGTGGGTGTCTCTGGCTGACCAGCCTTTCTTACGCAGCCCTAGCTGCCCTTTAGCTGAGTAACTTACTCAGCCATTTCAGCGGGTAATTGAGAGGGAAACACTTTGCTGTGTGTATGTCGTGCGGACCACGTGAGGATGGGCAGATATCCTTCTCACAAAGAATTTTTTTTCAGTTTATTGTACATCAGAAATGGTTTTATACTTATTTATGGATTGTTAATTTCATTTTTTAAAATTATTTGTTTCGAATTCCACCATTTCTGATGACAGGATTCAAACCTGCCTCCCCTGAACATTAGCTGAGGTTTGGGATATATGCTCTAGCAATAATACCACTCGGCCATCACTTCGCCTGCTCGCAGGCTGCTCATTCATGATCAGTTATCATGAAGCAGAACACGTTCTACCCATACAATTGTTTGGTCCCGATATCTTCCTGCACTCCAGTGATATCACTCAGCCTCCCTCCATGTGGTTTCCCTGAGTGTATGGGACTAATTGCTGACTCTGTCAGCGTCTGTCGCTCTTGCAGCTCCTCCAGATCCTGAGCCAATAGAAATATCCACTCCAAAGAGACACACCAGTACAGTCCAGCGATGGAAACTGGGATTTCTCAGATCTCTGTGGGACTCAGTACCATTCTCCCTGTGTAACCATTACTGCTCAGAGTTCTGTAGGTACTTAGGAAGGTCCTGACGCAATAGACTTCCCAACTGCAGGGTGTATCTTCTGTCACCACATTAAAGTGGTTGGTCAGCCAGAGAGACAAAGGCCATGGAGATATGGAGCCTTCAATAAATCTTGCAGTGAGTTAAGATCACTCACATTGCACAGACCAAAGAGCAATGACAAAGTTCCAAACATCAGCAAACAAGACATGACAAAGATGCAGTGCTGCAAGGGGAGCATGCTACAGACATACCTCAGGCTCAATCACTGCCCCGACTGTAAGTTTTGTTGTACTGAGACAGCATCAGGAGTGTCACAGTTATCAATCCAGGCATGTGCTGTCTTCGTAAGCATCAGGACAACAGAGGGGAAAGCAAGCATCCTACGAGAGGGTGGGAATGCTGCCTGAGATCTTTTTGTTCTGCATTCCATCTCCAACACTGTACATATACCATGTCTCGTGGACCAGTGTCTTCAATAAATTATAACTCCTACATGAGTTCCTGTCTGTGTAACCTCCTCCCTTCCCTCTAGTCCTTCCACATATTTGAAATGACCTGGATTCCAGGCTATCATCCCTCTTGCTGTCAATTGCTTCAGTGTCTACAACATGATTTATCTCGGTAATGTCCTCCTCCAATAACTGAAGACAGAGTCACGCAGCACGGAAATAGAACCTTCCATCCAACTAGTCGATGCTGACCACGGTTGCTGAACGAGTCACATTTCCCTGCATTTCACCCATCTCCCGTCAGACCAGCTCCTCCCCATGTATCTGCCCAAATGTCTTTTCCATGTTGTCATTGTACTTTTCTCTACCACTTCCCCTGGCAGCTCATTCAATATGTGCACCATCGTGTGTGTTGAAAATGTTCTCCTCCGGTCCCTTTCAAGTATTTACTCTCTCACACATATTTATGCACTCTGGCTATGGAATGCGTACCCTGTGGTGGAGACCTTAGATATTCACGTTACGTATACCACTCATGGTTTTATAAACCTTTATAAGGTCATCCCTCAGCCACCTACTCCCAATGGAAATATGAAGGACAATGATACAAATATCTTTGCCATGGTCCCCGCTGCGACTTTGCCATAATGTTCTGGGATACACTTGTTCAGAACCTAGGGCTTTCTCTACCTTTGTGGTCTAAGACCTCCAGCATCACCTCCTATGTAATGGGGACACTTTTCAAGCCATCGCTGTTTCTTTCCCTTTGTGTAGTAGTCTTTATCCACAGTACGTTCTGACATGGTTCCACACATAGATGGCCTCACTGAACTTTGAGGGGCTCTATTGTCTCTTAGTTGCTTTTTGTACTTGTATGCTGTAGAATCTCTTTGGATTCTTCTTAACCTTATCTGCCAAAGCTGCCTCATTTCCCCATTTTACGTTCCAGCTTATCCAGCCTCTCCAATTCTGTTAAACTCTCCAGTATCATAACATCTTCGTCAATCTTTGTTCCATTTACAGTTTCAGAAAATGCTTCCTAAAGCAGGAGGATCAGAATTCCACGCAATACTCCATCTGGAGACCCAGCAATGTCTTGTACAGCTACATGATGATGTTCCAACTCATGTACTCAATGCTCTGACCCATGAGGGCTAGTGTGCCTAATGCTGCTTTCACCATCCTCTCCACATGTGATGCCACTTCCAAGGAACACTGTAACTGCGTCCCTTGGTCTCTCTGTATTTGACAACACTGTTCAGGGCCTACCATTAATTATGTTAATATTCCATGGTTTCTATTTACAAAATCCATCACCTCAATTGAAATCCATTTTTCATTCCTTGACTCAGTTGGTCAAGAGCCCCTTCGAATACCTTATTCACTGCCCACTATAACACTTATTTTACGACCCACAAACTTACTAACAATGATTCCTATGTTCTCGCTTATGTCAATATGCACATATGTGGACCCTGCACCAATCCTAATGGCACACCACTGGTCAGAGACCCCCAGTCTGCACAACAACCTATCATCCTCTGTCTCCGACTGTCAAGAAAATATTGTGTCGTTTGCCTTGCTTTCCCTGATCCCATATGATCTAACCTTACTAACCAGTGTACCACGCTAAGTCAGGATAGACAACGTCAAGCTGTGAACATTGTGACAGTCCCAGTCTAGGTTTGGAAAGTTAAAATCCCTGACAATTACAAGCCTATCATTCTTACAGATATCTGAGATCTTCCGACATGCGTGTTGCTCGTTTACCCACTGACTATTGGGAGCTTGTAATACAGTCATTTCAAATTTATGACTCATTCTTTTTCTCAGTTCCACTAATACAGCTTCACTGGGCGTTCCCCAGGAATATCGTCTCTCATTGCTGCAGTGATGTTTTCACTGATCAAAAACTCCAGTCCCCCTCCTCTCTTCCTCCTGTTCTATCCTCCCTTAAGCATCTCTACCCTGGAACATTGAGCTGCGAGTCCAGTCCCTCCCTCAGCAGTGTTTCTGTAATCCCAGTGATTTCCCATTTGTACCAAACCTGTAGACAATGATGACTCAAGTATCAAAGACAAAGATTCTGCTATCTCCTCCCTAGCTGCCCCGAGAATCCTCAGAACAATCCCATCTGCCTCAGGGGACTTGTCTACTTTCAGTCTTTCTAGAATTTATAACACCTGTTCGTAACTAACCTAGTCGAATATCTTGTACCTCATTCTCTTCCTCTGCAATACCTTCCTTTTCCTGAGTGAACACCGATGAGAAATGTTAATTTAGCAACTCTCCGATCTCTACAGGGTCCACACTCAACTTCCCACTTCTGTCATTGACTGGCCCTAATCCTACCCTAATCATCCTTTTATAACCTACACTTCACTATCTTTCATATGCATATCCAGGAGTTAGTTAAATAACCTTCCTGTATCTGACGCTGCTAGTCACTGCCGGTAATATATTCCAACTGCCCACCACGCTATGTGTAATGAACCTACCTTTGACATCTCCCTGAACCTTCCCGCAATTACCTTCAAATTCTGTCCCATAATTTCCCATTGTGAAAATGCCTATACGTCTCTGGCTATCCACTCCATCTATGCCTCGCCTCATCCAGTACATATCTATCATGTCACCTCTAATTCATTTTCATTCCAAGGAGAAAAGCCCTAGCTCCCTCAACCTTTCTTCATTACAGCTGCCCTCCAGTCCAGCTAGAATCCTGAGAAGCACACCCTGCACGCTCTCTTAAGCTTCCACATCTTTGCTGGAAGAAGGCAAACAGAACTGATTACAATATACCAAATGTGGTCTCACCAGAGATGTATGGAGCTGCAGCAAAACCTCAAGGCTCTTAAACTCCATCCTCCTGCTAATGAAAGGCAACACTCCATACGCCGCCTTCACAACCCTATCAACTTGGTGACAACTTTGATGGATCTGTGGACGTGGACCCCAAGATCCTTCTGTTCCTCCAGACTGCCATGAATCCTGTCTTTAACCCTGTAAAGGTTTTCTGCAGACCTTTCAATCTTAAACTCTCCCTATCTTGCTAGCTTTCTCCAGTTATACAACACTCATAAACCATGAAACGTCTTCAAGTGTCTAGACTCCTCTTTAGCTCTGTAACCTCCTTTATGAGTATGAACCCTCAAAGTTATAGAAGCCCCTTTTAGCCACTGCAATATACCTCACATCTGCATAACCCTCTTGTCCTGATATTCCTCCATATCTCTGCAACTCCCATCAACCTCCAGTGCCCTTCTGGGAAACATTGCAGAGGATGAAAGAGTTGTAGAGACTAGGCCATGTTCCGGAGGTAGGAAGGGCTGAAGAACCTGGAGGGTGACATAAATTTAGGAAGGGACGTGTTTAGAGGTCGTGGGAATCTTAGAACCTGTTCGATGGGACCAAGTTAGAATGGGTTGTGAAAGCTGAAGTTTTTAACAATTTGAATGACGGATTTTTAAAAAATATATATTGGACTATTAGGCCGATCTTGATGTCCTAATTCTGGAGAGTTTTACTGGAATGTGTGATCACAGCTTCAGGTTCCCAGGCTGGGAGATGTGATTTCAGATGTGAATCTATTTGCCCATTCTATCTGTGTGCCTGACACTGACCTGATGCTGCTCTGTTACAAAGCACTCTCCATTCATTCTGGTCACCTCCAGATCTACAGGACCCACCAGAGCTCACCTCATCAAAGCATTCATTTTGAATGTTTTTACATTTTCATTACTTTTAAGTGGCAGTTTTGCGAGATGCAGGAATTGGATAGTGTCCATTTTGAGAGAATGAAACCTTTATCGTTGGAAATTGGGAAGCCTTCCGAAATGAGATAACGGCAGTCCAGAGACAGTATACAGTATTAAAGTTAGGGTGAAAGGAAAGGCTAGTAGGTATCGGGAATGATGGACAACAAGAAAAATTGAGAGTTTGGTTAAGAAAAAGAAGGAAGCATATATCAGGTATAGACAGCAGAAATCGAGTGAACCGTTAGAGTAGAAAGGCAGTTGGAATAAACTTAAGAGGGAAGTCATGACGGTAATAAGGGGACATGAGTTAGCTTTGGCATATAGGGTTAAGGCTAATCCAAAGGATTTTTATAAGTAGTTAAAGGACAAACGGGTAGTTAGGGAGAGAATGGGGCCCTAAAAGATCAGCAAGGCAGCCTCTGTGTGGAAAAGAAGGAGATGGGAGAGGTCCTAAACGTATATTTTGCAATAGTGTTTACTGTGGAGAATGTTGTGGAAGATGTAGAGTGTTGGTAAATAGATGGTGACTACTTCAAAAATGTCCATATCACAGAGGAAGAGGTGCTGGATGTCTTGAAACGCATAAATGCGAATTAGTCCCCAGGATCTGATCAGGTGTACAGAGAACTCTGTGTGAATCTAGGGATGAGATCGCAGGGCCCCTTTCGGAGATATTTGTATCACTGATAGTAACAGGTGAGGTGCAAGAAGACTGGAGGTTGGTTAATGTGGTGCCGCTCTTTAAGAAAGAGGAGTTCGGAGAATATCACTCTTGCCAGTGTGACTGTCCCAGGTTACACAAAGGTTGTAGTCTCCCAAAATTATCACAGTGCCTTTGTTACAAAGTCCAATGAATTTCTGTTGAATGCAGTGAAGAGCAATGAAATGCTGTAAGGCAGCATTTCAAAAATTGTTCTGCTGCTTGTGTTTTTGACACGGATTGCCCAAAATTTGCATTCAGGTTGATTCAACTGCATATTCTGAGGCCAAATGCTTTCTTTGTAAAATCGTTTATTACGCATTATTGTCAGGGATACCCATCCTGCATTCCATTCTGCCTGAGTCTCCACAAAGTTTTATATAGTTGAATACTTATGTTCCACCTTTTGTTCATCCTGTAACCACGTCTCTCTGCTGATTAAATCTCATTTATCTGTGTCACGAGTCCACTTATTGTAATTCAGTAGTTTGTCCATTCCAAAAATGAACATTATAATTAACGTTTTACAACAATGGCCTGTCACAAACCGATTCACTGATGTACAGTTATAGTTAAACTCTGTCCCATCCTGTTCTTTTCAGCTTGTCTTCAGCCACATCCCCATGCTGTTCCAATGCGTCACCATTTCGCTTTGGATGTGGAAAGCTCCTTTCACATTAACCCTATCCTGCATCCTCCAAGACAGCTTAAAGCACTATCCATAAACCTACCGAGATGATTAGCCAAGACACTACTCCCAGCTGGATTGTTTTGTTGCTGTATCTGGCTGGCCAGCATTTCATGCCCACCCCAGAGCTGCCCTTGAGCTGAGTGCCTTGCTCGACCATTACAGTGGGCAATTTAGAGTCAACCCCATTGCTCTGAGTGTGGAGTAATATGTAAGTCAGACCAGCTGCCTATCACAGATTTCTTTCCTGAAAGGATATTGAGCATTCAGATGTGTATCCCTGCCACTGGCATTAAATTCTAGAAGAACAGGCTAGTGAGAGTAACACGAGGCCATTGCCTGTCCCACTGATAGCTCCCTCACCCCGAATACTGATCCCAGTGCACCATGAATCAAACCCCTTCTTCCTGACCGTGGTTTGATTCTGATACCTTCCTGCACTCGGGTGATATCATTCAGTATCTCTCCATGTGGTATTTGTTACTCTATGGGTCTAATTGCTGCCGGTGACTGCACCTTTTGCAGCTCCTCCAGAAACTGAGCCAACAGAACTCTCCACCACAGGGAGATGAGCCATCACTGGTCAGGGACGGAGACTGGGATTTACCAGATGTTTGTGGTACTCAGTGCCATTCTCCCTGTGTGACCCTCACTGTATCAGTCTAATTTCCCATTTTGTCTATTTCCCTGTCTCCTGCATGTATTCAGGCCGTTCCTGACTCAATAAACCTCCCAACTGCTGGGTGTATTGTTCATCATCTCATTGAACGCAATTGGGCAGCCAGAGGGCAGGGATATATGGAGTCTTCAATAAATCCTGCAGTGAGGTAAGATCACTCACAGTGAACAGAGCAGAGTGTATTTAAGGGATCGAAGTTTGGTCCGGAAGACATGACATAGATACAGTGTTGAAGTGTGATCACAGAGCATAAAGGTCCCAGGCTCAATCTCCATTCTCTTGTTTACTTTCATCTCTGCAGTTCTGTGCCTCCCTCTGACAATATAGGAAGCTCACAGTTATTAATCCAGGACTGTATTGCCTTAGTGAGGATCAGGACAACAGAGGGGAAAGGAGGCCTCCCTCAAGGAGATGGTATTGAAACCTGGGAGCTTTATGATCTATATTTCCCCTCTCACACAATCTCTTGTCATGTGATAGAGTCATACAGCAAGGAAATACACCTTTTGGTCCAACTCATCTCTGCCAGTGTCTTGAATGCTTGTAATTCCCAGAAAAGTTCCTATTTCTGCAATCTCCACCCCGCCAACAATCCCGCTGTATATTTGAAACCTACTCCAATGCTGACGACTCTCCCTATTTATAAATTGCTCCAGTCTCAGTAACATGCCCAATCTCAATGACCTCATCCTGCTCGCAGTACAATAATCCCTATTTGTGTAGATTTTCAGAATAACTACAGTCCATCTTGTCTCTGCAAAATCCTCCAGCCTGCACCAAAATGCCCACCTGTGTACCTTCCTCAAGCCCCAAGAGAACATAATATCACTGTAACCTTCTGCAGGCCAGATCACATTCCTGCATCCTGGCCTACAACACCACATGATCTCTGTTACCATCTCCCAACCCTACCGACCTCCTTATCTGTGTAAACACCTCCAGACCCTTTTCCAGCTGCAACAACACTTCCCATCTCTGTGTGCTCCTCCCTGCACCTCCAACACCCTCTCTTTGTGTAGCTCTGCAGTTTCGGGTGGTTCAGTGGTGCGTCCTGCTGCGTCACCGCGCCAGTGACGCCAGTTCAATTCCAGCCTCGGGTGACTGTCTGTATGAAGTTGGCACATTCTCTCCATGTCTACATGGGTTTCCTCCCACAGTCCAAAGATGTGCATGTCAGGTGAATTGGCCATTCTAAACTAACCAGAGCGTTAGGTGCATTCGTCAGAGGGAAATAGGTCTGGGGGGATTAGTCTTTTGACAGTTGGTGTGGACTTGATGGGCTGAAGTGCCGTTTGCATACAGTAGGGAATTTAATAAAATCTAAACTCTCCCTCTGCGCTCCATATTGCTGACCCTAAAAATATCCCTCTGACGAATAGACAGCACCAAACCTCCCAATCTCTGTAAACTCCGACAGCGCCAACATCCCTCCTTATCAGTGTAACCTCTTTCTGAAACACTCGGAAAATGTGGAGAGACCACAATCCTCCCCATCTGTGTAATCCTCTCAGGTCCCTGCATTACTCCCTATCTGTAGAACCCAGTCCAATACCTGTGACTCTCCCAATCCAGTTCTTACAAGACTCACTATCTATGCAACATTCTCCCATCGCTATCACCCACCCTGTCAATATAAGCTCCTCGAGTATCTCCATAACTTTCTCCAGCTCTTGCAGCTCTATCTGTGTAAATGTTACCCTCGTCTACAGTCCTCCCTACGGCGGGAACCTCCCCCAGTTTGTGCAATGCTCCCGATCTGTGTTTGTGTCACCAGGCCTTATTGCTGTTCCTGTGTCTGGAAGCTCTGCCACACTCTCCAGCCTTTCCATCAATATAACCTCCAGAACCTCAACAGCCGACATCAGCAAATGTCTTCACTCACTACAGCGTTCCATATCTCTGTTCGTTGTTCAATTCTATACAACTCTCTCAATCTTTGTAAATAGCACCATTCCATAAAATAATTCCTGTCTGCGTAAACTACGCCCATCTGACATTGAGAAGTCTCGCTATCCATTTCAGCAACTGTAATCCCTTCAGATCTCCGTGTGTCTTGCCTGACTCTATTGAGTACAGCTCATCTGATATTATAACTCCTCGAACTCATATGTTACTCCCCACATCTGTGATAGTCTTCAGTGTCTGCAATTCTTGTTCTCTATCTCCAAACCTTCCAATCCCCCGGATCGATGTAAGGATATTGATCCCCTGAAGCACGTTTAATACCTGTAGCAGCCTCCAACTCCTCAATGCATCCTGTCCCTGTAACGTCCTCAATTGTTACAACTCACTGTCGTTTTCATATCTTCCAACATCTAGATTAGAATGGTGCTGGAAAAGCACAGCAGTTCAGGCAGCATCCGAGGAGCAGTATAATCGACATAGGAATACAGGCAGAGAGCCTGAAGGGTGGAGATATCTTCCAAAATCTCCAACCCTGTTGATTTCTGTCACCTCCTCCAGAACAGCACTCCACGTCTCTATGTAACTGATGGAAATGCTGAAAACTTGACTTCACAGCCCTCACTAACTCTCTGAACTCCTGCAGCCAGCAATCCTCAACAACTTTGGTTCCTCCAATCCCTGCAATTATCCCTGGCTCTGACCTGATCCAGCTCGTTCAATCACGGCAATCTCACTGATTCCTACAGCTCCAACTACTGTCCATATCAGTGTAATCCCCAGCCCCAACAATCCTCCCAATCTCTATGAACACCTGCAGCTCCAACTGCCATCCCTATCTGTGTACTCTCCAGTCCCTACAACCGTCCCTACTTCTGTAAGTCCGACTAACATCCACACCTGTGTAATCTCCAGTCCATCCAATCCTCCCTTCATCTAAAAACTCCTGTCGCTGCAACTATCACCCATATCTGTATAATATCCAGTTCCAAAAACCCTCCCAGACTCTATCTCCTGTAGCTCCAAATACTACTCCATCTGTGTAATTTCTAGTCCCTATATTCATCGCTCTCTCTGTAACTCCTTCAGGACTGATTGCCCTGTACACCTACGTGATAGTTTTCATCTCAACAACCTACCTGATCTCTAACCACCCGAACTCTGGAATATCCTCCAATCTCTCCAAGCCTACTTTGCTCTGTAACCTTCTCTAATGCCTGCGTTCTGTTTTTTCTCCGATTGTATATCCTTCCTTAGGGAAACAACGTCTCAGTATCGACCCTGTAAGAACACAAGAATGTTTAATATATCAATAAATTTGTCTCATTTTCGAAATTCTAATTAGTTTAAGTTCAAACTTCTCCACCTCTTCTCATTAATATCCCTCCATTTTGAGGATCAGTTTGGTGAATGTTCTCTGGGCTGCCTTCAATGTCAGAACATTTCCCTCCAGATAGAGACCAAACCTGTTTACAGTATTCTCAGAGTGGGCTGATTGGAGTCCTCGAAAGTTGTTACAATCCTTCCCTATTTTTATTCTCCATTCCCTTTGGAATCAATGCCAGCATTCCATTTGCCTTCTCTATGACTTGCTTTCCCTGTATGCCACCTTTCTGAGGTTTATACACAAGGATTCCCAAGTTACGTCGTGGTGTAGCTTTCTGCAGTCAATCTGAAGCCAAGAGGTGATGGTAATAATCAGGAAAGTGCTGGAATGTACGGTAAAAAATGTGCCATAATTGCTAACTGCACGCTTAGAAACCTATGGAATGAGCACCGTCCATAAAACCATCATATAGAGGAGTAGGATTAGACCATTCGGTTCATCAAGTCTGCCATACCATTTGATTCTGCCTGAATTGTTTCTGAACCCCATTCTCTCGCCGACTCCCTATAACCCTTGATCTCCTTACTCATCAAGAACCTATCTATCTCTGAGTTAAATACACTGAATTACTCACCTCCACAGCCCCATGAGGCAGTGAGTTCCACAGATTCGTCACCCTCTGGCTGAATAAATTCCTCCACATCTCCATTATAAAGGGTAGTTCCTTCACACTGAAGCTATGCCCTTGGGCCCGAGTCGCTCCTACTAGTGGAAACATCTTCCCCACGTCCACTCCATCCAGGCCCCTCAGTATTCTGTAAGTTTGAATGAGATCCTGCTGCCGCCACCTCTGAGACTTTATCAATGCAGACCCAGAGACTTCACCTGCTCCTCATATGGGAAGCATTTTATCCCTAGGATCTTTCTGGGAAACCTATTTCTAGTGCTCCTTCACATCCTTCATCCAGACTGTTATACAGTGCGTTCCCAACACTGACCCTTGTGGAGTTCCCCCCATCCCCAGTTCCCATCGTGAAAATGACCCCTTTATACCTACTCTCTGTCTTCTGCCAATCAGCCAATCCTCTATCCACACCAAGCATGTTGTTCTGAAATTAAAATTCAATTTCACAAACCCTGCTAGATTTGTTTTCCTGTTTAGCTGTAAACAACAGAGTAGATAAAAATGGAGGAATGGTTTATTGGGATTTTCAGAAACATTTCAGCAAAGTTCCAATGAGGAGGAGGATAAGCAAAATTGACTCATGGGATTCGAGGGAATGTACTGGAATGAATTGGGAATTCTCTGACAGACAGAAAACTAAGCGGTAGTAAATGGATTAATGCTTGATCCCTAACTACCCAGAAAGGAATTTCATGGATGGACATAATCTAATGCTTCCACATTTGTTGCTGACACAGAACTAGATGGGAATGTGGATTGTGTGGAGGATGCAAAGGGAACATGAACAATCCATGAGTTTCCCATGTGTAAATTCATCGATGGGATGTGGCCATCACTTTCTCAGCCATAATTACCTTCCCATCTGTAATTCCCTGGAGAAGGTGGTGGTGAGCTGCCTTCCTGACCCATTGCGGTCCTTTGGGTGTAGGGACAGACACAGTGCTGGGAGGATGGAGCGTGGCTTGGAGGGCACCTTGGAAATGCTGGTGTTCCCGTGCAGCTGGAACTCCTGTCCTTCCAGGGTATAGTTGCCCCGGGTTTGTGAAGTGCTGCTGAAAGAGCCTTCCTGAGTGACCTCAGTGTTACTTGTGGATATTTTATTCATTCATTCATGAACATGAGCTTTGTTGGCTGAGACAGCATTTATTGTTGAGTTTGAGTTGTCCCTGATAAAGTGATGGTGAGCTGCCTTCCTGAGTCCTTGCACCAGCCGTTTGAACTGTTGTTATCTGTGTACCTTCCAGCAGACGCTACAACACTCCTCACATCTGTAACTGCATACAAACGATGCAGCTCTCCCTTTTATATCTGAATTTTTCCCGAATTATAACTCTTATGGTTCCTCACAATATCTCACCTCCTCCATTCCCATCTGTGCTAGAGATCTCTAAAATTTATTTATTCTTGTTTAAACTTCTGATCACTCAAAATCTCTCCCTTTTTAAAATTGTAATCCCTTCAGTTTCTGTTACTCTCCATAAAACTGTAATCAATAATAGCACAGGTTCCGTTCCTTAAATCTCTGTAATTACAATGGTTGCATGTGTTAAATTGGCGCTTTTGATCCTCCTTATCCATCTCAGGACTTCCAGCCCCCACAAACCCACTATTTGGAATGCTCCCATTCTCTGCACCTCCACATGTCCTGAGGGCCCTTGAACACCACCAGTGCTCCAAAAGTTTATATTCCCTCCAGTTACTGCAAGTCTTCTAACTCTGTAACATACAACAGTCTACAGTACCATACAACACTTGCTGGCTGTCAATTTGGTTTTGTTGAAGTCTACACATCTCTGTAAGCAGCTCAGAAAAAGCCCTTTAGACCCTACAAAATCCGTCATGAACAAGCCACCCTCTCTCTATTTCCTTTGCCTTCTTCAGTGCCTGCAACTCTCGCTGTATCTTCCAGTACCGTTCTTTAGTTGCTGCAGGTCTGCCTACCTCCCAGATAACTTGTTCCATCCCATACAGCTTGCTCAATCACTGTAACACCTCTGCACTGTCTAAACCTCCTCTTTTCCACTATCTTCCAGGCACAACAGCGATTCTGTAAGAGAGCAGTGCAGAGGGCTGTTACAAATCTCAGCTAAGTATGGAGGCCTACCATTACCTGGGAGTCACAAATGGAGAGAACCTGAGAGAGAGCAGCACAGAGTTGAAGAATCTCGATCATTAGCGAGGATCGAGGTCGATTGGGACTTGTAGTTGGAGAAGCTACAGAGCAGCAGGCATGAAACTAGCAAAAAGTCACAGAGGAAGCCTCCACGTGAGGGAGCAGCTTTGAGCAGGAGCTTGAGGCTCACTCACACCATAGAGTTACAGAGGCACCAAAGTTGGAGGATATAAATCAGCACTGAGGATCGAGGCCTAGTCGCACCTGGTAGTCACAGAGACGGTGACCCTGTGAGGGAGCAGAGTGGAGTGGGAGCTGGAGGATCACATATACTGTGAGTCACAGAGACGGTGACACTGTGAGGGAAAAGAGTGGAGTAGGAGCTGGAGGATTACACGTACCTGGGAGTCACAGATACGGTAACCTTGTGATGGAGCAGAGTGGTGTGGGAGCTGGAGGATTACACGTATTTGGGAATCACGGCGATAATCTTCTGCTGCTGGGACCTGCCTGCACTGAATTTGGAAGAAGTACAAGAGCCATCACAGAAAAAGCTGTAAGTTCATTGGCTGATAAATACATCGTTATTAATGATTGTCAGTTAATTGCTATAAGTCAGCAAATTTATTTTTTCAAATTCTGAAGTAAGAATTGAAATCAGGGGGATCCAAGATGGCGGCGACCCAGCAATTCTGAGTCTATAGTGCTCCTCCCAAGACTCGAGTAAAGTGTGTCACCCATCCCCACCACACTCACTAAATCAATTATAATAGCTGTTTAATTTAATCAGTTGCTTTGTATTAAACTTAAACAATCTAATATTTAGTAAAAATGACCAAAGGGAAGGGAGCCCGCAGCTCTCAGCAAGCACGAACCCGCCCCCCCCCCTCTCCAGCTGCAGCTGAGGCATCCACAGCCGCCCCGGGGGACTTACCTACAGTAACAAGCCTTGTGGAAATGATCTCCAAACTGGATGAGAAGATCGACGCTTTTATCGAAGAATCCCGAAATCGATGGGACTCACTCACGACCGCGCTGCAGAAGCACGACCGAGACATACAGGAAATCCAGCGCCGAGTTGGAGGGGTGGAGTTAAAGGCTGCGACCTCCGAAACTACAGCGCAATCGGCCGTGGATCAGGTCCGGACTCTCGAACAGCGAGTCCGGACCTTAGAGTATTATATTGACGACCTCGATATCGAGGTCGGCGAAAAAATATTCGTTTGCTGGGCCTTCCCGAACGGGAAGAGCAAGGCCAGGTTACAGCATTCCTCGAACAGTGGCCGCCACAGCTTTTAAATCTGGAAGCTGGATCAGGCCAGGTAAGGTTGGAATGGGCCCACCGGGTCGCAATACGCGGGCCCGGCTCGAACCAGCGCCCACGTCGGTCCTGTTCTGGCTGCAGAGCCACAGGGAGAGGCAGATACTCCTAGAAGCTTCTAGAAATCTTGGAAAAGATCCCCAAGCTATGATCTATAAAGGATCCAAGATCATGTTATTCCAGGACTTTTCCCCAGTACTGGTCCGAAAGAGGAAGGCATTCGACATGGTGAAGAAGCGTTTAAGGGACTTAAATATTCAGTACACCTCACGCTACCCAGCGACGCTACGCTTTAACAATGAAGGATCCGTGTATAACTTCGGGTCGCCAGAAAAGGCTAAGGAATCTTTGGACTCTCTTAGATAAACTGTAAGAGATAATGGATGTTGGTTTGCCTTCCCCCCCCCGCCCCCCCCCCCCCCCCCCGCTTTGGTTTATATTCGCCCCCCTCTTTTTCTTACCTTACTGTTTAATATTATCTTGGGGGGCGAGGAGAGGGATTTGATTTTCTTCCCCCCCCCCCCCCCACGGGGTTGTTTTCTTTTATTATTTTATGTATATATGTGGGTATGTATGTATATGTGTATAAGCCAGGGGGTTTGGTTAATGTTGGTGGGGGGAGGTGGTTACCTTATTCTATTTTACCTCTGTCTTTAGGAGCAGGGTTGTTCCTCCTTTGTTATTTTGTATTATTATGTTTAATTATTATTTGTTGAGGTTGTAATTTTATAGTTATATGTTTATATATGGTATTAACATTACCAAATATATCCAGGTGTTGGTATAGGTGGGGGTAGGGTGCTCACTGTTACCTCTAGCTTTGTACTTTATCTGAATTCTCCTCATTTTATTGAGGAGCGCCTGGGTCAAGGGTGGGTCATTGGTTGGGAGAGGATATGATGGATTCCTGGAAAGGAAGTGACACCCCCTGGGAACAAGGGGGAAAATCTCCACTTAAATATGTTTTATCTTTTTTATTATTTAGAAATAGATTTTTTTATTATACTGTTGTGAGTGGATTAGAGAGCCTTTATTTTTGTAAATTTTATATGCTCTATGCTCTAGATGTTCTGGACAGGGTTCCCCCTCCCGAGGGGGCTCGGATTTGCCCGGATGATTATGGTTGATCAGGCGGTTAAGTGGTGCACCTGGTATGTCAAGGGGAATAATTCGCCAGTTAAAAGGAAGAAAATATTATCAAATCTTAAGAAATAAAGAGTTGATATAGCTCTCCTACAGGAGACACACCTGTCGGATATACAACACTTGAAATTACGACAGGGTGGATTTGATGAGGCCTTTTTTTCTTCTTTTAGCTCAAAAAGCAGGGGAGTTGTTATTCTTATTCGGAAGAATTTCCCTTTCAAAATCCTAAATCAGATAAAAGACGAATCTGGACGATATATTTTGATTAAAGCCCTTATAAATGGAGAGGAATATGGGATTTTAAATTTATACTGCCCCCCGGCACACCCCTTTAAATTTATAATGGAAGCCTTTTAAAAATTGATGGCTTTTGGAGCCCGTCATACAATTATAGGGGGAAACTTTAATTGTATTATGGATCCGGAAATAGATAGTATTCCCAAGAGTACTGCAGGAGTATCTCCCAGATCTAGACAATTGGTGGATCTGAACAAAGAATTAGGATTAGTAGATGTATGGAGATGTCTTCATCCAAAGGGCAGAGATTTGTCTTTCTACTCCAATTCACATAAATGTCATACCAGAATTGATATGATTTTTGCCCCCTCGATTTTTAAAAATTCCATATCCTCCTGTAAAATAGGTAGTATAGAAATTTCCGACCACGCTGCTGTATATATGGAAACTAAGGCGAGGAACAATGGGACATCCCCTCGGCATTGGCTTATGGACCCCTTCCTAATGAAAGATATTAAATTTGTAAAGTACTTCTCTCAAGAATTTAAAACATTTTTAGAAATTAATTCAGGTACGGCTATCAACCCATCAATGATGTGGGAGACCATCAAAGCTTACACGCGAGGTTTGATCATCTCCTACTCAGCGACTCAGAAAATACTGAAGGGAGAACAACAGCGACTGCTTGAAGCTCGCTTAAAAGCAGCTGAAACAGCATATACTGATAAACCTTCTACTATTAAATTGCAAAGGATTATGGCTCTTAGGACAGCTCTAAACACATATTATTTGCAAAACAAAGGTTATATGAATATGGCGACAAACTGGGTAGATACTTACCATTTCTTGCAAAGAAAAAAAGGCCCCTCAGACGATTACATCTATCAAGGAAAGTACGGGTATTTTGACTCATGATCATAAAAAGATTAATGCAATCTTTCGAGAATTTTATTCTGAGTTATATAAATCGCAGGATTGTGAAGATAGGACGAGGAGGATGCAGTAATTTTTTTTAAAAAATGACCTTTCCGGGCCTAACAGTCCAAGAAATACTTGATGCAATTAGGCAACTTCAGAACGGTAAGGCACCGGGCCCAGATGGTTTTCAAGCTGAATTCTATAAAGCATTTACAGAAATATTGGCTGGTCCACTTATGGACATGTATAACTATGCATATAGTCAGGGCTGTCTCCCGCCTTCGCTGAAAGAGGCAAATATCTCTCTTATCAAATATCTAGTCTCAACGTTAGCATTGAGACTAGAATTATAAAGGAGGATCAGACGGGGTTTATTAAGGGCCGTAGATCATCCAATAATTAGATTACAGTGTGGAAAGGGGCCATTCGGCCCAACAGGTCCACACCGACCCACCGAAGCGCAACCCACCCATACCCCTAACCTAACACTACGGGCAATTTAGCATGGCCAATTCACCTGACCTGCACATCTTTGGACTGTGGGAGGAAACCAGAGCACCCGGAGGAAACCCACGCAGACACGGGGAGAACGTGCAAACTCCACACAGCCAGTCGCCTGAGGTGGGAGTTGAACCCGGATCTCTGGCGCTGTGAGGCAGCAGTGCTGAACCACTGTGCCACCATGCCACCCACAATGATGTTTGAATATGATTCAAGCCTGTCATCATGGAAAGATACCAGGAGTAGTAGTTCCATTAGACGCGGAAAAGGCATTTGATAGGGTTGAATTGTCATATTTGTTTTACACATTGGAAAGCTTTGGCGGTGGACAGGTGTTTACCAAATGGGTCTCAACATTGTATAGTGATCCCAAAGCAGTTGTAGTTATCAATGGATTAGGTTCGGATAGCTTCAGTGTGGGTAGGGGCTGCCGTCAGGGATGTCCTCTCTCACATTGTTATTTACGCTAATAATTGAACCACTAGCAGAAGCTCTACGAGCTGATCCTAATATAACGGTCCCGAGGATTGGTAAAGGTAAACATAAAATTACCCTTTATGCAGATGATGTCCTTCTATTCCTCAGTAATCCTCTGATTTCCGTACCTCGCCTAATCCAAGTTATTAATACATTTAGCACATTCTCAGGCTATAAAACTAATGTTTCAAAATCGGAGGCTATGCCAATGGGTGGCCTTGCTATGATAACCCACTTAGTGGACGGATCCCTTTTTCCCTTTCGTTGGTCCCTGGAGGGCTTCTTATATTTAGGCATTTTTATTACCCCAGTATTTGGTCAGTTGTGTAAGGCTCATTTTGTGCATTACTGGAAAGGATAAGGCAGGACCTCCAGCGATGGGGAGACCTTCCAATTTCCTGGTTGGGTAGAAAAGCACTAATTAAAATGAATGTCCCACCCCGTCTCCTATATCCTATGAGAATGCTTCCGGTGATGCTGCCGAGGGTGGCTCTACATAAATTATATGGCTGGCTGGGCTCCTTTATCTGGAAGCATAGACGGCCTCTCATTAAGTTGAAGAAGCTACAGTTTCCGCAGGCAAGGGGAGGATTGGACTTCCCAGATTTTAGGAAATATCAGTTAAGTTCCCTATTAAGTTACATAACTGATTGGGTCTTGTCTGATCCACAATCAATCTGGTTGGACATCGAGGCCTCTCAAGTAAAATACCCACTTATTAACCTTTTATTTTCAGACAAGAGGAAAATCATTACAGATCACTGTAAAAACCCTATAATACTAAACACAATTAAGGCATAATGCGGCAAAATGAGGGTAATTCACATAAAACATCCCCCTATGCTCCGATAGTGGGAGCATGGGGATTTCAACCGGGGGTTATCTCATGTCTCGGGGACCTAATTAAAGATGGGGTCCTGATGTCTTTTGAACAGCTGCGTCAGAAATTCGGATTACCTAATGGAGACCTCTTTCGATACTTCCAAATTCGAGATTATATACAGAAGAAGACTACGTTATTAGATAGTCTTTATAAATTAGATAGAGAATGTAGTGTCTTACGACCAGTGGGGGTACCTTCTGTCAGTACTATTTTTCATTTACTACATGATGAAGTATCGGGAGATATGGATAATCTGCTTAAAACATGGGATCAGGATTTGGGACTATAAAGCTCTATAGAAATATGGAATGATATTTGGGAAAACGCTAGAAGAATTACTATCTGTAACAGAACCCATGCTATCCAGCTGAAGATGCTTCATAGGGCCCATATAGCACCGGTTCGATTGGCAAAATTTAAGGCAGGAGCACCTCCAATGTATCCCAAATGTAAAATAGAGGTGGGCACTCTTGTACATTGCCTATCGACCTGTCATAAGATCCGTAGATATTGGACTAAAGTACCCTGACAGAAACTTTAGGAATGGAAATTAAAGTGGGCCCTGTATCTCTGCTTTTGGGCTTTTCGAACGTTCCCTCCCCGGACATGTGCGGGAAGAGAGTATTTTCAATTCTCTCTTACTGTGCAAGGAAAAATATTTTGGTGAACTGGGTGGCTGAGGGCCCCCCTGGACTTTCAAATTGGCACAGATTAATTATGGAATGTATTCTTCTTGACTTCCTTACTAATATGGTGCACCGAAAGACCGAATTATTTTATAAAATATGGCAACCCTTCTTGAATTACATAAATACAGATATTTCGGCTATCCTATCAAGGACTTTTATTTAATTGAGGTTCCAAATCTGGTTGGTCCGGGGCCCGTTGGGAGAGAAACCCCGCATGAATACGGGTTTTATTACATTTGATATTAACACATTCCGAGCATGTAAGAGACTTAAACATACACTCTAGTTAGTTGTAGGTTAGATTAGTAGACAGTTGAGTTTTTTCCGGTATTTTTTGTTTAATTTTGGCTATTGGATATTTGATTTAATTGTATATCAATGTTTGTATTTGAGAGTTTTGCTTATTTTTGTAAACTTATAAAATGTTAAATTTCTAATAAAAATATCTATAAAAAACAAATTGAACTCAGAAATATGAGGGAGATGTTAAATTCTGAGCCAGTATAATAAATTATCCTCATTAAGCCACATTTGAATTAGGGACTTAACTATATTGTTATATCCCGGACGTTAGCTTCATTCTAAATCATTAAGTAAGTTACTCTCGACATGTTGCATTTTACGACATGGCAAGACATGTTTGTCAGATGGAAAATGTGTTCCATTACATTGGGAAGTCATAGCCCCTGCTCGTGTCCTAGATGAACACGAGATCTTGGAGAGCAGACAGTGACTAGAGACTCTGTGATGCGGAGAGTTAGAGGGATAGCACACACACATAGAACAAATCACCCTACAGTGATGACAGCCTGGAATAAGGAAGAGATTGGGCGCTCAAGCAAACGAAGTGAAACAGACAGGGAATCCAGGAATATCCTGGTGTCACCCTCCCAAATCAGTTTCAAAGTTTGGAAGCTGATGAAGGTGCTGGCTGCTCAGGGGAGGGCAGTCACAGCCATGTCTGTGGTACCACAAGCAGCCTGACTGAACAGGAGGGGAGGGAGAAGAAAGGAGGATCAATTGTCACAGGGGAGTCAGGAAATTGAAGAAGATGTCAGCGTTTCTGTAATTCCAGGATAGTGGGGTTAAGAATGTCCCAGTGTCTGCAGGAAATTCGTCTGGGGGACAGTGAGCAGTCAAAGGTCATGTTCATGTTGGTACGAATGACCTGGGTAGGAAGGGTGAAATGGTTTGGGCATCAGAATTTAGGGACCTAGGTGGATTGTCAGCAAGCTGGACCTCAAATGTAGCAATCCCTGAAATACTCCCAGTGCCGTGTACAAGTGAGAACAGGACTCTGAGTTTTAGGTAGATGAGAATGTGACTTGAACGATGGTGCAGCAGGACAGACTTCAGATTCCTGGGACATTGGGACTGGTTCTGGGAAAGGCAGCAACTGTACAAGCTAACTTGATAGAGCTGGGATTAATTCCTTGTGGGGCGTGTGGGAGGGATTGAAAATAACTTGGCGAGTGCTTAGGATCCAAAAAGGAATAATAGAGGAGAGTACCAGGATTCTCAAAATAATGAGAAATACAGCTGACACTAATTTACAACAACAAGTTAATTAGTGGAAGATTGAGTAAAAAACGGATGCCTTAATCTGAGGTCCTCTGCATGGACATGAAAACTGGGAGTTTGGGGAGTCCCATATGCAGACTGGTGTGGGAATTCTGATGTACTGATCACCAAGGGCTGGCTCAAGGAATGGCACGACTGGGTGTTAAATATTGCTGGGGTTAAAGGATTCCAAAATGATAGAAGGGAAGGGAAAGAATGAGGGTAGAAGTATTGGTTTAGAGTAGCATTAGTGAAGGAGTCCAAGAGAAAGAGGATTCGCCCAAGGGCAGAATGAATTTGGCTGGAGCTACAGGACAAAAAGTGTACAATTATACTGTGATATACAGTCTGTCAGCAAGCAACCATTGGAAAGGATGGAATGAATAAATATGCAGGGCCATTTGAGAGCGATGACAATACTATAAATTAGTTATATTGAGAAACTTAATTTATCCAGATATTGACTGTGTTATTGGTGGTGCAGGATCACGAGGGGAAAGTATTCCTGGATTACATGGAGGAGAGCTCACTGCAGGATTATGTGTCCAGCCCAAAAGAGCATGTACTGTTGGAACTGGCCCTTGGAAAAAAGTGGGGCAAGTGGATCCAGTGTCAGTAGAGAAATGATTTTGTGTCACTGTGATCATTTTATTGTAAAGTTTAGGATGATGGGAGAGAATGATATACAATAACTGAGAGAGAGAAATATTAGTTGACTGAGAGCAGCCTTCAATGGTGCAAGAATGAAGTGAGAAGATTTGACTCACTTCAATTTGGTCAGAAAAAGATAAAATGAACCATGGGTTCCCTGCAAAGAGGAGATGGCTTGGGTTCAGTCGAGGAATTGTCCCTCAAATAGGAACGGCAGGATAAACAACCCCAATGCTCCCTCGGTAACAGTGAAGAACAATAGAATTTGTGTCAGATGGAGAATCGAATTGGTAACCAGGAGGAATGCTGGATGTTCAGAGGGAGATGATAAAGCAGAGGGCAATTATGGGAAAAATAAGAACCACCATAGAGCTGTCTCAGAATCTTCCTGTGTGCCCCTCATAATGAGCGCGTTAAAAGTTGGAGTAAGGCTGCATCGAAATTAGAAAGAGGATTTCTATCTGAAAAAAAGATATTTGCAAGTAGTTAAGATGCACTTAGATGCATTGTAGCTGCATGTTTGACTAAAACATTCAGCAGAGGATTAGATGATGTTTGATACAAAAATAATGTGAGGATTTAAGTGAAGGAGGAGATCATTATTCAGCAAAGAGTTCAGTTGAAAAGCTGGTGTCAAAACGATTGGTCAAATGACACCCTTCTGTGCCATAAGGCGTCTGTGTCATTCAGTGTGATGTCTTGAGAATTCTTCAAATCCATAAATATCCCGTCTTTGTAACTCGTTGATCCTGTATTATACATTCTAATCTCTGCAACCTCTATCAGCCGATGGAGCCCTCCTTATCTCTGTAACTCATACAGGCCATATAAACCTTATTTCTCTGGATAACCTTTCCTCTCTATAAAATATTTCTCAAGTCTTTACGGCTTTCCCCTTCTCTGCAACTACTCTGATCCATATAAACCTAATCTTTGCAATCTCCTCCAGTCCATACAACAATCAGTGTTACTAACCCCCTCCTTCTCTGACAGATCGCAGTATCTCCATAAACCCCAGCCACTACAGTGTTCAGTATATCTCCAACGTTCTCCAGCACTGACAACCCTGCCCATTTCTTTTCTTTGCTTCAGTCCCTAAAATTTTCCCTGTTGTGTCACCTACTCCAATGCCTAACCAGCTGTGTAACATCCTCTCGTACCGATAGTGCTCTCGATTCTGTAACCACCTTCTGCCCTGACACAGCTCACTGTCTCTGCAACCTCCAGATTCTAAATACATCCCGATCTGTGGAAACACCTCCAGTCCTCCCTCTCTCTGTAATATTTACCACATGTTAAAACTGCAATAATTCCACAGAGACTGGAATCCTGTTACCAAATCCCCTTTTATTTGTTCATGCATGATCCATGGCACTGACCCACGATAGCTCAGAGCCGGCTCCTATCGTGAACAGAGCCCCTGATGCTTCTGTGTATTTCTGAGCCAGGATTCCCTGATTAGAGCAGGTTAACGGTACCCATCAGGGAGCTTGTATTAATGAGGGTCACTTGACTGGTCTCGTTGCAATCACGAAAAAACGCTCCACATATCTCTAACGTTCATTAACACCTACAAATCCCCGAGACTATGAAACCTTCTCCAGTTTCGCCAACGCTGTCTCTGTAACTTTTCACAAGGACAGTCCTGTACTTTCAGTCTACCCTCCTGTTATCAATCTCCTGCATGACAAATACAAGCTTATTTTCATGTTTTCTTCAAACTCTCGGTCTCAATGTTCTTCACCCAGAACGTCTCTTACTAATCACTAACTGGTTCCAAAAACTCAATCCGCCGTTTGTGTGTGACCTTCTGCATAAGGAGGAAAGGGTTTTCGAAGCAGGGAGCTTCATAGAGCATGGAGACCTTTACACAAATAGGAATGTTTGCAGAAACTAGTGGGTTTACAGAAGTGGGAAGGGTGATGGAACATGAAGGATGTTTCAGAGACTGGCAGTTTGTAGGCACAGTGGACAGAATCTTTATTTCTGGAGCACAAAGATAAAGAGAAATAACTCATGTGATAAATTGTCCAGGTAACGTTTTCATCAGGTGTCGGGGACGGTTTCTCTCTACGAGGCTCTTGTAGCCAGAATATTGATCTGGCTGGTCCAGCTCCATTTTCACTTCAACCAAAACCTAAAACTATTCTTGTCTTTGTGATCTCCTTCCGCCCCTCGAACAATCTGTACCCCAGTAATATCGCATAATCTTCACACACCTTCCTATCTCTGTAACAGCCTCTGGATACTACAGCTATCCTGGACCTTGCACTTGCTGCCATCCCAGAATTCTTTCCCAACGTTTCAACAAGCCCAATGAAATGGTAGCTTTAAATAGCATGAATCAGGTCAGATGGAACTGTCATTATGGAGACGTGGCTGCAGTGTGACAACGACCTAGAACTGGATATAACAAAGGGGTTTACCATTTACACAGGAAGGACAAAAAGGTTAACAAAGTGAAGTACACTGTGTATAAAGGATGGGATCAGTATTATTGTGATGCTCATCAATTCACACACTGCTCCTCCATGCTTTCTCCCCTCATTCCTGCGTATTAATACCATCAGATATTGGTAACCCTTAAAAACTGCAGAAAATAGCACAGTGTAGACGAAACCACTCTGCACACTCTCGACATTGGACAAGATGCAATGTTATTTTTGAAGCCCTAGATTCTGTCTCCCCAGAGACGATTGGACTTCAGGTGAAGATCCCGGCACCTTTTTAAAATGAGTTGAGAGTTTCTGCCTCTACTCCGCTTCTATGTGTGACTTCCTGATCTCGACCATACTCTGGGTGAAATAACAATCTTCCTCAGCACTTCGCTAATATTTCAACTAAATGTATTTAATATTCACCGCTGGTAACCCAATTCTACAACAGGAGCAAGCTGTTCTCTCCTTTTCTACCCAGGCCCCTGACAATATGTGCACCCCAATCAAATCTCTCAGCATTCTCTCTTCCTATCTTTCCTCATAACTGCACTTCCACTGTCACAGGGTAACGGATCTTCTCTGTACCTCTCCAGTCGAATTCCATCCTTTCACCTGATGGGGTGACCAGAAATGCACATAGTCCCTAGGCTGTGACTGAACTCATTATTTATACAGTTCCAGCATAAGCTTCCTGCTCTGAAATTCTGTATTTTGGCTGACAGAGGAAATAATGCCAATTGCTGCATGAACAAGATTATTGATCTGTCCAGCTTCCTTCATTTATCTGCCCGCACTGACTATACTCTCATTTATTGTACATTCCTCTCTACTATGATGTCCCCAAATGCCTTGCCTTGCACTTCTCTGGGTTAGTTGCTCCATTCACCTGGACCCCATAGTTTCTGTTTTTAAACAGTCTGCAATGAGATCTCTCGTTAAGTCCAAGTAAGTCACATGGAGTTACAGGTTAGTGCCTCAAACCGACACAGTCAGGTTAATTACACACAATCTTCCTTGAACAACTCCAGACCGACTGTCCTGGAATCCCTTGGACTTCCTCAGTGACCGTTTATCCACTGTCTCAGAATTCCCGCCGCGACCTAATCAGTTAGTCCTTTGCTCCACATGAAACAAAGCTGCAGTGTTAGCCGTTCTCCAGGCCTCAGGCACCACCCTTGCATCCGGGGAGGATTGGATAATGTAGGTAACTATAAGGCAGGGGATTTTCCCGGCTCCTTTTAACAGTCTGGAACATTGTGCTACCCCTTTTTAAGGATTTTAATCTCCTGTATAATTATCTGCTCCAAGTTTGTTGTTCCGATTATTTCAGATTGCATCCCTATTTTGATTTAGCTAGAGGCTGAAAACATCTCATTATTTGGTCAAGTCTCATTTTAGTCGAGTTTCATGGAGGGTTTCTCTCCACAAGGTGAAGTGCATATTCTCATGATACCATCCGCAACCTGCTTCATTACCCACCCTCTCAGCTGACACTAACGTGATGATTTTTCCCCTTCATCATAACAACTGCCCACTGCCCGGTTATCCCAGAATGCACCGGCCTCCCTGTTAGAGTGGCCATCTTTAAAAAAAATCATTACACTCTTGGATTGTCAATCCTAAACTGCCCTGGACATGGCAGACACGGTAAACCTGGAGCCCCACTTTGTGGCCAAGCCGCTGAGGTTCCCGTGGATGGCATGGTGCAGGAGAGGAACATTATCTTATTCCAGGACTGGCAGGGGAGGCCATGACACCAGACCCTGCCAGCTTGGTCCGAGGCTGACCCCTGGGTCAGTGAGGTGCTAGCCTTCTGGGTGAATTCCCAGCAGTGTAGGAAGGAGTTCAGTGACCTTCCCCACTCAACCAGGGTAAATGCCACCATCTGCACTTTGTGGTCTCTCCCTCACTTTCTCTCTCTGTTACTGCATCCACTTCCCACAAAGGCTCATGTTCTCCCACTCTCACTGAATGCATCACCTTCTATAAGTCGATCACTAACCTCTTCTCTATCCCTCTCCCCAACTCTGCCTGGTGTCTGTGCTGCCAACTCACTCACTGAGGACACCTCGCTACCTTCCCCCCAGCTTTACCAGCACTCACAGCTGTACCAACCTTTTCCATCTCCTTAATACCGCTTGCTAATTTTCACATTCCAGAAGGAACCATTCCACAATAGGAGAGAAAGCGCCAAGAGGGAAAGGAGTTTCCCCAACATTCAGCTCCTCAACCCCTTACAGCGGAAGGATCCTGACCCTAACAGGCACGACAGGCTGACTGACCTTGTCTAAGCTCCCAGACTGAGAACCATGCAACATAGAATATTACAGCACAGTACAGGCCCTTCGGCCCCCGATGTTGCACCAACCTGTAATAGCAATTCGAAGTCCATCTAACCTACACTATTCCATGTTCATCCATATGCTTGTCCAATGACGACTGAAATGTACATAAAGTTGACGAATCTACTAACGTTACAGGCAAAGGATTCCATACCCTTACTACTCACTGAGTAAAGAAACTACCTATGACATCTGTCCTGTATCTATCACCCTTCAATTTAAAGCTATGCCCCCTCGTCCTCGCCGTCACCATACTTGGAAAAAGGCTCTCCCTGTCCACCCTCTCTAACCCTCTGATTATCTTGTATGTCTCTATTAAGTCACCTCTCAACCTTCTTCTCTCTAACGAAAACAGCCTCAAGTCTCTCAGCCTTTCCTCGTAAGACCTTACCTCCACACCAGGCAACATGCAAGTAAATCTCCTCTGCATTCTTTCCAAAGCTTCCACATCCTTCTTATAATGTGGTGACCAGAACTGTACACAATACTCCAAGTGCGGCCAAAGGCTTGTACAGCTGTAGCATAACCTCGTTGTTCCGGAACTCGATCCCGCTATTAATAAAAGCTAAAACACTGTATGACTTCTTAACAATCCTGTCAACCTGGGTGGCAACTTTCAAAGATCTGTGTACATGGACACCGAGATCTCTCTGCTATTCTACATTACCAAGGATCTGACCGTTAGCTCAGTACTTTGCTTTCAAGTTACTCCGACCAAAGTGAATCACCTTACACTTGTCCGCAGTAACTCCACTTGCCACGTCTCAGCCCAGCTCTGCAGCTTTTCTGTCTCTCTATAACCTACAAAATCCTTCATCTCTATCCACAACTCCACCGACCTTCGTGTCGTCTGCAAATTTACTAACCCACGCTTCTACGTTCTCCCCATGACTCACTGTGTAGGGCACCGTGGCTGACTGTGGACAATGATACCAAGCTTCCTGGTTTTGTGTCTGTGCTAAACACTAAGACGATTAAGCAGGCAGGTGAGCCTGGTAGCTCTGGCTGAGGGGAAACGCTGCTGTGGGCAGGGTAAGGCAAGTCAATAATTCTGTGAGTATTCAAGTCAGCTCAAAGTGAGTGTGTACAAACACGGCGTGAGAAGGCAGGAGGGACAGTCCATGAGCTGGGTATGTGTCCGTGAGCACAGTGTCCTTGCAGCAGTATTGCAATGAGAGTTGTCAGTGCACCCTGATCTGCAGCATTGAAGCACAGAAGTGTACTGTTAATTTGTCAGAAATATGCTGGCAATGCATGGTGAGGCTGGCATGTGACAGATGCCAGCATTGGTGGGTGTGGAGTACATGCAGCATTGTCTGCGTAGTGCCCCCCGAGATATTGGTGTCCAAGACAGAAGGCCGAAGAAGCGAGGGGCAAGATGGAGTCACCAGTTACTATCGCTGACTTTATTGTCAAATTCACCATATTGTGTTTCCCCACAGTGGAGGGGAGGGTAAAGAGCTGCAACTTGATGAGGAGAGATCTGCTGAATGTGGCTGTTGATCATTAGTCATTATTCAGTCAACATCTTGCCACTCCTGCACTCTACTTTTGTTGTAAAGAACAGTCTAGCACAGGAACATGCCCTTCAGCTCAGCAAGCCCATACTGACACATGATGTCTTTCTAAAGTTAAAACAAAAGTTTTTGCTCCGTCACCTTCTATGTCATTCTGTTCCCTACCTACTCTTCTCTGTGACAAGATACCTCTTAAGCCTTGCTATATTAGCTTATTCCTTCTATCAGTGCATTCCAGGCACTTTCACAACCTGTATGGAAAAGCAAAAAACAAACTTGCTTATCAAATCGCCAGAACTTTCTCCCTTTTACCTAAACCCTATGGTCCTGAGTAATTGATATTTCTACTTTGGGAAAAAGCCTCTGACTGTCCTTCTATCATTGCCTCTGATAACTTTGTAAATATCTATCAGGTAGCCCCAGAGCCAATGATGCCCAGATGCACACAAACCATGTTTGTTCAATTTCTCCTTCTGGCTAATACCCTCCAACATGCTGGTAAACCTTTCCATACCCTCTCCACATCGTACTGCTGCTGTGGCAACCAGTACTGTACACAACATTCTAAATGTGCCCGAACTAAGTTTCTCTACAGCTGCAATATGACCTGCTAATTTTCATACTGCATGCTCCAATGCATGTCTGCAAGTTTGCCGTCAGTCTTCTTGATCACCCTATCTACCCGTGTTACCACTTTCAAGGAACTTTTGAACTGTACACATAGACCCCTGCGGATGTTGATGCAATCAGTAGTTTTTCCATCCACTTTATACTTCTCCCCAACATTAGACCTTCCAAAATGCATCACGTCGCAACTGTCCAGATAAAGTTACATCTGTGTTTTATCTGTCCAAGTCTGCAGCTGACCTGCATCCTGCTGTATTCTCCAGCAATCATCTTCACAATCTGCAACTCCACCAATCTATGTCCAGGTCTCCAGTCACAAAAGCACTGTTCCACCACTACTCTGTCTTCTACGGGCAAGCACTTCTCTATCCATCTTATTAACTGACCGCTGATCCCATTTCACTTCACCTTCTGTATGAGCCTGCCATAAGGAAACACATCAAAGATACAAACGGCCAACATCCAGCCCCATGCCCTCATCAAGCAATTTTGTCACTTCCTCACAATATTCAATCAAGTTTGTGAGACAGGATCTTCTCCACACAACTGCCTGTCACGAATAAGTCCATATTAGCGTACTGATGGAGCTGCACTCATTCTGACAAGTAATTATTCCGTCATATTCCTGACTTGAACCTTGGAAGTTAGATTAGATTCCCTACAGTGTGGAAACAGGCCCTACAGCCCAACGAGTCCACATCAACCCTCCGAAGAGTAATACACCCAAATCCATTTCCCACTGACTAAAGCACCTCACACTATGTCAATTTATTATTGCCAATGCACCTACCTGCACATCTTTGGACTGTGGGAGGAAAACCACACAGGCACGGGGGGTACGTGCAAACTCCACACAGACAGTCACCCCAGGACATTGATGCTGTGAGGTGGCAGTGCTATCCACTGAGCCATCGTGCTGCTCTTGACGGCTACCATACAGTGGACGGTATGTTGGGCAGTGACGGTTACTGTACAGTGGCAGATATGTCGGGCAGTGATGATTAGTGAACAGTGGGGGGTATGTCGGGACGTAATGGTGACCGAACGGTAGGAGGTATGTTAGGCCGTGATGCTTACTGTACAGTGGGAGCTATGTTGGGCAGTGATGGTTACTGTACAGTGGGAGGTATGTCAAGCCGTGATGGTTACTGTACAATGGGAGGTATGTTGGGCCGTGATGGTTACTGTACAGTGGGAGGTATGTCGGGCCGTTATGGTCACTGTACAGTGGGAGATATTCGGGCCGTGATGGTTTCTGTACAGTGGGAGGTATGTCGGGCCGTGATGGTTACTATATCGTGGGAGGTATTCGGGCCGTGAAGGTTTCTGTACAGTGGGAGGTATGTCGGGGTGTAATGGTTACTGTACAGTGGGAGGTATGTTGGGCTGTGACAGTTACTGTGCAGTGGGAGGAATGTCGGGCCGTGGTGGTTACTGTACAGAGGGAGGTATGTCGGGCCGTGATGGTTACTGTATAGTGGGAGGTATGTTGGGCCATGATGGTTACTGTACAGAAGGAGGTATGTCGGGCTGTGATGGTTACTGTACGGTGGGAGGTATGTCGGACCGTGATGCTTACTGTACAGTGGGAGGGATGTCGGGCCGTGATGGTTACTGTACAGTGGGAGGGATGTCGGGCCGTGATGGTTACTGTACAGTGGGAGGTATGTCGGGGTGTGATGGTTACTGTGCAGTGGGAGGAATGTCGGGCTGTGATGGTAACTGTACAGTGGGAGGTATGTCGGGCTGTGATGGTTACTGTGCGGTGGGAGGTATGTCGGGACGTGATGGTTACTGTACGATGGGAGGTATGTCGGGCCGTGATGGTTATTGTACAGAGGGAGGTATGTCGGGACGTGATGGTTACTGTACGATGGGAGGTATGTCGGGCCGTGATGGTTACTGTACGGTGGGAGGTATGTCGGACCGTGATGGTTATTGTACAGAGGGAGGTATGTCGGGATGTGATGGTTACTGTACGATGGGAGGTATGTCGGGCCGTGATGGTTACTGTACGGTGGGAGGTATGTCGGGCCGTGATGGTAACTGTATGATGGGAGGTATGTCGGGACGTGATGGTTACTGTACGGTGGGAGGTATGTCGGACTGTGATGGTTAATGTACAGAGGGAGGTATGTCGGGCTGTGACGATTACTGTACATTGGGTGGTATGTCAGGGTGTGATAGTTACAGAACAGAGAAAGGTATGTGTGGCCGTGATGGTTACTGTACAGTGGGATGTATGTGGGGCCGTGATGGTTTCTGCACAGTGGCAGGTATGTCGGGCCGTGATGGTTACTCTACAGTGGGAGGTATGTCGGGCCGTGATGGTTAGTGCACAGTGGCAGGTATGTCGGGCCTTGTTAGTTAAAGTACAGTGAGAGGTATGTCGGGCCATGATAGTTTATGTATAGTGGGAGGTCTGTCGGGTCGTGATGGTTCCTGTACAGAAGAAGGTATGCCGGTGTGTGATGGTTAATGTAGAGTGGGCCGTGATGGTTCCTGTACAGTGGGAGGTATGTTGGGCCGTGATGTTTATTGAACAGTGGGGGTTTTGTCAGACAGTGATGTTAACTGTACAGTGGGAGGTATGTCGGACCGTGATGTTTACTCTACAGTGGGAGGTATGTCGGACCTTTATGGTTAATGTACAGAGGGAGGTTTGTTGGGCCATGATGGTTACTATACTGTGGGGGGTATGTCCGGTCCGTGGTAGTGTCTGTACAGTGGGAGGCATGTCGGGCAGTGACGGTTACTGTACAGAGGGCGGTATGTCGGGCTGTGACAGTTATTGCACATTGAGAGGTATGTCAGGGTGTGATAGTTACAGAACAGAGAAAGGTATGTCAGGCTGTGATGGTTACTGTGCATTGAGTGGTATGTCGGACCGTGATGGTTACTCTACAGTGCGAGGTATGTCGGGGTGTGATGGTTGCTGTACAGTGGGTGGTATGTTGGGCCGTGATGGTTACTGTACAGTGGGAGGGATGTCGGACCGTGATGGTTACTGTACAATGGGAGGTATGGTGGGCCATGATGTTTACTGTACTTTGGCATGTATGTATGGGCCGTGATAGTTACTGTACTGTGGGAGGTATGTCGGACAGTGATGCTTACTGTACAGAGGGCGGTATGTCAGGTTCTGACGGTTGCTGTTCAGTGGGAGTTATGTTGGGCCATGATGTTTACTGTACTTTGGGAGGTTTGTATGTGCCGTTATAGTTACTGTACAGAGGGCGGTATGTCAGGCTGTGACGGTTACTGTACAGTGGGAGTTATGTTGGGCTGTGATGGTTACTGTACATTGAGAGGTATGTCGGGCCGTGATGGTTACTGTACAGTGGGATGTATGTTGGGCCGTAATGGTTATTGTACAGAGGGAGGAATGTCGGGCTGTGATGGTTACTGTACAGTGGGAGGTAAGTAGGGCCGTGATGTTTACTGTACATTGGGAGGTATGTCAGGCCGTGATGGTTATTGTACAGAGGGAGGAATGTCGGCCGTGATGGTTACAATACAGTGGGAGCTAAGACGACTTGTGATGGTTACTGTACAGTGGGAGGTATGTCGGGTCGTGATGGTTCCTGTACAGTGGGAGGTATGGCGGGCCGTGATGGTTACTGTACAGTGGGTGGTATGTCATGCCGTGATAGTTACTGTACAGAGAGAGGTATGTTGGACCGTGATGGTTAGTGTACAGTGGGATGTATGTTGGGCCGTGATGGTTCCTGTACAGTGGGAGGTATGGCGGGCCGTGATGGTTACTGTACAGGGGGTGGTATGTCGTGCCGTGATGGTTACTGTACAGAGGGAGGTATGTTGGGCAGTGATGGTTACCTACAGTGGGAGGTATGTCCAATCCGTGATGGTTGCTGTACAGTGGATGGTATGTTGGGCCGTTATGGTTAGTGTACAGTGGGAGGTATGTCGGTCTGTGATGGTTACTGTACAGTGGGAAGTATGTCGGGTCGTGATGGTTACTGTACAGTCGGCGTTATGTCCTGGCCAGGATAGTAACTGTACAGAAGGAAGGTGGTATGTCCGGCTGTGATGGTTACTGTACAGTGGAAGGTATGTCGGGACGTGATTCTTACTGTACAGAGAGCTGTATGTCGGGCCGTGACGGTTACTGTACAGTGGGAGGTATGGCGGGCCATGATAGTTTATGTACAGTGGGAGGTCTGTCGGGCCGTGATGGTTAATGTACAGTGGGAGGTATGTCAGGTCGTGATGGTTCCTGTACAGAAGAAGGTATGCCGGTGTGTGATGGTTACTGTAGAGTGGGAGGTATGTTGGGCCGTGATGGTTACTGTACAGTGGGAGGTATGTTGGGCCGTGATGGTTACTGTACAGTGGGAGGTATGTTGAGCCGTGATGTTTATTGAACAGTGGGAGTTTTGTCAGACCGTGATGTTAACTGTACAGTGGGTAGTGTGTCGGGCCGTGATGGTTACTGTACAGTGGGAGATATGTTCAGCCGTGACGGTGATTGTACAGTGGGAGCTATGTCGGGCCGTGATGGTTACTGTACAGTGGGCGGTATGTCGGGCCGTTATGGTCTCTGTACAGTGGGGGGTATGTCGGGCCGTGACGGTTACTGTACAGTGGGAGGTATGTTAGGCCGTGACGGTTACTGTACAGTGGAAGGTCTGTCGGGCCGTGATGGTTACTGTACAGAGGGAGGTATGTCGGGCCGTGGAGTTCCAGGCCCATTGCACCTCATGGATGCATCATCATTTGTTGCTCAATCTGTTTCAAGTTTGTCCCATTCATTACCGACAGGGCTTCATATCTTGTTGAGGAGGGTCTGAAAAATGTGCCGTTGCTTCCCATTATGCAGTGACCATTCTTACCGATGTATGAAATGTAGAGATGTATCAGCAGCAGGCAGATTGGTGATGATGTGGTCAATTATATATTTCCCTTTTATTGATTTCCCCATAACCTGCCACAGAGCAGTCTAGCAGCCACAGGATCCTGCATCTATATTGACGAGATACCAAGGTTCTGCCCCCTCTGCCTGGCTGTGTCCTATCAGTGTGACAGACCCTACCAGAGAGGATGGTGATGCTGCCTGGCACACAGTTCTGTGCACATCATCCTGCTTCAGACGCAATATCTAACTGTTTCTTGATTGATCTGAGATAAATATACACAGGGCACTTTCACATTTTGTAAAATGAAGAGTTAATATCACTTTGTTTCTTACATATTTTAAAATAATCCAAACATCATTGTTTTTCCATTGAAAACAATTGAAGTGAACAATAATTAAAATACCAGAGTGCACAGCTAACTATTACACAATTCAGTGACTGTAGTAAAAAGCTGATTCTTGTTCAGATCAGTGAACACACCATGTTGCAGGCAGCAAAGCTGTTTAAAATGACTTTGAGAAAAAAGCCTGAATTCAGACACACTGTTTTTGAGCCTCACCATGACCTCCAAAATACTGGCCATCTCCATAATCTGTTCATAGAGATTCCAAACTGGAGCTTGTCTGTTACTCGCACAATGCCTCACAGCAGTCTGTTTAGAGACATACCTGAACAACGGGGAGATGTGTGTTGGTGCAGACTGGTCAATGGACTAGAACATAGCACTGGTCCAGACTTAGTTCAACATTTGTAACAATGACCTGTCAACAACCATGTCTAGCAAATATATTTCTTCTGTGTGTCACCTTAGCTCTGTAATTCTGTACCTTTACCCGATCCTGAATGAAGGTGTTATAAAGGTAGTGGGCTCCTGCAGCACGTGGCATCTTACATTGAATCCCTCATAAACGATATCCAGTGTGTTAGCCCCACAATGTCAGCATCCAAACAGAATTTTACAGCTCTAATGATGGCCAGTATGATCCCAGCCCAACGACCTTGTGTGTGACTTGAGCTGGAAATCCCGATGGAAATGTTTGCAGCATTGTTCTCACCGTTAACAGCAAAGTCTCTTTGCTCAAGTTTCGATAGCCTTTCATAATAACAACTTTTTGATTGTCCAATAAGCATTATATCCCTCCTTTATTCAGTTCACTTTTATAACAACGATATGATGGAAAGAGTGCCCAACTCACAGTAAGGAGCATTGAAATGATGAGTCTCATTACCACACCCAAGACCACATTGTTATTAAGTACAAGGTCTTTGAAAATATACAACTATTTTCCCGTGTATTAATATTGTGAATGAATAGTCGACTCTCCTGTTCCTCAGATGCTGCGTGAACGGCTGTGCTTTTTCAGAACCACACTTTTTTCCTCTGATCTCCAGCACCTGCAGTGCTCACTTTCTCCCTGCTAATATTCTCGCATAATCATTTTCGTGGCAACTGTGTGTTTAAACATGTTACAGTCAGATATGAGTACATTTTGAACTGCTTCTGTCTATGTCAGAGCTCAGTAATGTGTGATGTGAATGTCAGTGTCTGTGTGATGCTCGGTATGTAGGCCATGCATCTGACAGATGGACAGATAGTTTCAAACATAATTTCCCATCAGCTGTTCCTGAACAGCAAGGTACTGCCTGGACCCCACCAGCCTGAGCACACAAAACCCAAAGCACAGTGGCCAGCATTGGGCATGACAATATTTTTCAATTTAATTTATTCATAGAATATGATTGGGATGTCCCGTCCCGTATTGCCCGTCCCGTATTGCCCTTGAGAAGGTGGGGGTGAGCTGCCGCATTGACCCACTGCAGTCCATGTGTTGTAGATGTGCATTACGGAGGGACGTTGAAACAGTGACACTGAAAGAACAACAATATGCTTCCCAATCAGGATGGTGGGTGGCTTGGAATGGAACGTGAACATGGTGATGATTCCATGTGTCTGCTTCCCTTGTCCTTCTTGATGGTCGTGGTTTCGGAGGTACGTTGTAAGGAACTTTGGTAAATTTCTGCAGAGCACCGTGGAGATGGCCGGCATTGCTGTTACTGAGCGCAAGTGGATGAGGGTTGAAACTGCACTCTCACAGGCAAATGGGGGTATTTCATCACACACACACTCAACGTGTTATAGATGGTGTGCAGGCTTTCGGAAACCACGAGGTGAGTTATTTCTGCAGGATTCCTAGCTCCTGACATATACTTTTTGCCAATCAATTTATATATTTCAAAGTGTGGCACTGGAAAAAAGCACAACAGGTCAGGCAGCATATGAGCTACAGGAGAGTCGACGTTTTAGTATAAACCCTTCACAGGAATGGGTAATGAAATTATATGGTCAATCAAGTTTTTGATAACGGTAATTCCCGGGATATTACTAGGTGTGTGATCAATGATGGTGGTGGCATTGAACGTTGGAAGATATGGTTGAATTTTCTATTGTTAGAGGTAATCGTTGTCTGGCACGTGTGTAATGGAAATGGTACTTGTCACTGTTAAGCATACGCCTGCATATTTACAGGTCCTTGTTGCATTTGGATAAGGATTGCTTCAGTATCTGATTAAATCACAAATGGTGTTGAACATTGCCCAATCATTGCCAAACATCCCCAGGTGTGACTCTACAGTGGAGGGATGGTCATTTATGATTAGGCCTGGGGCAGAGAGCACTCTGAGACATCACTGATACTGTCCCTCTGTCTGATCGAGGAAGCTTGCTTCTGCTTCCACCTGCTTCAGATGTGTCTAACAACATATCTGAGCAGAATAATTTTACAGTATCTTCCCCATGGAGCTGAGGGAGGACTTGGTTAGTTCAATCAGTTGGACGGCTAGATATTAATGCTAACAGTGTGGGTTCAATTCCTGCACGGACTGGGGTGACTAAAGGACTGTCCTACTCAACCTCTCCCTTACTTGAGGCATGTTGACTGTCCAGTTAAACTGCCACCAGTCGTCTTTTTCTAACGAGAGAGCAGCCCTATCATCCTGTAGGAGTATGCTGCAATAACATTTCAATTTTGATCTACAGGTTTACTCAGTCAAGCAGCTGTGACATTTTGGACCCGACCATCTCGATCACCAATGCTGCTGCTGAGTCCTTCTGGGTGGTGGTTTTAAAATGGCCAACCCAGTATAGATTCTACAGACTTGCATTCCCCTCTCTGTAACATTGACAGCCTTGCTTTCCTATCCCTGTAACATCTCCAGCCTTGCTTTGCTATCTCTGTAACATCTACAGCCTTGTTTTACACGCTCTGTAACAGATCCAACCTTCCTTTCCTACCTCTGTAAAATCTAGAGCCTTGAATTCCTATCTCTGTAATAATTCAAGCCTTGATTTCCTATCTCTGTAATATTTCCAGCATTGCTTTCTCTCTGTAACGACTCCAGCCCTGCTTTCCGATCACTGTAACATCTTCAGCATTACTTTACTTTATATGTAACATCTCCTGCCTTGCTTTCCAATCTCTATGACATCTCCAGACTTGCTTTCCTATCTCTGTAATATCTCTAGCCTTTCGTTCCTATCACTGCAACATCCCCAGGCTTGCTTTCCTATCTCTGTGGCATCCTCGGCCTTGCTTTCCGCTTTCTATGACATCTCCAGCCTTGTTTTCCCCTCGCTGTAACATCTCCAGCCTTGCATTCCTATCTCTATGGCATCTGCAGACTTGATTTCATATCCCTGACACATTATCAGCCTTGCTTTCCTAACTCTGTAACATCTCCAGCCTTGAATTCTATCTCTGTAACATCTCTAGACTTGTATTCTTATCTCTGTAACAACTCCAACCGTGCGTTCCAATCGCTGTAACATCTCTAGCCTTGCTATTCTCTTTCTGTAACATATCAAGACTTGTTTTCCACTCTCTGAAACATCACCGGCCGTGCCTTCCTATCTCTGTAACATTACCCGCATTGCTTTCCCCTCTCTGTCATAACTCCAGCCTTGCATTCCTCTTTCTGCATAACATCTCCAGCCTTGATTTCCTATCTCTGTAACAACTCCAGCCTTGCTTTCCTATATCTTTAACATCTCTAGCCTTGATTTCCGATCTCTGCAACCTTTCCTATCTCTGTAACATCTCTTGACTTGATTTCCCCTCTCTGTAATATCTCCCACCTTGCCTTCCTATCTCTGTAAAATTACCAGAATGCGTTCCAATCACTGTAACATCTCCAGCCTAGCTTTCCTATCTCTGTATCATCCCCAGCCTTGCTTTCCTGTCACTGAAACGTCTCCAGACTTGCTTTCCTCTCCCTGTAGCGTCTCCAGCCTTATGTTCCTCTCCCTGTAACAACTCCAACCGTGCTTTCCTATCTCTGTAGCATCTTCGGCCTTGCTTTCCTCTCTCTGTGACATCTCCAGACTTGTTTTCCTATCTTTGTAACATCTCCAGCCTTGCTTTACAATCTCTGTAACAGCTCCAGCCTAGCTTTCCACTCTCTGAAACATCACGAGCCTTGCTCTCCTATCTCTGTAACATTTCCAGCCTTGCTTTCAACTCTTCGTAACATATTCAGCCTTGCATTGCTAAATCTGTTATATCTCCAGCCGTGTTTTAGCACTCTCTGTAACATCTCCAGTCTTGCTTTCCAATCACTGTAACATTTCCCGGCTTGATTTCCTATCTCTGTAACATCTCTAGACTTGCTTTCCTCTCTCTCCGCAACATCTCCAGCCTTGCTTTCCTATATCTATAAGATCGCAAGCCTTTCTTTCCTATCTCTGTAACATCTCCAGACATGTTTTCCTATCTCTGTAACATCTTCAGCCTGGCTTTCCTATCTCCGTAACATCTGCAGACTTGATTTTCTTTCTCTGTAACATCTCCAGCCTTGTTTTCCTATCTCTTTAACATCGCCAGACCTGTTTTCCTATCTCTGTAACATCTGAAGCCTTGTTTTCCTATTTCCGTAACGTCAAAAGCCTTGCTTTCCTGTCTCTGTACCATATCCAGACATGTTTACCTATCTCTGTGACCTCTCCCGACTTGATTTCCGATCTCGTTAACATCTCCTGACTTGCTTTCCCCTCTCTGTTACATCTCCAGCGTTGCCTTCCTATCCCTTTAACATCTCCAGCCTTGCTTTCCTATCGCTGTGAAATCTAGAGCCTTGCTTTCCTATCTCTATAACGTCTCCAGCCTTACGTTCCTATCCCTGTAACATCTCCAACGTTGCTTTCCTATCTCTGTAGCATCCTCGGCCTTGCTTTCCGCTTTCTGTGACATTTGCTGCCTTGCTTTCCCCTCTCTGTAACATCTCCAGACTTGCTTTCCATTCGCTGTAACATCTCCAGCCTTGCATTATTATCTCTGTAGCATCTCCAGACTTGATTTCGTATCTCTGAAACATTGCCAGCCTTGCTTTCCTAACTGTGTAACATCTCCAGCCTTGCTTTCCTGTCTCTGTAATGTCTCCAGCCTTGGATTCTATCTCTGTAACACCTCCAGACTTGTTTTCTTATCTCTGTAACATTACCTGCCTTGCTTTCCTCTATCTGTAACATCTCCAGCCTTCCGTTCCAATCGCTGTAACATCTCCAGCCTTGCTTTGCTATCTCGGTAACATCTCCAGCCTTGATTTCCTGTCACTGTAACGTCTTCAGGTTTGCTTTCCTCTGCCTGTAACGTCTCCAGCCTTACGTTCCTATCCCTGTAACAACTCCAAACGTGCTTTCTTATCTCTGTAGCATCTTCGGCCTTGCTTTCCTGCCTCTGTAACATCTCCAGCCTTGCATTCCTATCTCTGTAACATCTCCAGACTTGCTTTCCTGTCTCTGTAACATCTCCAGACTTACGTTCATATTTCTGTATGATTACCAGCCTTGCTTTCCTATCTCTGTAACACTTCCAGCGTTGCTTTCCCATCTCTGTAATATCTCCAGACTTGCTTTCCATTCGCTGTAACATCTCCAGCCTTGCATCAATATCTCTGTAGCATCTCCAGACTTGATTTCGTATCTCTGAAACATTGCCAGCCTTGCTTTCCTAACTGTGTAACATCTCCAGCCTTGCTTTCCTGTCTCTGTAATGTCTCCAGCCTTGGATTCTATCTCTGTAACACCTCCAGACTTGTTTTCTTATCTCTGTAACATTACCAGCCTTGCTTTCCTATCTCTGTAACATTACCTAGAACATAGAACATAGAACATAGAACATTACAGCACAGAACAGGCCCTTCGGCCCACGATGTTGTGCCGAACTTCTAACCTAGATTAAGTACCCATCCATGTACCTATCCAAATGCCGCTTAATGATCGCCAATGATTCCGACTCTACCACTCCCACGGGCAGCGCATTCCATGCCCCCACCACTCTCTGGGTAAAGAACCCACCCCGACATCTCCCCTATACCTTCCACCCTTCACCTTAAATTTATGTCCCCTTGTAACACTCTGTTGTACCCGGGGAAAAAGTTTCTGACTGTCTACTCTATCTAGTCCTCTGATCATCTTATAAACCTCTATCAAGTCACCCCTCATCCTTCGCCGTTCCAACGAGAAAAGGCCGAGAACTCTCAACCTATCCTCGTACGACTTCCTCTCCATTCCAGGCAACATCCTGGTAAATCTTCTCTGCACCCTCTCCAAAGCTTCCACATCTTTCCTAAAGTGAGGCGACCAGAACTGCACACAGTACTCCAACTGTGGCCTAACCAAAGTCCTGTACAGCTGCAACCTGCCTTGCTTTCCTCTATCTGTAACATCTCCAGCCTTCCGTTCCAATCGCTGTAACATCTCCAGCCTTGCTTTGCTATCTCGGTAACATCTCCAGCCTTGATTTCCTGTCACTGTAACGTCTTCAGGTTTGCTTTTCTCTGCCTGTAACGTCTCCAGCCTTACGTTCCTATCCCTGTAACAACTGCAAACGTGCTTTCTTATCTCTGTAGCATCTTCTGCCTTGCTTTCCTGCCTCTGTAACATCTCCAGCCTTGCATTCCTATCTCTGTAACATCTCCAGACTTGCTTTCCTGTCTCTGTAACATCTCCAGACTTACGTTCATATCTCTGTATGATTACCAGCCTTGCTTTCCTATCTCTGCAACACTTCCAGCGTTGCTCTCCCCTCTCTGTAGCATCTCCAGACTTGATTTCGTATCGCTGAAACATTGCCAGCCTTGCTTTCCTAACTGTGTAACATCTCCAGCCTTGCTTTCCTGTCTCTGTAATGTCTCCAGCCTTGGATTCTATCTCTGTAACACCTCCAGACTTGTTTTCTTATCTCTGTAACATTACCAGCCTTGCTTTCCTATCTCTGTAACATTACCTGCCTTGCTTTCCTCTATCTGTAACATCTCCAGCTTTCCGTTCCAATCGCTGTAACATCTCCAGCCTTGCTTTCCTATCTCTGTAACATCTCCAGCCTTGCTTTCCTGTCACTGTAACGTCTTCAGGTTTGCATTCCTCTGCCTGTAACGTCTCCAGCATTACGTTCCTATCCCTGTAACAACTCCAAACGTGTTTCTTATCTCTGTAGCATCGGCAGCCTTGCTTTCCTCTCTCTGTAAAATCTAGAGCCTTGCTTTCCTCTATCTGTAACATCTCGGGCCTTGCGTTCCAATCTCTGTAACATCTCCAGCTTTGGTTTGCTATCTCTGTAACATCTCCAGTCTTGCTTTCCTGTCACTGTAACGTCTCCAGGCTTTCTTTCTTCTCCGTGCAACGTCTCCAGCCTTTCGTTCCTATCCCCGTAACTTCTCCAACCTTGCTTTCCTATCTTGGTAGCATCTTCGATCTTGCTTTCCTATTTCTGTAACATCTCCAGACTTGTTTTCCTATGTTTGTTACGTTTCCAACCTTGCTTTACACTCTCTGTAACATCTCCAGCCTTGCTTTCCTTTCTCCGTAACATCTCCAGCCTTGCTTTCCTGTCACTGTAACATCTTTAGGTTTGCTTTCCACTCCCTGTAACGTCTCCAGCCTTACGTTCCTATCCCTGTAACAACTCCAACCGTGCGTTCCTATCTCTGTAGCATCTTCGGATTTGCTTTCCTCTCTGTGACATCGCCAGCGTTGCTTTCCCCTCTCTGTAACATCTCCAGTCTTGCTTTCCTATCTCTGTAACATCTCCAGACTTGTTTTCCACTCTCTGAAACATTACCGGCCGTGCCTTCCTATCTCTGTAACATTACCTGCATTGCTTTCCCCTCTCTGTCATAACTCCAGCCTTGCATTCCTCTTTCTGCATAACATCTCCAGCCTTGATTTCCTATCTCTGTAACACCTCCAGCCTTGCTTTCCTATATCTCTAACATCTCTAGCCTTGATTTCCGATCTCTGAAACCTTTCCTATCTCTGTAACATCTGCAGCCTTGATTTCCTATCTCTGTAACACCTCCAGCCTTGCTTTCCTATATCTTTAACATCCCTAGCCTTGATTTCCGATCTCTGCAACCTTTCCTATCTCTGTAACATCTCTTGACTTGATTTCCCCTCTCTGTAATGTCTCCAACCTTGCCTTCCTATCTCTGTAACATTACCAGAATGCTTCCCTCTCTCTGTGACATCTCTAACCTTGCTTTCCTCTCTCTGTAACATCCCTAGCCTTGCATTCCTATCCCTGTAACATCTCAGGCCTTGCATTCCTGTCTCCAGTCTTACGTTCCTTTCCCTGTAACATCCCCAACCTTGCTTTCCTATCTATGTAGCATCTTCGGCCTTGCTTTTCTACCTCTGTAACATCTCCAGCCTTGCATTCCTATCTCCGTAAAATCTCCGGACTTGCTTTCCTGTCTCTGTATCATCTTCAGACTTGCATTCGTATCTCTGTAACTTTACCAGCCTCGCTTTACTGTCTCTGCAATATCTCCAGCCTTGCTTTCTTGTCACTGTAACATCTTCAGGTTTGCTTTCCTCTCCCTGTAAGGTCTCCAGCCTTACGATCCTATCCCTGTAACAACTCCAATCGTGCTTTCCTATCTCTGCAGCATCTTCAGACTTGCTTTCCTCTCTCTGACATCTCCAGCGTTCCTTTCCGATCTCTGTAACATCTCCAGATTTGCTTTCCCCTCTCTGTAATATCTCCAAACTTGCTTTCCTCTCTCAGTAACATCTCCAGACTTGCTTTCCTCTCTCTGTAACATCTCCAGACTTGCTTCACTCTCTGAAGCACATCCAGCCTTGCTGTCCTATCTCTGTAACGTCTCCAGCTTTGCTTTCAGCTCTGTGTAATATCTCCAGCCTAGCTTTTCTCTCTCACCGTAACATCTTCAGCCTTGATTTCCTGTCTCTGTAACATCTCCAGCCTTGCATTCCTCTCTCTGTAACATCTCCAGACTTGATTTCCTATCTCTGTGTCCTCTCCAGACTTGATTTCCTATCTCGTTAACATCTCTTCACTAACTTTCCCCTTTCTGTAACATCTCCAGCCTTGCCTTCCAATCTCTGTAACATTACCAGAATGCTTTCCTATGTCTGTAACATCTCCAGCCTTGCTTTCCTGTCTCAGTAATGTCTCCAGCTTTGCTATTCACTCTCTGTAACATTACCAGCCGCACTTTCCTATGTCTGTAACATCTCCAGACTTGCTTTCCCGATCTGTGTAACGTCTCCAGCCTTACGTTCCTTTCCCTGTAACATCGCCAACCTTGCTTTCCTATCTCTGAAGCATCTACGGCCTTGCTTTCCTCTTTCTGTGACATCTCTAGCCTTGCATTCACCTCTCTGTAACATCTCCCGCGTTGATTTCCTATCGCTGTAACATCTCGAGACTTGCTTTCGGATCTCTGTAACATTACCAGCCTTGCTTTCCTATCTCTGTAATTTCTCCAGCCTTGCATTCCTATCTCTGTAACATTTCCAGACTTGCTTTCCTCTATCTATAACATCTCCAGCCTTGCTTTCCTATCACTGCAACGACTCCAGGTTTGTTTTCCTCTCCCTGTAACATCTCCAGCCTTACGTTCCTCGCCCCGTAATATATTCTGCCTTTGCTTTCCTATCTCTGTCGCATCTGCGGCCTTGGTTTCCACTTTCTGTGACATCTCCAGACTTGCTTTCCCCTCTCCGTAACATCTCCAGACTTGCTTTCACCTCTCTGTAACATCTCCTGCCTTGCATTCCTATCTCTGTAACAGCTCCAGACTTGCTTTCCCCTCTCTGTCATCTCTCCAGCCTCGCATTCCTATCTCTGTAACATCTCCAGCTTTGATATCCCGTCTCTGTAATATCTCCAGCCTTGCTTTCCAATCTCTATAACATCTCCAGCATTGCTTTCCTATCACTGTAACGTCTCCAGGCTTGCTTAACTCTCCTTGTAATGTCTCTAGCCTTACGTTCCTTTCCTTGTAACATCTCCAACCTTGCTTAAAAATCTCTGTAGCATCTTCAGCCTTGCTTCCTTCTCTCTGTGACATCTCCAACCTGGCTGTCCTATCTCTGCAACACCTCCAGCCTTGCTTTCCTATCTCTGTAACATCACCAGACTTGCTTTCTCCTCTCTGTAACCTCTCCAGCCTTGCTTTCCCCTCTCTGTAACATCTCCAGCCTTGCTTTCCTATCTCTGTAACATCTCCAGACTTGATTTCCCCTCTCTGTAACATCTCCAGCCTTGCATTCCTATCTCTGTAAAATCTCCAGATTTGCTTTCGTATCTCTGTACTATTACCAGTCTTGCTTTCCTATCTCTGTAACATTTCTAACCTTGCTTTCCTGTCTTTTTAATATTTCCAGCCTTGCATTCCTATCTGTGTAACATCGCCAGCTTTGCTCTACTCTATCTGGAACATCTCCAGACTTCTTTCCAATGTTGATGACATATCCCGCCTTGCTTTGCTATCTTGGTATCATCTCCAGCCTTGCTTTGCTATTACGGTAATGTCTCCAGGCTTGCTTTCGTCTCTCAGTGACATCTCCATCCTTGCTTTCCTATCACTGTAACCCCTCCAGGATTATTATCTTCTCCCTGTAACGTCTGCCGCCTTACGTTCCTAGCCCTGCAACATCTCCAACCTTGCTTTCCGACCTCTGTAGCATCTTATCCCTTGCATTCCTCTCTCAGTGACACCTCCTGACTTGTTTTCCCATCTCTGTAATATCTCCAGTCTAGATTTACTATCCCTGTAACATCTCCAGCCTTGCATTCCTATCTCTGTATCATCTAGAGCCTTGCTTTCCTATCTCTGTAACACCTCCATACTTGCTTTCCCCCTCTGTAATATCTCCAGCCTTGCTTTCCTCTCTCTCCGTAAAATCTCTAGACGTCTTATCCTATCTCAATAACATTTCCAGACTTTTTTTGTATCTCTGTAACATTATTAGCCTTGCTTTCCTATCTATGTAACATTTCCGTTCTTCCTTTCCTGTCTCTGTAATATCTCAAGCGTTCCGTTTCTCTCTCTGTAACATCCCCAGCCTTGCTTTCCTAACTCTGTAACATCTGCAGCCTTGATTTTCTATCTCTGTGACGTCTCCAGCATTGCTTTCCTCTCTCTCTGTTACATCTCCAGCCTTGCTTTCCGATCTCTTTAACATCTATAGCCTTGCTTTCCTCTCTCTGTAACAAATCCAGCCTTGCTCTTCTGTCTCTGTAACACATCCAGCCATGATTTCCAATCTCTGGAACATCTCTTGACTTGATTTTTCCTCTATCAGTGACATCTCCGTGTTTGCTTTCCCCTCTCTGTAACATCTCCAGACTTGCTTTCCTATCTGTGTAACAGTACCAGCTTTGCTTTCCTATCTCTGCAACATCTAGAGTTTTGTTTTCCTGTCTCTTCAATTTCTCCAGAATTGCGATTCTCTCTCTGTAACATCTCCAGCCTTGCTTTCCTACCTCTGTAACATCTCCAGCCATGATATCCCGTCTTTGTAATATCACCAGCCTTGCATTCCTTTCTCTGTAACATCTCCAGACTTGTATTCCTCTCTCAGTAAGATTACCAGTCTTGCTTTCGTATCTCTGTAACATTATCAGCCTTGCTTTCCTATCACTGTAACGTCTCCAGCCTTGCTTTCCTATCTCTCTGACATCTCCAGCCATGCATTCATATCTCTGTAACATCTCCAGCCTTGATATCCCGTCTTTGTAACATTTCCAGCCTTGCATTCCTATCTCTGTAACATCTCCAGACTTGCATTCCTTTCTCTGTAACATTACCAGCCTTGCTTTCGTATTTCCGTAACATCTCCAGCCATGCATTCCTATCTCTGTAACATCTCCAGCCTTGTTATCCCGTCTCTGTAATATCTCCAGCCTTGCATTCCTATCTCTGTAACATTACCAGCCTTGCATTCCTATCTCTGTAACATTACCAGCCTTGCATTCCAATTTCTATAACATCTCCAGCCTTGCTTTCCTATCGCCGTAACATCTCCAGCCTTGCTTTCCTATCGCTGTAACATCTCCAGCCTTGCTTTCCTGTCTCTTTACCATCTCCAGCTTTGCTTTCCTATCTCTGTGAAATCTAGAGCCTTGCTTTCATATCTCTTTAACGTCTCAAGCCTATCGCTCCTATCCCTGTAACATGTCCAGACTTGCTTTCCCCTCCCTGTAACATTTCCAGCCTTGCTTTCCTATTTCTGTAACATCTCCAGCCATGATTTCCAATCTCTGTGACATCTCTTGACTTGCTTTCTCCTCTCTCAGTGACATCTCCTTGTTTGCTATCCGCTCTCTGTAACATCTCCAGCCTTGCATTCCTATCCCTGTAAAATCTCCAGACTTGTGTTCCTATCTCTATAATATTACCAGCTTTGCTGTCCTATCTCTGTATATTCTACAGTCTTGTTTTCCTGTCTCTGTAATATCTCCAGCCTCGCATTCGTCTCTCTGTGACATCTCCAGCTATGCATTCCTATGTCGGTAACATCTCCAGCCTTCATATCCCGTGTCTGTAATATCTCCAGCCTTGCATTCTTATCTCTGTAACATCTCTAGACTTGCATTCCGCTCTCTGTAACATTACCAGCCTTGCTTTCGTGTCTCTGTAACATCTCCAGCCAAGCTTTCCTATCTATTTAACATCTCCAGACTTGATTTCGTATCTCTACAACATCTCCAGCCTTCCTTTACTATCACTGTAACGTCTCCAGGCTTGCTGTCCTCTCCTTGTAATGTCTCCAGCCTTATGTTCCTTACCCTGTGACATCTCCAACCTTGCTTGGCTATCTCTGTAGCATCTTCGGCGTTGCTTCCCTTTCTCTGTGACATCTCCAGCCTTGCTGTCCTATCTGTGTAACATCCCCAGACTTGCTTTCCTATCTCTGTAACATCTCCAGACTAGATTTCCTATCTCTGTAACATCTCCAGCCTTGCATTCCTATCTCTGTAAGATCTGCAGACTTGCTTTGCCATCTCTGTAACATCTCCAGTCTTGCTTTCCTATCTCTGTAACATCTCCAGCCTTGCTTTCCTATCTCTGTAACATCTCCAGCCTTGCATTCCTATCTCTGTATCATCTCCAGCCTTGCTTTCCTATCTCTGTAACCCCTCCAGACGTGCTTTCCCCTCTCTGTAACATCTCCAGCCTTGCATTCCTATCTCTGTAACATCTCCAGACTTGCGTTCGTATCTCTGTACTAATAGCAGTCTTGCTTTCCTATCTCTGTAACATTTCTAGCCTTGCTTTCCTGTCTCTGTAATATCTCCAGCCTTGCATTCCTATCTGTGTAACATCGCCAGCGTTGCTCTACTCTATCTGGAACATCTCCAGCCTTGCTTTCCAATCTCTATAGCATCTCCAGCCTTGCTTTCCTATCTCTGTAACATCTCCATCCTTGCTTTCCTAACAATGTAACTCCTCCAGGCTTGTTATCCTCTCCCTGTAACGTCTCCCGCCCTACGTTCCTAGCCCTGTAACATCTCCAACCTTGCTTTCCGACCTCGGTAAAATCTTCGGCCTTGCCTTCCTCTCTCAGTGACATCTCCAGACTTGCTTTCCACTCTCTGTAACATCTCCAGCCTTGATTTCCTCTCTCTCCCCGTAACATCTCCAGAAGTCCTATCCTATCTCAGTAACATTTCCAGACTCTTACCGTATCTCTGTAACATTACGAGCCTTGCTTTCCTATCAATGTAACATCCCCGTTCCTGCTTTCCTGTCTCTGTAATATCTCCAGCCTTGCGTTTCTCTCTCTTTAACATCTGCAACCTTGATTTCCTATCTCTGTAACGCCTCCAGCATTGCTTTCCTCTCTATCTGTTACATCTCCAGCCTTGCTTTCCGGTCTCTTTAACATCTGGAGCCTTGCTTTCCTCTCTCTGTAACAAATACAGCCTTGCTCTTCTATCTCTGTAACACATCCAGCCTTGCTTTCCTCTGTCTGCAAAATCTCCAGACTTGATTTCCAATCTCTGGAGCATCTTGCTTTCTCCTCTCTCAGTGACATCTTCATGTTGATACCCCCTCTCTGTAACATCTCCAGCCTTGAATTCCTATCCCTGTAACATCTCCAGACTTGCTTTCCTATCTCTATAACAGTACTAGCTTTGCTTTCCTATCTCTGCAACATCTAGAGTTTTGTTTTCCTGTCTGTAATTTCTCCAGAATTGCGATTCACTCTCTGTAACATCTGCAGCCTTGATATCCCGCCTTTGTAATATCACCAGTCTTGTATTCCTTTCGCTGTAACATCTCCAGACTTGCTTTCGTATCTCATTAACATCTCCAGCCTTGCTTTCCTATCTCTCTAACAGCTCCAGACTTGCTTTCGTATCTCAGTAACATAACTAGCCTTGCTTTCCAATCTCTATAACATCTCCAGCCATGCATTCCTATCACTGTAACGTCTCCAGGCTTGCTTTCCTCTCCTTGTAACGTCTCCAGCCTTACGTTTCTATCCCTGTGACATCTCCAACCTTGCTTTCATATCTCTATGGCCTCTTCGGCCTTGCTTCCCTCTCTCTGTGACATCTCCAGCCTTGCTGTCCTATCTCTGCAACACCTCCAGTCTTGCTTTCCTATCTCTGCAACATCTCCAGACTTGCTTTCCCCTCTCTGTAACACCTACAGCCTTGCATTCGTATCTCTGTAACATTACCAGTCTTGCATTCCTATCTCTGTAACATCTCTAGCGTTGCTTTCCAATCTCTATGTCATGTTGTGCCTTGCTTTTCTACCTCTGTAGCATCTTCGTCCTTGCTTTCCTCTCACTGTAATATCTCCAGCCTTGCTGTCCTATCTCTGTAACATCTCCAACCTTGCTTTCCAATCTCTATAACATCTCCACCCTTGCTTTCCAATCATTGTAACGTCTCCAGACTTGCTTTCCTCGCCTTGTAACTTCTCCAGCCTTATGTTCCTATCCCTGTAACATCTCCAACCTTGCTTCCCTCTCTCTGTGACATCTCCAGCCTTGCTGTCCTATCTCTGCAATATGTCCAGCCTCGCATTCCTATCTCTGTAAAATCGCCAGCGTTGTTCTCCTCTATCTGTAGCATCTCCAGCCTTGCTTTCCTATCACTGTAATGTCTCCCGGCTTGCTTTCCTCTCCCTGTAACGTCTCCAGCCTTCGGTTCCTAGCGCTGTAACATCTCCAACCTTGCTTCCCTAGCTCTGTAGTATCTTGGGCCTTGCTATCCTCTCTCAGTGACATCTCCCGACTTGCTTTCCCCTCTGTAGCATCTCCTGCCTCGCGTTCCTACCTCTGTAACATCTCCAGACTTGCATTCCTATCACTGTAACATCTGCAGACATGCTTCCGTATCTCTGTAACATTACCAGCCTTGCTTTCCTATCTTTGTTACATCTCCAGCCTTGCTTTCCGATCTCTGTAACATCTAGATCCTTGCGTTCCTATCTCTGTACCATCTCCAGCCTTGCTTTCCAATCTCTGTAACATCTCCTGACTTGCTTTTATATCTCTGTGACATCTGCAGACTTGCAATATCCTCTCTGTAACATCTCCAGGCTTGCATTTCTCTCTCTCCTTCACCTCTCCAGCCTTGCTTTTCTCTCTCTGTAACATCTCCAGCCTCGCTTTCCTGTCTCTGTAACATCTCCAGACTTGCTTTCCCCTCTCTGGAACATCTCCAGCCCTGCTTTCCTATCTCTGTAACATCCCCAGCCTTGCTTTCCTATCCCTGAAACAACTCAAGCCTTGTTTTCGCATCTCTGTAACATCTCTAGCCTTGCTTTCCTGTCTCTGTAATATCTCCAGCCTTGCATTCCTATTTCTGTAAATTCGCCAGCGTTGCTCTTCTCTATCTGTAAAATCTCCACCTTTGGTTTCCAATCTCTGTGACATCTCCAGCCTTGCTTTCCTATCATTGTAATGTCTCCAGGCTTGCTTTCCTCTCCCTGTAACGTCTCAGGCATTACATTCCGGTCCCTGTAACCATCCTGCCTCTGTAGCCACTTGGGCATTGCGTTCCTCTCTCTGTAATATCTACAGCCTAGCTGTCCTATCTCTGTTACATCTGCAACCTTGCTCTCGTATGTGTGTAACGTCTCCAGCATTGCTTTCCTCTCTCTCCGTTACATCTCCAGCCTTGCTTTCCGATCTCTTTAACATCTAAAGCCTTGCTTTCCACTGTCTGCAAAATCTCCAGCCATGATTTCCAATCTCTGTCACATCTCTTGACTTGCTTTCAACGATCTGTAACATCTCCAGCCTTGGTTTCCTTTCTCTCCCTAACATCTCCAGCCTTGCTTTCCTATCTCGTTTACATCTCCAGCCTTGCTGTCCTATCTCTGTAACATCTACCGCCTTGCTTTCCTGTCTCTTAACATCTCCAGAATTGCTTTCCCCTCTCTGGAACATCTCCAGCCCTGTTTCCCTATCTCTGTAACATCTACGGCCTTGCTTTCCTGTCTCTGTAACAACTCGATACTTGTTTTCGTATCTCTGTAACATCTCTAGCCTTGCTTTCCTATCACTGTAACATATCCAGCCTTGCTTTCCTCTCCTTGTAAAGTCTCCGGCCTTACGTTCCTATCCCTGTAACATCTCCAACCTTCGTTTGCTATCTCTGTAACAACTCCAGCCTTGCTTTACTATATCTGTAGACTCTTCGGCCTTGCTTTCCTCTCTCTCTAAAATCCCCAGCCTTGCTTTCCTACCTCTGTAACATCTCCAGCCTTGCTTTTCTCTCTCTGCGTAACATCTCCAGACGTGCTTTCAAATCTCTGCAACATCTCCAGTCTTGCTTTCCTGTGTCTGTAATATCTCTAGCCTTGCTTTCCTATCTCTGTAACATCTCCAGCCTTGCTTTCCTATCCGTATAACATCTCCAGCCTTGCTTTTCTCTATCTGCAACATCTCCAGCCTTGCTTTCCAATCTCTGTAAGATCTCCTGACATCGTTTCCACTCTCTGAAACATTTCCAGCCTTGCTTTCCTCTCTCTCCATAACATCTCCAGCCTTGCTTCCCTATCTCTGTAACATTTCCAGGATTGTTTTCTTATGTCTGTTTCATCGGCAGCCTTGCGTTTCTATCTCCGTAACATCTCCAGACTTGCTTTTCTATCTCTGTAACATCTCCAGCCATGCTTTCTTATCTCTGCAGCAACTCCAGCCTTGCTTTCCTCTCTCTGTAACATCTCCAGACTTGCTTTCGTTTCTCTGCAACATTACCAGTCTTGCTTTACTATCTCTCTAATAGCTCCAGCCTTGGGTTTATCTCTCTGTAACATCTCCAGCCCTAGCTTTCCTATCTCTGAAACGTCTCCAGTATTGCTTTCCTCTCTCTTCGTGGCATCTCCAGCCTTGCTTTCCTCTTTCTGCAACATCTCCAGCCTTGCTTTACGATCTCTGTAACATCTCCTGACTTGCTTTCCCCTCTCTGTAACACCTCTCGCCTTGCTTTCCGATTTCTGTAATATCTCCAGACTTGCTTTGCTATCTCTGTGACATCTCCAGACTTGCATTTCCCTCTCTGTAACATCTCCAGGCTTGCATTTCTCTCTCTCCTTTACATCTCCAGCCTCGCTGTCCTCTCTCTGTAACATCTCCAGACTTGCTTTTCTATCTCTATAACATCTCCAGGTTTGCATTTCTCTCTCTCCTTTACATCTCCAGCCTTACCTTTCTCTCTCTGTAACATCTCCAGACTTGCTTTCCTATTTCTTTAACATCTCCAGCCTTGCTTTCCGATCTCTGTAACATCTCCAGACTTGCTTTCCCCTCTCTGTAACATCTCCAGCCTTGCTTTCCTCTCTCTCTGTAGCATCTCCATCCTTGTTTCCCATCTCTGTAACATCTCCATCCTTGCTTTCCTATCTCTGCAACACCTCCAGACTTGCTTTCCCCTCTCTGTATCATCTCCAGCCTTGCTTTCCTCTCTCTCCAGATGTCTTTTCCTATCTCTGTAACATTTCCAGCTTTGCATTCTTATCTCTGTAATATCTCCAGACTTACGTTTCTCTCTCTGTGACAGCTCCAGCCTTGGTTCCTCTCTTTCCGTAACTTCTCCAGACTTGCTTTCCAATCTCTGTAAGATCTCCTGACATACTTTCCACTCTCGGAAACATCTCCAGCCTTTCTTTCGTTCTCTCCGTAACTTCTCCAGCCTTGCTTTCCTATCTCTGTAACATCTCCAGTCTTGCTTTCCAGTCTCGGTACTATTTCCAGCCTAGCGTTTCTCTCTGTAACATCTGCAGCCCTGCCTTTCTCTCTCTGTCGCATCTCCAGCGTTGATTTACTGTGTCTGTAACGTCTCCAACTTTGTTTTCCTCTCTCCCCTTAACATGACCAGTCTTGCTCTCCTGTCTCTGTAGCAGTTTTCACTATCTGCAACATCTCCGCCCTTGCTTCCTAATCTTTGTAAGATCTCCTGACATGCTTTTCCCTCTCTGTAACCTCTCCAGCCTGACTTTCCTCTCTCTCCGTGAAATCTCCAGTCTTGCTTTCTTATCTCTGTAACATTGCCAGACTTGTTTTCCTATCTCTGTAACATCTCTAGACTTGTTTTCCTATCTCTGTAACATCTGCAGCCTTGCTATCCTTTCTCCGTAACATCTCCAGACTTGCTTTCCTGTCTCTGTAATATCTCCATGCTTGCGTATCTCCCTCTGTGACAGCTTCAGCCTTGCTTTCCTCTCTTTCCGTAACATCTCCTGCCTTGCATTCATATCTCTGTAACATTACCAGCCTTACTTTCCTATCTCTGTAACGTCTTTCCCCTCTCTGTATCATCTCCAGCCTTGCTTTGCTCTCGCACGTTAACATCTCCAGCCTTGCTTTCCTATCTCTGTAACATCTCCAGACTTGCTTTTCTTTCTCAGTAACATCTCCAGCCTTGCTTTCCTCTCACTGTAACAGCTCCAGTCTTGCTTTCCTCTCCCTGTAACATCTCCAACCTTGCTTTCCTCTCCCTGTAACATCTCCAACCTTGCTTTCCTCTCTCTGTAACATCACCAGCCTTGCTTTTCAATCTCTGTAACATCTCCAGACTTGGTTTCCCCTCTCTGTAACATCTCCAACCTTGCTTTCCTCTCTCTGTAAATATCTCCAGCCTTGCATTGCTATCTCTGTAACCTCTCCAGACCTGTTTTCCTATCTCTGTAATATCTCCAGAATTACTTTCGTATCTCTGTAACATTACCAGCCTAGCTTACCTATCTCTGTAAGATCTCCAGCATTGCGTTTCTCACTCTGTAACATCTCCAGCCTTGCTTTCCTATCTCGTTAACGTCTCCAGCATTGTTTTCCTCTCCCTACGTAACATCTCCAGCCTTGCTTTCCGATCTCTGTAACATCTAGATTGTGCTTTCCAATCTCTGTATCAACTCCAGCCTTGCTCTCCTATCTCTGTTACACCTCCAGCCTTGCTTTTCCCTGTCTGCAACATCTCCAGCCTTTCTTTCCTATCCCTGAAAGGTCTCCTGACATGCTTTCCCCTCTCTGAAACCTCTCCAGCCTGGCTTTCCTCTCTCTCCGTGAAATCTCCAGTCTTGCTTTCCCATCTCTGTAACATCTCCAGCGTTGCTTTCCTATCTCTGTAACATCTCCAGCCTTGCTTTCCTCTCTCTGCCACCTCTCCAGACGTTCTTTCCTAGCGCTGTAACACCTCCAGACGTACTTTCGTATCTTTGGAACATTACCAGCGTTGCTTTCCTATCTGTCTAACATCTGCAGTCTTGCTTTCCTCTCTCTGTAATATCTCCAGCCTTTCGTTTTTCTCTCTGTAACATCTCCAACCTTTCTTTCCAATCTCTGTAACAACTCCAGGCTTGCTTTCCTACCTCCTTAACCGCTCCGCCCTGTCTTTTTATCTCTGTAACATCTCTAGCCTTGCATTCCTCTCTCTCCTGAACATCTCCATCCTTGCTTTCCTATCTCTGCAGCATCTCCAGCCTTGCCTTCCTATCACTATGAGATCTCCAGGCTTGCCTTCCTCTCCCTGTAACGTCTCGAGCCTTGCTCTCATCTCTCTCTGTAATATCTCCATCCTTGCTTCCCTATCTCTGTAACATCTCCAACATTGCTTTCCTATCTCTGTAACAACTCCAGGCTTTCTTTCCTATCTCTGTAGCATCTTCGGCCATGCTTTCCTCTCTCTGTGACATCTCCAGCCTTGCTTTCCTACCTCTGTAACATCTCCAGCCTTGCATTCCTGTCTCTATAACCTCTCCAGACCTCCTCTCCTATCTCTGTAACATCTCCAGACTTTCTTTCATACCTCTGTAACATTACCAGCCTTGCTTTCCTATCTCTGTAACATCTCCAGCCTTGCGTTTCTCTCTCTCTAACTTCTCCAGCTTTGCATTCATATCTCTTAACGTCTCCAGCATTATTTTCCTCTCTTTCAGTAACATCGCCAGACTTGCTTCCCGATCTCTGTAATGTATAGAGCCTTGCTTTACTAACTCTGTTACAACTCCAGCCTTGGTCTCCTATCTCTGTAACACCTCCAGCATTGCTTTCCTCAGTCTGGAACATCTCCAGCCTTTGCAATTTCTGTAAGATCTCTTGTCTTGCTTTCCTCTCTCTCCGTAACAACTCCAGCCTTGCTTACCTATATCTGCGACATCTCCAGTCTTGCTTTCCTGTCTCTGTAATATCTTCAACCTTGCTTTCCCCTCTCTGTAACATCTCCAGCCTAGCATTCCTATCTCTTAACGTCTCCAGCATTGTTTTTCTCTATCTCAGTAACATCACCAGGCTTGCTTTCCGATCTCTGTAACAACTCCAGCCTTGGTCTCCTATCTCTGTAACATTTCAAGTCTTGCGTTCCAGCCTCTGTAATATTTCCAGCCTCGCGTTTCTCTCTCTATAGCATCTTCGGCCTTGCTTTCCTCTCCCTGTAACGTCTCCAGCCTTACGTTTCTTTCCCTGTAAAATCTCCAACCTTGCTTTCCAATCTCTGTAAGATCTGCAGTCTTGCTTTCCTATCTCTGTAGCATCTCCGGACTTGCTTTCCTCTCCAGACGTGCCTTCCATTTCTGTAACATCTCCAGACTTTCATTCGTATCTCTGTATCATTACCAGCCTTGCTTTCCTATCTCTTAACGTCTCCAGCATTGTTTTCCTCTCTCTCCTTAACATCGCCAGACTTGCTTTCCTATCTCCGTAACAACGAGAGCCTTGGTCTCCTGTTTCTGTAACACCTCTAGCATCGCTTTCCTCTCTCTGAAATATCTCCAGCCTTGCTTCCCTGTCACTTCAACATCTCCAGATTTGTTTTCCTATCTCTGTAACATCTCCAGCCTTGCTTTCCTATCTCTGTAACATCTCCAGACATGTTTTCCTATCTCTGTAAAATCTTTAGCCTTGCTTTCCTTTCTCTCTGTAACATCTCCAGACTTGCTTTCCTCCATCTGCAACATCTCCAGCCTTGCTTTCCTATCTCTGTAACATCTCCAGACTTGCTTTCCCTTCTCTGCAACATCTCCAGCCTTACTCTCCTCTCTCCATAACATCTCCAGCCTTGCTTTCCGATGTCTGTAAAATCGCCAGCATTGCAGTCATATCTCTGTAACCTCTCCTAACGTGCTTTCCTATCGCTGTGACATCTCCAGACATGCTATCGTATCTCTGCAACATCTCCAATCTTGCGTTTCTCTCTCTGTTACATCACCAGCCTTGCTTTCCTCTCTTTCCGTAACATCTCCAGCCTTGCTTGCCTGTCTTTGTAGCATCGCCAGCCTTGCTTTCCTGTCTCTATAATATCTCCAGACTTGTTTTCATATCTCTGTAACATATTCAGCCTTGCTTTCCGATCTCCGGAAAATCTCCAGCCTTGCTTTGCTGTCTCTGTAGCATCACCAGCCTTGCTTTCCTGTCTCTGTAATATCTCCAGACTTGTTTTCGTATCTCTGTAACATCTTTAGACTTGCTTTCCTATCTTCTTATGCTCTGGCTGTCCTATCTCTGTGACATCTCCAGACTTGTATTCCCCTCTCTGTTACATCTCCAGCCTTGCATTCCTCTCTCTCCTTAACAACTCCAGCTTTGCATTCCTCTCTCTCCTTAACAACTCCAGCCTTGCTTTGCTATCTCTGTAACATCTCCAGCCTTACGTTCCTAGCCCTGTAACATCTCCAACTTTGCTTTCCTATCTCTGTAGCATCTTCGGCCTTGCTTTCCTCTCTCTGTAACATCTCCAGTCTTGTTTTCCTGTTTGTGTAACATCTCCAGCCTTGCTTTCCTATCAGTGTAATATCTCCAGGCTTGCTTTCCTCTCCCTATAACGACTGCAGCCTGACGATCCTAGCCTTGTAACATCTCCAACCTTGCTTCCCTATCTCTGTAACAGCTCCAGCCATGCTTTCCCCTCTCTGTAACATCTCCAGCCTTGCTTTCCTCTCTATCCGTAACATCTCCAGCCTTGGTTTCCTGTCCCTGTAACATCTCCAGCCTTGCTTTCCAATTTTTGTAATATCTCCTGACTAGCTTTCCACTCTCTGGAACATTTCCAGCCTTGCTTTGCTCTCACTCCGTAACATCTCCAGACGTGCTTTCCTCTCTCTGTAACATTTTTAGCCTTTCTTTCCTATCTCTGTAACATCTCTAGACTCGTTTTCCTATCTCTGTAACACCTTCAGCCTTTCAATTCCAACTCCGTAACATCTCCAGACTTGCTTTCCTGTCTCTGTAACAGCTTCAGACTTGCTTTTCCCTCTCTGAAACATCTCCAGCCTTACTTTGCGCTCTCTCCGTAACATCTCCAGTCTTTCTTTCCTACCTCTGTAACATCTCCATCCTTGCTTTCCTATCTCTGTAACACCTCCAGACTTGTTTTCCAATATCTGTAACATGTCCTGACTTGCTTTCCGATTTCTGTAACATCTCCAGCCTTGTTTTCCTGTATCTGTAACATCTCCAGCCTTGCATTCCTATCTCTGTAACATCTTCAGACTTGTCTTCCTATCTCTGTAACATCTTCAGCCTTTTTTTCCTCTCTCTATGACATCTCCAGCCTTGCTTTCCTATCTGTGTAGCCTCTCCAGACGTGCGTTCATATCTCTGTAACATCTCCAGACTTGCTTTCCGATCTCTCTGTAACATCTCCAGCCTTGTTTTCCTATATCCGTAACACCTCCAGACTTCCTTTTCTATCTCTGTAACATCTCCAGACTTGCTATCCTATCTCTGTAGCATCTTTAGCCTTGCATTCCTATCTCCGTAACCTCCCTGTGCTGGTTTCCTACCTCTGTGACATCTCCAGACTTGTATCCCCCTCTCTGTAAATCTCCAGCCTTGCTTTACTCTCTCTCCTTAACATCTCCAGCCTTAATCTCCTGTCACTGTAACATCTCCAGCCTTTCTTTCCTCTCAGGAACATTTTCAGCCTTGCTCTCCTATATCCGTAACATCTCCATACTTGCTTTCCTAACTCTGTAACATCTCCAGCCTTGCTTTCCTTTCTCTGTGACATCTCCAGCCATGTTTTCCTATCTCTGTAACACCTCCAGACCTGATTCCCTATCTCTGTAACATCTCCAGACTTGTTTTCCTATAACCGGTCCGCCCTGTCTTTCTTATCTCTGTGACATCTCCAGACTTGCATTCCTCTCTCTCCTGAACATCTCAATTGTTTCTTTCCTATCTCTGTAAAATCTCCAGACTTGCTTTCCTAACTTTGTAACATCTCCAGCCTTACTTTCCTCTCTCTGTGACATCTCCAGCCTTGTTTTCCTATCTCTGTAACATCTCCAGACTTGTTTTCCTATAACCGCTCCGCCGTGTCTGTCCTATCTCTGTGACATCTCCAGACTTGCATTCTCCTGTCTGTACCATCTCCAGCAATGCATTTCTCTCTCTCCTGAACATCTCCATCCTTGCTTCCCTCTCCTCTTTCTGTTACATTTGCAGCCTTGCTTTCCTAACTCTGCAACATATCCAAACTTGCTTTCCCCTCTCTGTAACATCTCCAGCCTTGTTTTCTAATCTCTGTAACATCTCCAACCCAGCTTTGCAATCTCTGTAACAACTCCAAGCTTGCTTTCCTATCTCTCTAGCATCTTTGGCCTTGATTTCCTCTTTCTGTTACATTTGCAGCCTTGCTTTCCTAACTGTGCAACAAACCCAGACTCGCTTTCCCCTCTCTGTAACATCTCCAGCCTTGCTATCATATCTCTCCGTAACATCTCCAGCCTTGCTTTCCTCTCTCTGTAACATCTCCAGCCTTGCATTCCTGTCCCTATAACCTCTCCTGATGTGCTTTCCTATCTCTGTAACATCTCCAGACTTTTTTTCGCATCTCTGTAACATTACCAGCCTTACTTTCCTATCTCTGTAGCATCTCCAGCCTTGCTTTCCTCTCTCTCCGTAACACCTCCAGCCTTGATTTCCTATCTCTGTAACAACTCCAGCCTTGCATTCATATCTCTGTAAACTCTCCTGACGTGCTTACCTATCTCTGTGATATCTCCAGACATGCTGTCGTATCTCTGTAACATTACCAGCCTTGCTTTCCTATCTCTGTAACGTCTCCAGCAATCCCTTCATCTCTTTTCGTAACATCTATAGCCTTGCGTTTCTCTCTCTGTAACATCTCCAGCCTTGCTTTCCAATCTCTGTACCGTGTCTAGTATTGCTTTCCTCTCTCTCCGTAACATCTGTAGCCTTGGTTTCCTATCTCTGTAACACCTCCAGCCTTTGTTTCCTCTATCTGCAACATCTCCAGCCTTGCCTTCCAATCTCTGTAAAATCTCCTGACTTGCTGTCCCCTCTCTGTAGCATCTCCCCACGTGCTTTCCTCTCTTTCTGGATCATCTCATGCCTTGCTTTCCTATCTCTGTAACAACTCCAGCCTTGCATTCCTATCTCTGTAACATCTCAAGTCATATTTTTCTACCTCTGTAACTTCTTCAGGCTTGCGTTCCTCTCCCTGTAACGCCTCCTGCCTTATGTTTCTCTCCCTGTAACATCTCCAACCTTGCTTTCCAATCTCTGTAACAACTTCAGGCTTGCTCTCCTCTCTCTGTGAGAACTGCAGCCTTGTTTTCCTGTCTCTGTAACATCTCCAGACTTGCTTTCCTGTCTCTATAACCTCTCCTGACGTGCTTTCCTATCTCTGTAGCATCTCCAGACTTTCATTCGTATCTGTGTAACATTACCAGCCTTGCTTTCCTATCTCTGTAAAAATCTCCAGACTTGTTTTCCTATCTCCGTAAAATCTCCAGAGTTGCTTTTCTATCTCTGTAACATCTCCAGCCTTGTTTTCCTATCTCTGTAACATCTTTAGCCTTGCTTTCATATCTCCTTTTCCTCTCCGGCCTGGCTGTCCTTTCTCTGTGACTTCTCTAGACTTGCATTCCCCTCTCTGAAACATCTCCAGCCTTGCATTCCTCTCTCTCCTTCACATCTCTAGCCTTGCTTTCCTATCTCTGTAACATTTCCAGCCTTACGTTCCTAGCCCTGTAACATCTCCAACCTTGCTTTCCTATCTCTGTAACAAATCCAGCCTTGCTTTCCTATCTCTTAACATCTCAGGCATTGTTTTCCTCTCTCTCCTTATCATCGCCAGACTTGCTTTCCTAGCTCTCTAACAACTCTAGCCTTGGTTTCCTATCTCTGTAACACCTCCAGCATTGCTTTCCTCAGTCGGCAACATCTCCAGCCTTGCTATCCAAACTCTGTAAGATCTCCTGACTTGCTTTCCTCTCTCTACGTAACATCTCCAGCCTTGTTTTCCTCTCTCTGAAACATCTCAAGCCTTGATTCACTATCACTTCAACATCTCAAGATTTGTTTTCCTATCTCTGTAACATCTCCAGCCTAGCTTTCCTCTCTCTCTGTAACACCTCCAGCCTTGTTTCCTATCTCTGTAAAATCTCCAGCCTTGCATTCATATCTCTGTAACCTCTCCTGACGTGCTTACCTATCTCTGTAACATCTCCAGACATGCTGTCGTATCTCTGTAACATTACCAGCCTTGCTTTGCTATCTCCAGTCTTGCGTTTCTCTCTCTGTAACATCTCCCGTCTTGTGTTTCTCTCTCTGTTACATCTCCAGCCTTGCTTTCCTCTCTTTCTGTAGCATCTTCAGCCTTGCTTTCCTGTCTCTGTCGCATCACCAGCCTTGCTTTCCTGTGTCTGTAAGATTTCCAGACTTGTTTTCCTCTCTCTGTGACATCTCCAGCCTTGCTTTCCTATCTCTGTAACATCTCCAACCTTGCAATTCTCTCTATCCCTAACATCTCCAACCATGCATTCCAGTCTCTGTAATATCTCCAGCCTTGCGTTTCTCTCTCTGTAACATCTCCAGCCTTGCTTTCCGATCTCTGTAACATCTCCAACCTTGCAATTCTCTCTATCCGTAACATCTCCTGCCTTGCATTCCAGTCTCTGTAATATCTCCAGCCTTGCTTTCCTATCTCTGTGACATCTCCAGCCTTGCTTTCCTATCTCTGTAACATCTCCAACCTTGCAATTCTCTCTATCCGTAACATCTCCAGCCTTGCATTCCAGTCTCTGTAATATCTCCAGCCTTCCTTTCCTATCTCTGTGACATCTCCAGCCTTGCTTTCCTATCTCTGTAACATCTCCAACCTTGCATTCCTCTATATCCATAACATCTCCAGCCTTACATTCCAGTCTCTATAATATCTCCAGCCTTGCGTTTCTCTCTCTGTAACATCTCCAGCCTTGCATTCCTACCTTTGTAACCTCTCCAGACGTGCTTTCCTATGTCTGCAACAGCTCTAGACTTGCCTTCGTATCGCTGTAACATCTTCAGCCTTGCTTTCCTATCTCTGTAACGTCTCCAGCCTTGCTTCCCTCTATTTGCAACATCTCCAGACTTGCTTTCCTATCGCTGTAGCATCTCATGACTTGCCTTTTCTATCTCTGTAACATCTCCAGACTTTGTTTCCTTTCTCTCCTTAACATCTCCAGACTTTTTTTCCTATCTCTGGAACATCTTCTGCCTTGCTTTCCTATCTCCATAACATCTCCAGACTTGCTTTTCTATCTCTGTAACAAAATTAGCCTTGTTTTTCTATCTCCGTAACATCACCAGACTTGCTTTTCTATCTCTTTAACATCTCCAGCCTTGCTTTCCTCGAGCTTTGTAACATCTCCAGAATTGCTTTCCTTTCTCTGTAACATCTCCACTCTTGCATTCCTCTCTCTGTAACATCGCCCGCCTGGAATTCATATCTTTTTAACCTCTCCTGACGTGCTTTCCTATCTCTGTAACATCTCTCGCCTGGCTTTCCTGTCTTTCCGTAACATCTCCTGCCTTACTTTCCTATATATGTAGCATCTGCAGCCTTGCTTTCCTGTCTCTGTAACATCGCCAGGCTTGTTTTGCTATCTCTGTAACATCTCCGGTCTTGCTTTCCTAGCTCTGTACCAACTCCAGACTTGATTTCCCCTCTCTGTAATATCTCCACCCTTGCATTCCTCTCTCTGTAACATCCCCCGCCTGGAATTCATATCTCTTTAACCTCTCCTGACGTGTTTTCCTATATATGTAGCATCTCCAGCCTTGCCTTCCTGTCTCTGTAACATCTCCAGGCTTGTTTTCCTATCTCTGTAGCATCACCAGCCTTGCTTTCCTGTCTCTGTAATATCTCCAGGCTTTTTTTCCTATCTCTTTAACATCTCCAGTCTTGCTTTCTTATTCCTGTAATCTCGCCAGGCTTGCTTTCCTCTCCTTGTAACGTCTGCAGCCTTAAGGTCCTCGCCCTGTAACATTTCCAATCTTGCTTTCGTTTCTCTGTAACAACTCCAGACTTGCTTTCCAATCCGTGTAGTATCTTCGGCCTTGCTTTACTCTCTCTGTGACATCTCCACCCTTGCTTTCCTATTTCTGTAACATCTCCAGCCTTGCTTTCCCATCCCTGTTAAATCTCCACACATGCTTTCCCCTCTGTGTAACATCTCTAGCCTTGGTTTCCTCACTGTCTGTAATATCTACAGCCAAGCTTTCCTATCTCTAACATCTGAAGCCTTGCATTCCTGTCTCTGTAACCTCTCCAGACGTGCTTTCCAATCTCTGTAACATCTCTAGACTTGCCTTCGTATCTCTGTAACATTATCAGCCTTGCTTTCCTGTCTTTGTAATATTTCCAGCCTTGCTTTTCTCTCTCTCTAACATTTCCAGACATGCTTTTGCCTCTCTGTAACATTACCAGGCTTGCTTTCCTGTCTCTGTAATATCTCCAGCCTTGCTTTTCGCTCTCTGTAACATCTCCAGCCATGCGTTTCTCCCTCTATTACATCTCCAGGCTTGCTTTGCTATCTCTGTAACATCAGGAGCCTTGCTTTCCTTTCTCTGTAATATCTCCAGGCTTGTTTTCCTATCCCTGTAACATATTCAGCCTTGCCTTCCTATCTCCGTAACATCTCCAGACTTGCTTTTCTATCTCTGTAATATCTTTAGCCATGCTTTCCTATCCTCTCTGGCCTGGCTTTCCTATCTCTGTGACAGCTTCAGACTTGCATTCCCCTCTCGGTAACATCTCCAGCTTTGCTTTCCTCTCTCTCCTCAACATCTCCAGCCTTGCTTTCACATCCCTGCAATACTGCCAGGTTTGCTTCCCTCTCCCTGTAACGTCTGCAGCCTTATGATCCTAGCCCTGTAACATCTCCAATCTTGCTTTCGTTTCTCTGTAACAACTCCAGCCATGCTTTACAATCCGTGTAGAATCTTCGGCCTTGCTTTACTCTCTCTGTGACATCTCCAACCTTGCTTTCCTATTTCTGTAACATCTCCAGCTTTGCTTTCCCATCTCTGTTACATCTCCACACATGCTTTCCCCTTTGTGTAACATCTCCAGCCTTCGTTTCCTCACTATCTGTAACATCTTTCGCCTTGCTTTCCTTTCACTTGTTCCTCTGCGGCCTGACTTTTCTATTTCTGTAACATCTCCAGTCTTGCTTTCCTCTCTCTCCGTAACATCGCCTGCATTGTTTTTCTCTCTCTCCGTAATATCTCCAGCCTTGCTTTCCTATCTCTGTAACATCTCCAGTCTTGCTTTCCTCTCTCTCCGTAACATCGCCTGCATTGTTTTTCTCTCTCTCCGTAATATCTCCAACCTTGCTTTCCTATCTCTGTAACATCTCCAGACTTGTTTTCCTATCTCTGTAACATCTTTAGCCTTGCTTTACGATCTCTTTATCCTCTCCGGCCTGGCTTTCCTATTTCTGTGACAGCTCCAGACTTGCATTCCCCTCACTGTAACATCTCCAGCCTTGCATTCCTACCTCTGTAACATCTCCAGCCTTGCTTTCCTATCTCTGTAGCATCTCCAGACTTGCTTTCCTATCTCTGTACCATCTCCAGACTTGCCTTCCTGTCTCTGTTACATCACGAGCCTTACTTTTCTATCTCTTGACATCTCCAGCCTTGCCTTCCTCTCTCTCTCGGTAACATCTCCTGACTTGCTATCCTATCTCGGTAACATCTTTAGCCTTATTTTCCTATCTTCTTATCCTCTCTGGCCTGGCTTTCCTCTCTCTGTGACATCTCCAGCCTTACTTTCCTATTTCTGTAACATCTCCAGCTTTGCTTTCCCATCCCTGTTACATCTCCACACATGCTTTCCATTCTGTGTAACATCTCCAGCCTTCGTTTCCTCACTATCTGTAACATCTCCAGCCGTGCTTTCCTATCTCTGTAACATCTCCAGTCTTGCTTTCCTGTCTTTGTAATATCTCAGGCCTTGCGTTGCTCTCTCTGTAACCACTCTAGCCATGTTTTTCTCTCTCTCTAACATCTCCAGACATGCTTTTATATCTCTGTAACATTACCAGCCTTGCTTTCCTGTCTCTGTAATAACTCCAGCCTTGCGTTTCCCTCTCTATTACATCTCCAGCCTTGCTTTCCTATCTCTGTAATATCTTTCGCCTTGCTTTCCTTTCTCTTTATCCTCTCCGACCTGGCTTTCCTATTTCTGTAACATCTCCAGCCGTGCATTTCCCTCTCTGTAACATCTCCAGACTTGTTTATCTATCTCTGTAACTTCTCCATCCTTGCTTTCCTATCTCCGTAACATCTCCAGACTTGGTTTCCTATCTCTGTAACATCTTTCGCCTTGCTTTCCTATCTTTTTATCCTCTCCGGCCTGGCTTTCCTGTTTCTGTGACAGCTCCAGACTTGCATTCCCCTCTCTGTAACATCTCCAAACTTGCTTTCCTGTCTCTGTAACGTCCCCAGCATTGGTTTACTCTCTCTCCGTAATATCTCCAGCGTTGCTTTGCGATCTCTGTAACATCTACAGCCTTCCTTTCCTATCTCTGTAACAACTCCAGCCTTGCTTCCCTCTATCTGCAACATCTCCAGACATGCTTTCCAATCTTTGTAACATCTCATGACTTGCTTTCCTATGTCTGTAACATCTCCAGACTTGTTTACCTACCTCTGTAACATCTACAGCCTTGCCTTTCTATCTCTGTAACATCTCCAGACTTGCTTTCCTATCTCTGTACCATCTCCAGACTTTCTTTCCTATCTCTGTTACATCACCAGCCTTACTTTTCTATCTCTTGACATCTCCAACCTTTCCTTCCTGTCTCTTCGTAACATCTCCTGACTTGCTTTCCTTTCTCGGTAATATCTCCAGACTTGTTTTCCTATCCCTGTAACATCTCCAGACTTGCTGTCCTATCTCTGTAACATCTCCAGCCATGCCTTCCTCTCTCTCTGTACCATCTCCAGACGTGCTTTTCAATCTCTGTAACATCTCATGACTTGCTTTCCCATTTCTGTAACATCTTCAGCCTTGCCTTCCTCTGTCTCCGTAACATCTCCAGATTTGTTAGCCTATCTCTGTAACATCTTTAGACTAGCATTCCTATCTCCGTAATCTCTCGGTCCTTGTTTCCTATCTCTGTGACATCTCCATCCTTTCTTTCCCATCTCTGTAACATCTCCAGCCTTGCTTTCCTGTCTCTGTAACATCTCCAGCCCTGCATTCCTATCTCTGTAATATCTCCAGACATGTTTTCCTATCTCCGTAACATCTTTCGCCATACATTCCTATTTCTCCGTAACATGTCCAGCCTTGCTTTCCGATCTTTGCAAAATCTCCAGCCTTGCTTTCGTATCTCTGTAACATTACCAGCCTTGCTTCCCAATCTCTGTAACACCTCCAGTCTTGCTTTGCTGATTCTGTAATATCTCCAGCCTTGCTTTCCTATCTCTGTAACGTCTCCAGCCTTGCTTCCCTCTATTTGCAACATCTCCAGACTTGCTTTCCTATCTCTGTAGCATCTCATGACTTGCCTTTTCTATCTCTGTAACATCTCCAGACTTTGTTTCCTTTCTCTCCTTAACATCTCCAGACTTTTTTTCCTATCTCTGGAACATCTTCTACCTTGCTTTCCTATCTCCATAACATCTCCAGACTTGCTTTTCTATCTCTGTAACATCTCCGGCCTTGTGTTCCTCTCTCTGTAACACCTCCAGACTTGTTTTCCTATTTCCGTAGCATCTCTAGACTTGCTTTTCTATCTCCGTACCATCGCCAGCCTTGTTTTCCTATCTCAGTAACATCTACAGCCTTCTTTCCTATCTCTGGAACATCTCCAGAGTTGCTTTCCTATCTCTGTAACATCTCCAGACTTGTTTGTCTATCTCTGTAACTTCTCCATCCTTGCTTTCCTATCTCCGTAACATCTCCAGACTTGTTTATCTATCTCTGTAACTTCTCCATCCTTGCTTTCCTATCTCTGTAACATCTCCATCCTTGTGTTCCTATCTCTGTAACATTTCCATCCTTGCTTTCCTATCTCTGTAACACCTCCAGCCTTGCTTTCCTATCTCCGTAACATCTCCAGACTTGCTTTCCTATCTCTGTAACATCTCCGGCCTTGCTTTCCTCTCTCTGTGACATCTCTAGCGTTGCTTTCCTATCTCTGTAACATCTCCAGACTTGCATACCTCTCTGTGTAACCTCTCCAGTCTTGCTTTCTTATCAGTGTAACATGCCCAGCTTTTTTTCCTATCTCTGTGACATCTCCAGCCTCGCTTTCCTGTACCTGTAACATCTCCAGACTTGCTTTTCTATCTCTGTAAGATCTCCAAAGGATAGCTGGTCGTGTCGTTTCGTGTCTAGTATATGTTCATGTATGCGGATTGTTAGCTGTCTTCCTTTTTGTCCTATATAGTGTTTTGTGCAGTCCTTGCATGGTATTTTGTACACTACATTTGTTTTGCTCATGTTGGGTATCGGGTCCTTCGTTCTGGTGAGTTGTTGTCTGAGCGTGGCTGTTGGTTTGTGTGCCGTTATGAGTCCTAGGGATCGCAGTAGTCTGGTTGTCAGTTCTGAGATGCTCCTGATGTATGGTAGTGTGGCTAGTCCTTTTGGTTGTGGTAAGTCCTCGTTCCGTGGTCTTTCTCTTAGGCATCTGTTAATGAAGTTGTGCGGGTATCCGTTTTTGGCGAATACCTTGCATAGATGTTCCTCTTCTTCTTTTTGCACGAAACGACACGACCAGCTATCCTTAGTAGCCACACAGGCAGACAACAAGCAACATGAATTCGACTGGGACAACACTACTATCATAGGGCCAGCCAGACAGAGAACAGCCAGGGAATTCCTAGAGGCATGGCATTCATCCACAAACTCCATCAACAAACACATCGACCTGGACCCAATATACCAACCACTACAGCGGACAGCTGAAACTGACAACCGGAAGCGGCAGGGACAGACCACTATAAACACCGGAGGAAACATCAAAGAAGCGCTTCGCAGGAGGCTCCCAAGCACTGATGATGTCGCCTAACCAGGGGACGAAACGTTTGCAACAAAACTTGGAGGATTTGTGCTATAGGGAGAGGCTGAACAGGCTGGGGCTGTTTTCCCAGGAGCGTCGGAAGCTGAGGTTTGAAACCTTATAGAGGTTTACAAATATAATAGGGGCATGGATAGGGTAAATCGGCAAAGTCTTTTCCCTGGGGTCGGCGAGTCCAGAACAAGCGGGCATAGGTTTAGGGTGAGAGGGGCAAGATGTAAAAGAGACCTAAGGGGCAACGTTTTCACGTAGAGGGTGGTACATATATGGAATGAGCTGCCAGAGGAAGTGTTGGAGGCTGGTACAATTGCAACACTTAAGAGGCATTTGGATGGATATATGAATAGGAAGGGTTTGGAAAAATATGGACTGGGTGCTGACACGTGGGACTAGATTGGGTTGGGATAGCTGATCGGCATGGACAGGTTGGACCGAAGGGTCTGCTTCCATGCTGAACATCTCGATGACTCTATGACTCTATAAATGAGTCTTCACTGCTCCCTGAGGATGAGGACACCACAGGTAGCACAACACTAAAGTAAAAGGGACATCCTTATTTCTTTGTGGGACCTGTTATTTCAGAACTGAACATCACCACAGCTTTTCAGAAATAAGGAAAGAGTAATTAGGAATAAATACAAAACATTCTGGACTCCAAACATAGAACGCTACCAGTATGGCCTCAACAGCATCCTGTATAACTGCAAAGCAACTCCCTAATTTCGATATTCCGTGATATACACTGATGAAGACCAGTGTGCCAAAAGTTTTCTTCACTGCCCTGTCTACTCTGAATCAACTTTCAGAGAACCATGCACCTGAATTCCAAGGTCCCTCTGCTCCACTACACTCCTTAGGACCCAACCATTCACCATGAAATTCCAACCTTTATTTGACTTTCTAAAATGCAAGAACTTACACTGATCTATATTAAAATCTATATGCCATTTCTCAGCCACTTTTCCAGCTGATCAAGATACTGCTGTATTTTCTGAAATTTATGATAAGCTTCCTCACTCTCCATGATGCTGCTTATTTTTGTGTCATTTTCAAACTTGCAAATCACGCCTAATCATTCCCATCTAAATCATAGATATATGTAATGTGTAGTGGTCCCAGCACCACCCCGTGAGGCATTCCACTTGTCACAGGCCTCAAATCTGAAAAGCATCCTTCCACTATTACCCTCTGTTTCCTACCATCAAGACAAATTTGTATCTAATTTGGCAGCTCCCTCTCAATTTCATGCGAGCTAACCTTCCAAAGCAGCCTACCATGTGGAACCTTATTAAAGGCCTTACTGGAATCCATATAAACTACGTACACCACCCTGCCCTCCTCAAAGTTACTGGTCACATCGTCAAGAATTCGAACAAATTTGTGAGCCATGATCTCCCATGCACAAAGCCGTGCTGAGTTTGATGAGCTTTTGCCTGAAACATGGATTTTCCTATTTCTCGAATGCTGCTTGACCTGCTGTGCTTTTCTAGCATCACTCTAATCTTGCTCCTCACCACACCCTGTCTTTCCAAATGCATGTATATCTTATCTCTCAGAACCTTTTCCAGTAAGTTACCTTCTACAGATTTTAGGTTTACTGGTCTATAGTTCCCAGGTTTTTCTTTGTAGCCCTTCTTGAGTAAGGGCACAGCATTCACTGCCCTCCAGTCCTCTGGGACCTCAGCCGTTGGCCAGCGATGATGCAAAAATATCAGCCAGTCTCCCGCAATTCCTTCTCTTCCTCCTGCAGTGTTCCTGAATTTATCTGGTCAGGACCAGGGAGATTTATAGAAATACAAGGCCTGAAAAATACGTCAATTTATTTCAGGTACAAACACCAAAGAAAGGGAAAGTGACACAATGATGTTTAACGTAATAAATTCGAAAATGTATTAATCATAGGAAGTGGCTCCAGAAGAATTTCAGTCATTGTGGAAGCTTGAGAATTTTCAGAAATTCACGATCAAGAAACGAGGGCCATGAAACTGACAAGGAAATCAAAAAGAGACATGAATGTTGACAAACAGGAACAAAAGCACTGCATAAATCTACAATCTGTATTTCAATGGAAACAAAATAAAAGCAAGGTCAAATATGGAAATTTGCAATCGGGAGAGGAGAGTTTTTGTGAAGAAAATGGAAATGGCCAAGAAAATAAACCAGTTACTTTGCATCTATCTTCATGGAGGAAAATCCACATAATCACCCAGTAATTCCCAGTGATCATATAGGGCTTGTGCAACTGAAGAAATAAAGTCAATTTATATCAGTAACGAGGTAGTATTTGAGAATGTAATTGGATTGAACATTGCTAAGTCTGATAAACCTGATGTACTTCATATTAAAATGTCAGGCATAAATCGGCAATAGAAATATTAATTGCACTGTCGATAACTGTGTTTTATTTTCCTGATAATTCTGCAGAGGCTGGAAGCCATTATTGATAAATGGAAGTTAACAAACGTGGTCCAAGCACTATAGATTAATGGAAGGAATCCAAGCATCTATAAAGGGAAGAAGACATAGTTTGGAGAACTGCCGAACAATTAACTTGACATCTGCAGGGAAACTGTTGGAATCTATTATACAGCGTGTGATATTGGATATTTAGGAATTAACAGCAACAATGGAGAGGATCCGGATGTATTTCTGACAGATGTCTTCCTCGATGCGCTATTAGTTTTTAGAGCTGAAAATGTGTTGCTGGAAAAGCGCAGCAGGTCAGGCAGCATCCAAGGAGCAGGGGAATCGACGTTTCGGGCATGAGCCCTTCCTCAGGAATGAGGAAAGTGTGGCAAATAGGCGAAGATAAAAGGTAGGGAGGAGGGACTTGGGGAGAGGCGTTGGAAATGCGATAGGTGAAAGGAGGTTAAGGTGAGGGTGATAGCCTGGAGTGGGGGTGGGGGCAGAGAGGTCAGGAAGAAGATTGCAGGTTAGGAAGGTGGTGCTGAGTTCGAGGGTTGGGACTGAGACAAGGTGGGGGGAGGGGAAATGAGGAAACTGGAGAAATCTGAGTTCATCCCTTGTGGTGGGAGGGTTCCTAGGCGGAAAATGAGGCGCTCTTCCTCCAGCCGTTGTGCTGCTGCGGTCTGGCGATTGAAGAGTCCAAGGATCTGTATGTCCTTGGTGGTGTGGGAGGGGGAGTTGAAGTGTTGAGCCACGGGGTGGTTGGGTTGGTTGGTCCGGGTGTCCCAGAGGTGTTCTCTGAAATGTTCCACAAGTAGGCGGCCTGTCTCCTCAATATAGAGTAGGCCACATCGGGTGCAGCGGATGCAGTAAATGATGTGTGTGGAGGTGGAGGTGAATTTGTGGCGGATATGGAAGGATCCCTTGGGGCCTCGGAGGGAAGTGAGGGGGGAGGTGTGGGCGTGAGTTTTGCATTTCTTGTGGTTGCAGGGGAAGGTGCCGGGAGTGGAGGTTGGGTTGGTGGGGGGTGTGTACCTGACAAAGGAGTCATGGAGGGAGTGGTCTTTTCGGAACGCTGATAGGGGAGGGGAGGGAAATATATCTCTGGTGGTGGGGTCCGTTTGGAGGTGGCGGAAATGAGGACGGATGATACGATGTTTACGGAGGTTGGTGGGGGTGGTAGGTGAGGACCACTGGAGTTCTGTCCTGGTGGCGATTGGAGGGTCGGGGCTCAAGGGCGGAGGAGCGAGAAGTGGAGGAGATGCGGTGGAGAGCATCGTCGATCACGTCTGGGGGCAAATTGCGGTCTTTGAAGAAGGAGGCCATCTGGGCCATCACCCTCACCTTAATCTCCTTCCACCTATCGCATTTCCAACGCCCCTCCCCTAAGTCCCTCCTCCCTACCTTTTATCTTAGCCTGCTGGGCACACTTTCCTCATTCCTGAGGAAGGGTTCATGCCTGAAACATCGATTCTCCTGCTCCTTGGATGCTGCCTGACCTGCTGCGCTTTTCCAGCAACACATTTTCAGCTCTGATCTCCAGTATCTGCAGTGCTCACTTTCTCCTATTAGTTTTTAGACCCCATCAACAACCCTCTGAGAAAACGAACAGGAAGTGACTTCACCATAGGAAGTAGCATTACCACAGGAAACGACATCACCAACCCAAAGAAACCCAAACATATAGATAGACAGCAGGAATTATCAGAATTGTTTCGCATGAGGTCCACTGAAGATGTTACCTAGTAAGATAATGAAACGTCTGGAAATGAAACTTTCACTTCACTTGTGTAAAGTGTTGGTGACCCAATCTGAGAAAGAATATACTGACCACAAAAAAGTGCAATGGACATTGTCCAGATTAATCCCTCAGATAGTGAGGTTGCCTGATGAGTAAACTCGGCCTGTGTTCTCTAGAGTATCAAAGAATGAGTGGAGGGTAACAATGAAACTTGGAAAATTCACAAAACATGTGCCAAATTGGAAATAAACAGAACGTTTCCCTGGCTGTCTAATCCACATTCAATTCAAATAATTGCAGTTTAAGGGACAGACCATTTAAGACCGCAATAATGAGGAAATTCTTCACTCGGTGCGAACTCCTAAAACAGGGACATAGAAACCTGTAGGGCAAGATTAGGGAGAATCCCCGGATATTCTGCAAGTGTGTCAATCGGAAAAGAATAACAAGGGAACAGGTAGGAGTCATTCGTGACTTGCCAAGTTGCATCCAAATCAACTCACTGTTAGGAGACAGAGTGTTGTGGTTGAAGGCTGTTAGTGTGACTGAGACCGGGGTCCAATGGTGTATCACAGTGGTCAGTGCAGTGTCCCTTTTTATTTGTGGTTCGGAGGTGCTGGTGTTAGACTGGGGTGGACAAATCTAAAAAGCACATAACTCCAGGTTATAGTCCAACAGGTTTATTCAGAGGCACAAGCTTTCAAAGCGCACAACCACTTGATGAAGAAGCAGCGCTTCGAAGCTAGTGCCTCCGAATAAACCTGTTGGACTGTAACCTGGTGTTGTGTCACCATTATTATTTGTGGTATTCATAAGTGATGCAGCTGTGAATATAGACGGGGTGGCGGGAGTGTGACAACTAAGTTTGCGCTTGATACAAAGATTGGCCGGGTAGTTGGCAGTGAGGAGGAAGGTCTTATGTTACAGGAAGATACAGATGGAATGGCCATATGGGTGGATCAATGGCAGATGGAATGTAACTCTAATAAATATGAAATGATTCACTTTGGAAGAAGGAACTGGACAGTACTCAATAAATGACAGCATACGAGGAAGCTCAGAGGGTGCTTCTCCACAAATCCCTGAATGTAACTAAACTGGTCAATGCACAATTTGAGAAAGCATAGGGGACCGTAGACATAACCTTAATTCATCAAGGCATAGATTATAAGAGCTATGCTGAAGTTTGGTTTTGCCAAGATGGAAAATACTGATTGTAGTTCTGGGAGCCACATTACAGGAAGGATCTGATTGTAGTGGAGAGGGCTCAGAGGAGATTCACTGGGATGTTTGCTGGGATGGAGCATATAAGCTATGGAGAGAGGCTGGGTAAGCTCGGGCTGTTTAGTTTGCAGGAGAGAAGGCTGAGTGGACCGGGAATCAGAAGTATATGATTACGAGGGGCATGGACAGGGTGGATAGATAGCAGCTGTACCTTTTAGTCAAAGGGCCAAGAAAAATGGAGCACACTTTAAAGTGAAGTGTTTTAGATTTGGAGAGGAATTGAGGATTCTTTTTCACCCAGAGTGTGCTGGGGTCAGGAATGCACTTCCTGAGAGAAGAATTGTCATGGTACCTTCACTGCTATTAGAAAATACACGGTTGTGTACTTGAAATGCCATAAGATTCACGGCTATGGGTTTTGTGTCGGAAAATGGGACGAATGTAGACCGTGCTGTATTGTTGATGGTACAAAGTCTGTGCTTCTGTGTTTGTATGGCGGTGGAAGGTCAATCATTGAGTAGCTGAAGATAGGAATTGATGGGTTTCTGAAGAGTATATTAACAAGGATTTTAAGATTGAACTTGTAATATCTTCTGAAAATATGTCAATGCCAAATTAAGGGAAAAAAGGTGCAGCTTTCTTACAGTCCAATACCAGAGAATTGAGGACAGGGAAAAGGCAGAACTGTGCACCAAATACTTCAGTTATGTCTTCGCAGAAGAAAACGAAACAAAAAAGAAAACTTCCCAACAATACTAGTGAATATTAGTCTGTAGAGAAAAAGGGAATAGAATGAAATTAGCAACTGAACAGATTTAGAGGAAGTATTGGAACTGAACGTAATAAGCACAGACAAAGTCAACAGAGATTTTTCAAATGGGAATTGTATTTGAGAAAGTGACGTTTAGCATAATTATGGAGAAGCAATCAATGAAATATGATTGCATTTTCAGAAGGATTTTTGATTAAGCCCCAAGCCTATTATGCAAATTCAAATCCTATGGGACTGGGACTAATATGGTTTTAGAATGGGAGAGCTGGCAGGAAGCAGTGAGTAGGAATAAAACAAAGTGTTTTTTTTTTTAATGGAAGGCTTGGAGGATATAGCAAGGGTCGAGGTTTGGGCCCCAGCTATTCCTGATACACATCATACATTTAATTGAGTGGATCAAGTACAATATTTCCAAGTTTGCTGAATGCATTAAACAGTATCGGATTGTGAGTGGGTGAGCTGGATGTAAAAATGCTCCAAGGTGATTGAGACAAGTGGAAAGTCTGGGCAAATACATGGCAGATGGAGAGCAATGGGGAGAGGAGGCGTGGGATATGTGATATTGTGACCTTTGATGGGAAAAAACAGAACGGCAGCCTATCTTTTGAAAAGGGATTGGTTGAAAAATATTGATCCATACAGGAACTTAAGCTGCATTTTTGTCTCCTTCTGTGCAGACCTCCGAGGTCAGTGTAGGGCAGTGAGATCTGAATCGAGAAGTCATTACTGGGAATGACATCGGCACGCTGACCAGTGTACACAGACCCAACAAGTGGGGAGCTGTAACATTGAAAAGGATCTGGATCTCCCTGTACACCAGTCACTGAAAGCAATATTGCAGGCGCAGAAAGCAGATAGGCATATAAATCGTGTATTCATCTTCATTTCAGGGGGGATTTGAATACAGGAGTAAAGGTGTTTTACTGCAGCTGTACAGGGCGCTGGTGAGACCTCATCTCGAACACTGTGCAGTGTTGTGTGCAGTTTTGGTCTCATTACCTAATAAAGGACAAACCTTACATTGAGGGAGAGCAGCGAAGATGACCAGACTGAACGCTGGGATTATAGGCTTGTTGTGGGAGCAGAATCTGGGGTGGCTGGACCTGTATTCCATGGGCTTCAGGCAAATGAGTGGAGATATCAGTGAAATATATAAAACTCTGTCAGGACGAGACAGATTGGAAGCAGAGGTGACAATTCCCCTGGCTAGGACATCAAAACAAGGGGCCACAGTATTCCGTACAGACAGACCACTCTGCATGGAGATGAGAATAAATGTCTGCACTTAGAGACTGGTGAACCTGGGGACCTATCTCCCAGATCAGGCTGTGGAAACCAAGGCACTGAATATAAATAAGGATTTCTGGAAACTAAAGGGATAGAGAGAGAGTATGAAGATAGAGGATCAGAGATCATTACAGGTTGTTCTCCAATATCACTGTAACTGTGTTCCTGTGCAACACTGTGTTGCAGAAAAATCATGCAATATTAATAATGTGGTCGATCGGGAAAAGAGAATAATGGGCGAACTGCACAATATCAGTAAAAACCAAAAATTAAAGTTCGTCTAACACGCACACGAGGACAGTCTAATTAGACCTTTAAATCATATATTGTAATGAAATAGTGCTGTAAATGCAACACTTGCAAATTACAGTCACTGGCTACATCCCTGTACTTTTCACCAAGCTCTTCACCAGAAGGCACGCAGGGCTTACTGACCACGTGATGCCAACACGGAATTCCATTTCTCCTCAAGATTCAGTTCTTATTTTATATTTCACAATGTTTAAACATATTAATAGATATGAACACTGTGTAGGGAAAACTGCATTGAGGAGATTTTCTGCATGAACTAGAATGGGGAAGGCTCAATGTGTTGAGTGGCCTACTCCTTTCCCGATGTTTCTGTGCAGTCTTGGGAAAGCTCTGTAAATTTCACAAGCTCTCAGATGTTAGGAAGGAGGTCTCTGCAGGATCAACAGGACTACGATTCCCGTTCTCTTTTCTGATATCGAGGCTGGTGCCGGGTATTCTGTCTGGTTTTATCCTTTAAGACCTCGGAGCAGTGTGAGACAATTGAGTGTCTTGCTTGGCCGTTTCAGGGACCATGTATCACATGTCTGTGTGTCTGGAGTCACTTTTAGGCCATACAAGGAAAGCACGGGCGATTCAGTTCCTGAAAGTACGTATGGGAAGGAGATCGAAGTTTGCAATCAACATTGGATTCAAGGTCACTGTTACCATCACCTGATTCTAGATCTTGATATTTTATTAGTTGTTTTTAACTTCCACCAACTTGCAGATCATTATCCTGTATTGGATTCGTAATCCAGTGACATTTCCACAACAATACCATCTCCATATAGGAACCTATCGGACATCACACTGAGCGGGTTATTTCTGTACTGCTTGACAGCTCTGTCAAAAAGAACTCCCACCAATGTGATTATCGTGAAGGGACTGAGGGGGTGTTAAATGGTCAGAATGTAATTATTTACCTATTTGGGGACCGGGCATAGTTGAGTAATGTTCCACATTGCCAGGGAATTGTCAGAGTTGGAGCTGGAATGAAATAGCTTCCCCAGGGACACGGCTTGTTGTGTAGCATAATTTTTCAGTCCTATTGCAGCAATGGTGACAGGGTCCATTGTCTTTGCCGTATCTGCTGTGTTTAGCTGTTTCTTAATGTCACATGCAGCAAATCGAATCGGTTGAACACTGCCATCTGTGATTCTGTGGATATCATGGCGAGGATGAGGTGGATCATCCATTCAACATCTCTGGCTGAGGATGGTGCAGATATTACATCCTTGTCTTTTACACTAATGTGCAGGGCTGTTCCATTATTTAGGGTAGGGATATTTCTGGAGTCCTCTCCTCCAGTAAGTTTTTTAATAGAACACCGACATTTATGTCTGGATGTGGCAGCACTGCAGAGCTTAGATCTGATCTTTTCGTCTTGGGATCATTTTGTCATCTCTATCAGATGTTAGTCCTGCTGTTTGGAATGAAACCAGTCAAGTGCGGTAGCTGTGATGGTTTGTCATCAGCTTTAGGTACACATGGTTCTGACCTTGGCATGTTCACACTCGTCACTGAACCATCGTTCGGCTTGATGATAATCGTAGACTGATGGAATATCCTGGGGAAAATGTTACAGATTATGTTCGAATACAATCCTGCTTCTGTTGCTGCTGTTGTCTACAGCATCACATGAAAACCCAGTTTGAGCTGCAATATCTGCAATTCAATTCTACTGACAGTCCCCCAGTTAACATCGAGACCCATTCACCGATCAGCCCTGTACTCAGTGACCGCACCTGGTTTCTGATGCGGTAATACTTCCATTTTCATATTCTCATTCTGCTGGGGGTTCTCCTTGGTGTCATGCTTCCAATTTGTTACATTACTCAAACGCTTTAACATATTCATCTGAATCCTTTCCTTGCTCGTCGTGCCATCTGCGTATGAATTAAATGTGTTTCCCTCTGGTTTTCTCCCCGACCATGAATAAGAGCTCTGTGGTGTCAGTGGTGCCAGCCTTATGCAGTTTCTGAGCGAATGAATGTATGCACTTTGCGTTATCGTTCAATTCCCAGTGTACGGCGCTCCGTGTTGGACAGGGCATTTGAGCAGCTTTCACACACGTCACTGGAATTGTTCAAAAACACAAATTGCTGAAAAAACAAAGCAGCTCTGGCGGCATCTTCTGTAGTGAATGTAGAATTAATCTTTCGGGTCCAGTGGCCTTATACAAAGCCCACAGTTTCTTCTGCAATTTTTGTATTTATTTTGTATTTATTTCCTCTATCCATTGTTATTTGTTCCATTGAAAATTTGTGCTGTGCCTATTCGTTTCTGAAGAGCCTCAGCAGGTCTGGCAGAATCTGCAGAGACAGAGGAACAGAGTTAGTGTAACAAGTCCAATGTGACTTGTTCAGAACTGAAAAGGTTGGACACTGGGATTTTTAATCCCTTGCCGGAGATGGTGGATGGGTGACATAGAAAAGAGGGCGATGCAAAAGATAAACTAGCTATTAGCAGTGGTGAACGAGAAGATGATGCAAAATGGGTTTAAATTAAGGTGTGAATGGGGGAAAGGGGTTCTCTCTAGTTGAGTGTAAGATAAAGAAGACACAACCACACGAGGCCAAAGGGAGAACAGGAGAGAGAATGTTGACAATGTGGTATTATATAGATCTAGATCTATACGTTTTCACAGTATACGTCATCACTGCCTTCACATTATGGAATTCAGGTGCTTGACCTCTTATTGGCACTAGTAAGAGTTTCATGCTGCCTTAGTTTTGTAACATATTGCAAAACTAACAGTATGAAGTTTGGGCTGTTTTCTACACCTGTCATTTTTAATATTCTCTCAAATTCGCAGTGTTTGTCGTTAAACGTTTGATCTTGAAGTTAGTATCAGATGGAGTTTACGAGGTTGAGGGGTGGCATTCTAGAAGTTTATAATATCATAGGAGGCATGGATAGAGTGAATAGCGAAAGTCTTGTCTGCAGGATCGGGGAGTTCAAACACAGAAGCATAGCTTTAAGGTGAAAGGGGGGAAACTTGAAACGGACGAAATGACAACTTTTTTTACACAGAGTATGATGTATTTATGGAATGAGCTGCCAGAGGAACAGTGGGAGATGCAAGTACAGCTACAATATTTCAAAGACGTTTGGACCAACATATGAATTGGAAACGTTTAGAGGCAGATGGGCCAAGGGCAAGCAGATGGGATTAGTTTAGTTTAGAAAACCTGGTCAGCATGGACGAGTTGGACCAAAGGGTCTGTTTGAGCACGATATGACTGTATGGATGTAGAAAGTGAGGAAAATGTACGAAAAGATATGATGTAATAAATTGGTAAGAAATATAAAAACATGCATCATGAGCTTTTCTGTCAACATAAAAAAAGCTTGAAGATGTGTGTGTGAGCTGAGGCAGAAGTGAAGTGAGGAAAGTACATTGAGGCCATTCGGAGTGTGTGACTGGAGAACTGGCCACAGGGAACAGGCAGATAATTTACACTAGTAATTTAAATCACTCCTCATAAGGAAAGTAGTGTAAGCATGTCAATGGTATAAACAAAATGGTAACAGGAGGGAAGTTATTGAACTGTCTCAAACAAAAGGAACAAGGTTTTTACCGAACAGATAAGAATAAGGGTAGGCAGGTCAACAGTAATTCATAGATAATTTTAAAAGAAGTGGTTACAGAATGACTAGTGGCAGTGTGTGAAATATTCCATAACTCTTTGGATTACAGGAGTGTTCCAGTGAAACTGGAGAACCTCCAATGTGGCGTCTGTCTTCAAGAAAGGAATGAGACAGAAGGCAGGCACAATTTAGCCTAACCATTATTGCTGGGAATCTGCTAGAGCCTGTTATTAAGGAAGGAATTGCAGGGCACTTAGAAAAGCTTAATGCAGAGTTGGCATGGTTTTGTGAAGGGAAAACTATTAGATTAGATTAGATTAGATTAGATTACTTACAGTGTGGAAACAGGCCCTTCGGCCCAACAAGTCCACACCGACCCGCCGAAGCGCAACCCACCCATACCCCTACATCTACCCCTTACCTAACACTACTGGCAATTTAGCCAAAAATAAATTCACCTGACCTGCACATCTTTGGACTGTGGGAGGAAACCGGAGCACCCGGAGGAAACCCACGCAGACACGGGGAGAATGTGCAAACTCCTCACAGTCAGTCGCCTGAGGCGGGAATTGAACGCGGGTCTCTAGCGCTGTGAGGCAGCAGTGCTAACCACTGTGCCACCGTGCCGCCCACAAAAATATTTTTGCTCTGTAAAATCATACAAATTCTTTTTTGGAGATCCCTGAGAATGCCAATATTAGAGTCATGCTGGAAAAGCACAGCATGTCAGACAGCATCCAAAGAGCCGGAAAATCAATGTTTCGGGCAGGAGCCATTCATTAGTAATCTCTGAGAAAGTGACAAGCAGATTTGATAAAGGGAACTGGTCAACATGAGGTTTTCCAGAGATTTTTCACAAGGTATCACAAAATAAACGTTCTGACACAAGACAGAGGCTTGTAGTATGATGAATAACATATTTGCATGAGATAATCGTTGCTTAACACATAGAAATCGGAGTCAGGATTAATGGATCTTTATGATAAAGTCGTATCTACTGGATTACCACAAATATCAGGCCGATGGCATCAGTTATGTACAATCTATACTGATAGCCTGATGGCGGGAGCTGAGTGCAATATACATTGGAGTAAGTGGATCACTTTGAGAACCTAAATGCAGGATGCTATTTAATGAAGAGGTCTCCCAAAAAAGGTGTAGTACAAAGGGATTGGAGTGTTCCTGAGTATGAAACGTAACGTCAGCATGCTTATGCAGAAAGTAACTAGGTTGGTTCATGATGCGGCTTCCTGGGATGGAAGGGTTGAATTATTGAATACATTTAAAATGGCGAGATTATTCATTGTGGTTGAAATGAATGAGGGTGATATTACTGAAATGTACAAGATACAGAGGGGGCTTGACAAGGTAAATGCTGAGAAGGTGATTTCCCTGAGTCTGGAACTCGAGGTGGTAGATATCGAATAATGAACATCGATTTCAATCTGAGGTGAAAAATGATGCATTCTCTCAGAAGGTAGTGAACGTCTGGAATTCCCTAACCCAGAGAGTTGTGGAGGGATGCAGGAAATTGGGTAGGAAAGTGGAGTTGAGCCCGGAAGTAGATCAGCCATGTTCTTATTGAATGAGAGTTCAGTCTTGAGGGGCCGAATAGCCTTCTCATGTTCCTACTTCTTAGTCTTTTATGTCATGCTTTTGGAAAATACTTGGTAATAAGTCGTGTTGTACAATGTTGCATTCGGGAGAGGAGAAAGTTTTCCTGAGTTAACCCTGGATGGGATATGGGAACTGCATTCAAAGCAATTCCAGAGCAGAAGTTACAGAGTGGGGAAGCATGGAAAAAAGGATTGCGGCTGGAGCCAGTTCCTGACCAAGCCTGGAATTTCCAAGTGCATTTCCGAAACTACACCTAACCATCGGCGTGGCTTCGATCTGCCTGTTGGTAGCAGGTCCGAAGGGCTGAATGGAACATTAGAACATAGGGCTGAGGGACACGAGTGGACTAAACGGCCCTTTGACACTATCCCACCAGTAAATAAGGTGGCTCATCTCATTGTGTTCCCAGCTGCACTTTTCTCTCCATGCACCATTATCCCTGATTCGCCTGTCTATGGAAAATCCGACAAAGCCAGGCTCGATCTAATATAAAGATTCAGCCATCCCAAACTTCTGGCGAAGGGAATTCCCACTTCAGTGAAATCCGACTTTTTGAATTTTTCCTCACTCCGGTTCTGACTGATGTTGGAGGGTGTCACTGTTTCCTTTTCTAGTCCTAGTCCTCCACTGCTCACAACAAATTTTAAATGTAACCGGTTTGGTGATATGACCGATGATAAAGGTCTCAGATGGGGTCAGGTTCAGTGATAGGAACAAGTCAGGCAGATTTCTTTCGTCAGCCGCAGGTAATTAATAGGGCTAATGGAGCAGCATGTTAGATTTGTGGTTAGCACTGCTACCTCATATCAGGAAGGAGCTGAGCTCAATTCCAACCTCGTCCGACACTCTATGTGGAGTTTGAACATTCTTCCCATGTCTGTGTGGGTTTCTTCCCAGTTCTCCAGTTTCCTCCCACAGTTCAAAGATGTGCAGCTTAGTGTGATTGGCCATGCTAAATTATCCAGAGTGACCAGAGATGTGAAGGTTCAGTGGGTTAGTCATGGGAAATGCAGGGTTACATGGATAGGGTAGGGGGACAGGTCTGGCGGGATACTGTTTGGTGGGTTGGTATGGACTCGATGGGTCGAATGTCCTGCTTCCACACTGTAGGGGTTCAATGACAACAGCATCAAGTTTGGGCTCTACAAACTCCCAGTCAGTATATACCTGGTTCACTCGCCTCAAGGCTTTGTATATTTCAATACGATCAGCTCTCACTCCAAGGGTAACCTGTTAAAGTCCCCATAATATCAGCCCTTCCTGCATGGAATAAATTAAGTGAAACACCTCTGAATTGCTTCCACTGTTACTATATCCTTTGTCAGATAAGAATGCAAAAATAAAACTAATCTCACACACCTATGATTCTGTTTAGTTTTGTTTTCTCAGGGTGCAGTGAGTCTTTGGAACACTCTTTCCTGCAGACCATTCGAGGCAGAGATATTGAATATTTTTGAGGCAAGGTTCACGAATCACAGATGAGTCAAGGATTATCGAGGAGTGGGCAGCAATGTGCAGTGTTGTGGAAAATGTAGACAGTGGTACTGAATGACACGGCTCCAGAATATCTAGGAATTAAACAAAATGATAACATCGATAAAGTTTTAATGGGGAAAAAGATGGCAGCGATCTGAAAGGTCAGCTTTGCTGATCTCTGCATCACAATAATGCTCTACCCCACCCCACTACAGTCATTTACTTACAATTGAACGCTAAAAGAGCTATAGAATCCTTACTAATGCCATTTTATCAAGTGGAAATGACAAAATACAGGAAAAGGATCGAGTAAGTCCCAACATGCAGCGCACCCGTCAGAAGCTTTCAGCATGCCTGTGGCCGCACCTGTAACCCCCCTCTGCTCGTTCAATGGACCGAGTTCCTCACCAGGACTTGGTCACCGAGTTCACCAAGTTACGGGAAATGATTGAAACCATGATTGAAGAAAAATTCAGCAGGAGGATAAAACCACTCTCAGCCGTGCTCCAAAAACATGAACAGCAACTTGAAAGCCTTGGAAACAGAACGGATGAGATCAAGCGCCAAATTACAGGGGCAGAGACTGTGATCGATTCATGTAAGGAGCGGATCCTCACCCTTGAAAAACAGGTCCGTACCTTAACTGAACAAGGTGATGACCTAGGGAACAGGGACAGGATGAAGAATGTTCATATAATCGGTCTGCTGGACCGGACATAAGGTGATCAGTCAGTGAGTATTTTTGCGAGAACTGGCTGCAGCGATTCCTTCACTTCGAAGCTGAAGAGTGAAGAGTGAGAGAGTTCATCGGGTTACGGTGCGCAGGAAAGCTCAGACCAGCGCCCTCACCCTGTCCTTGTGCGATTACATTGTTACAGGAACAAACAAAGACTTAGGGAAGCTTCCAGAACGCAGGGAAGCGACCCGAAGAGGGCTCCAGGATTATGTTCTTCCAGGTCTTTTCAGCGGCAGTGATTCAGAAAAGAAAATCTTTTGATGATATCAAGAGAAGATTAAGGGAACTTGAGATTCAGTATTTCTTAATGAACTCAGCGGTGCTCCGTGTGCACTAGTGGAGCTTTCAATAGATCCACTGACTCTCCAGAGGATGCGAAAACTTTGTGGACACTTTAAATTAGGCTGGATGCGTTAATGGAAAGCGATAACCTTGTTCCTCTTTTTAAAAAGAAAGCTTGTTGACAGTTTCTGGTATTAAGCTGTGTTAAATTATAGTCGGGGATGGGTAGAGTACACACCTTTAACTCATTCATTAATATTACTACTCGTTTTTCTCTTGCTTAGTTTGTGTGTCGGGTTCGGCTCAAGCTGGAGGGAGTTATGAAGGTGATCGTGATGACTGAATGCCTACCTAGGGGCAGTTCAGTCCCGACGTTTGTGATTAATTGCCTTGGATGCAGTATTGATAATGGGGCAGAAGATAGAGTTTTGTGACGTGCAAATGCCCCCAGTCGACGGGGGGATAAATGCCCCTCCTGAGTGCCATTGGCACTTTGTATCTTTTCTTTTGTTTTTGTATGTATTTAGTTTTGGAACGTTTTTAGACCTTGTTAGTTGTAGTAGCATTAGTTTGCATGTTTTTTAAGCTCTATGATTCTTTTTTCATTGGTGCTCAGCGATTTGTAATTCGAGTTCTTCCTCTCTGGATTTCAAATATTGTTTCAGTGTGTAATGGCTAATGTCATGCTTAAATGGTGTATCTGGAACATTAAGGGGAGCCATTCGCCAGTTAAGTAAAATGAGAGGGTGGATATTGTCGTATTGCAGAAATGCACTTTGATGACAAGAAACATTTGACATTACAGCAAGGTGGGTTTGATCGGGTTTATTTCTCGTCTTTTAACACTAGGAATAGGAGAGAAACCATACTGGCGAGGAAGAATCTTTCATTTAAATTAGTAGATTGTATTAGACACCCACGGGAGGATCATAACCCTCAAAGATATATGGGTAAGAAAGCAGTAGTTTGAATGTTTATTGCCCCCGGCTCACTGCCGTAAATTCCTGATAGATGCATTTTCCAAATTAAGTAATCTTTCTTCGTAGCACATTATCGTAGGAGGAGATTTCAATTGTCTTTTGCACCCACGGTGGATAGCATGCCCAAACGCCTCCAGCACCATCTTTCCAATCTAAGCAATTAGTAGATTTTTGTGTGGAACTGGGGCTGGTGGATGTATGGAGGCAGATCCACCTCATAAATAGAGATTTTACTTTATTCTTTAACCCGCAGAAATACAACACTAGTGTTGATCTCTTCCTCACCTTGCAGAAATCTTCGGTTCAGTGGTTTCCTGTACAATTAGGAATATTACCAATTCTGACCATGCAGCAGCACACTTACTGGTTAAGATTAAGGGCAATATAGCAGGTTCGAGACACTGGCGATGCCCTTTATTCTTAAGGATAGTAAGCACATTGAGTATTCCTGTAATGAATTCAGTTCTTTCTTAGCCATTAATTCAGATTCAACAAGTAACACATCCATTCTATCGAAAATTGCTAAGGCTTATGCCAAAGGAATAATGTTAGGAGATTACTCAATATGATCCAAGCGTGCCAACAACAAATTATGCAAGTATTAATGATCTCTTTAGATGCAGAGAAGGATTTGTATCTCTTCTATACGTTAGAATGGTTTGGTCTCGGCAAAGTTTTTATCAAGTGGGTGAAGGTCCTTGAAAGTGACCCTCTGTGTACAATCCTGTAAAATTAATATTTCTAGAGGCAATAGACAAGGTTGTTGACGCCAGTGTTGTTTACGATGGTGATTGAGCCACTGGCGAAGGCCATCTGCAGGGACCCCAACATATCTGCCCCATAAGTGGGATAGAAGTCACGTAAGATTACATTGTCTGCAGATGATGGTCTTAAAGTTTTGTTAAATCCCACAGTTTAGGTACCTCACCTCATGCAATGCATCAGTTCAAATGGTGACTTTTCCGGCGATACCATTGATTTTACAAAGTCGGAGGCCATGCCTCTGGGCGAACTCAGGAAAATACCTGATGCAGTGGGAGAATCCTGATTTCCTTTTCAATGGTCCCGGGGGTAATGGGGATATTCCGTATTTAGCTATATTCATTAATCCTATCTTTGAACGTATATTTAATGTGGGATTTGTCCATTTGTTTAACAAACTTAAACAAGACCTTCGAAGATGGGAGGCACTTCCAATATCCTGGCTAGGTCAGATAGCTCTTATTAACATGAATTCCCTCCCTTGTTTGCTATACCCCGTGTGATTGCTTTCTTTGATGTTTCCCAGACAGACATTTAGGAGACAAAATGGATGATGTAGCTCTGATTTGTCACCATAAGCGACCCCTTATCAAGTTAACCAAATTAAAACGACCCCACAGTTTGTGGGGAGTAGCTGACCTGGATATTAAAAGCTATCAAGTAAAATCTTCTTTACCCGATGTTAGTGATGTCTCAGCGTCAATATGGTTAGATATTGAATCTTCTCAGGCAAAGTGCTCCCTTATTAGTCTGCTATTCATAGACAAAATGAGGACAGTTACGAAGTATTACCATTTCCCAATAAATATCAATAATTTTAAAGTAGGGAGAGCAATGTGTCCGATCGAGGGCAACATAGCCAAACCTCATTTCTTACCCCAAAACGTGGTTACCATGTTTCCGACGGGGAATACTGGATTCCATATTTAAACTATGGACAACTCGTGGGTGTATCTTGCTTTGATGATTTATCTGAGGGAGAAACAAGGATGTTCTTTGATCAAATAAGTCGTAACTATAGACTACTGAATAGAGATCTCATCTGTGTTCTTTTTTTATCAGATCAGAGATGTTATTCAGAAAAGAACCACGCTTTTAACAGACCCATACAGATCCGATACAGAGAAGAGGGTGCTTATGGCTAAGAACACACTCTCTGTCAGTACCTTTTATCATTTGTTGGAGAGTGCCCCCTTAGACGAGACTTTGTGCCTTTCTGAGGTCTGCAAAGAGTTTTGGGGGTTCAGATCTCTTTGGACACAGGAGAGGATATTTGTGAAAATACAAGAAGTATTTCGATCTGTAAGAAGACTCTTGCCATGTATTTGAAGATTCTTCATAGAGTCTATCTGGCCCCAGATACTCTCTCAAAATTCAAGGTGGGAGTATGTCTTCAATACAAAATGACTATGGACACTCTTACTCATTGCTTGTTGACCTTCCACCGGCGCTATGGGAGCGGTGTGTTCGCTGGGATGGAGAGGATCTTGTGGACAGAATTGGAGATGTGTCAGGTTTCCCTTTTCCTGGGCCTGCCCAGTCTACCTTACTCAGATGTGCATCGGAAAAATACTTCAATACCCTCACTCTCTGAGTTCAGAAAAAAAAGTTCTGTTGTGTTGGGTGTCTGAAAACCCCCTGGGTCTATTGGTTTGTCGTAACCTCGTCATGGAGCATAGCCTTTTGGACTTTTTTAAAGGTATGTTGCACCATAAGATAGAGGATTTTTATTAGACATGGCAGCCCTTTTTTGAATTACCAAGGTACAGGCTGATATAGCTATGACGAACTTGCCTAATGAATCTAATGTCCAGAGAGGAAGAATTACGAACAAATTAACGTGTATTAGTTAATGCTCTTGAAGTTTGAGAGCTATAGTTTTGTTACACTGAGTTCTAGTATTCGATTTTTATTTTTTTAATTTTCCTTTGGTCCGTTGATTTACCTTTTCTTATGTACATGCACATGGGTGTAATTATGTTCAATTTGCGTTGCTTTTTGAGTTGGGTACTTATTGGTTCATTGAAGCATTAAAAAGATTTTCTCTGAATAAAAATATTTTTGGAAAAAAAATAAAATGTTAACATGGATAGAATAGAGTCCCAAAGGACCACTTTCTCATTAGTGAGACCACAAATTATGGTTTATCTTAAGGGTCATCACACCTCGGGTGACAGGATGATGTTGAGAGGGTGTGCCCTTCGTGGCAACCACCGTCTGTGTGGGGAATTGAACCTGCGCTGTTGGCTTTCCTCTGTATCACAAGCCAGCCATCCAGCCAACAGATTGCGAGACTGTGTAACTGCTATAAATAGAAATAGCCAAAGTTAAAGTAAAATATAAACTTTGATAAGAAGGGAAAAAAAGGTACAATTCAGATAACGGTCAAGATAATGGCTGAGGGGAAAGAAATCTCCGCTGGAAATTGTACTTTATAACGAGAGAGTTGATTGGATGCTATCTTTGGTTGAATAAGTTGACCCAAGCGAAATAACCAGAATTACTAATTGTGATTAGATGTCAATAACTATAAAATATGAGTACATTTTTGACTGGTCTGTGTGAAGCATGCTAACTATTGTATGAAATTAAAAAGCTGATGGAACATAATTTTTGGAGGGTTGGTCCCCATGGGAAATGCCTCCCAAACACATGCTTGAAGAAACCCAGGGTAGAAAGTGCGTGAGTGTCGTCTGGTTTGTGACAGGAAACCAAGGGGCTGAATGATTGAAAGTTCCTGCAACGTGAAGCTCAGGAGACAGTCAGATCAGCCCCGATCTTACTAAATGATACAACACATTTGACGAGCTAAATGGACTCATCATGGATTTTAATTGCATATGATTTAAAAAAAAACACTCTGTTCCTTCACCTAATGTTTTACACACTGGGGCACTGTCATTTTCCTGAAAGTGGGAATTATTTGGAATATTATCTGGAACATTCCATAATCAACATTCTCCGGAGCATTCTACAATCTGTGAAGATATTACAAAGGAAAGAGGCACCGGGCGGTGGGGGGTGGGGGGGGGGGGGGGGTGAGGGGGGGGGGTCGTGCTGCATGTAAGAGTGAGAGTGGTGGAGCATGAGCATTGTTTGGGTGTCGGTGCTGGAACAGACAGACATTGAGTGTGAGGGACCAGACAGCATACGATGACCCTTATCCTCACAGAGTTGGGAATGTTATCGATGTTTGTCCTGTATTGCTGGACATTGCTACAGATCGCAAATACTGCCCTGAGCTGGGTGGTGAGCTCAGATCATCCTCAGTGGGTCTGGTGGTGTGACCCACTCTGGGAAGAGATGTACTAACCCATCCACCAAGATAACTGTGACCCTGTTGACAAAGCGTGGTGTAATTGACCCTTATCTGCTATGCTCTGCCTAAAACGTACATGGCAGCTCCAAACTAAGGAAAGCTCAATCGAGTGCCCATTGTCCTTTTAAAGATGGCACCAGTGACAGGGATCATGGAATATCCAGCGGCATCTGGGCGATGGTGGGTACCTCCAGCCAAAGTGGGTGGGAGAATCGGGTTAACATTGAATGAGAGTGACACCATGGGTTAGGGTGGGTAGTTAATGAGGTGAGTTCGATAAGATAGCACCAGGAAACTAGCTCGACCTCGTGCAGAGAATCCCCTGTCACACTCAATGAAAATCACTCAAAGATAAATTATTGTTAGATTCAGACGGATGTGTTGAAGACTCTACTGACCCCATTCACATTTACCGAGCTGCAGAACAAATCCTCATCCACAACTCTCCATCATCTGAACTCACACCTATGTTCTGTTCACCATCATTCCTGGTAATACTGGCTTATTTGGCCTGATGCTATCGAAATGTCTATATCTCAGCATTCTGAAACCGGTGAGCACATCCTTCCATGATATTGTTGCTCAATCTCACCTGCTCTGTCTATACCCAAAACCACTTTCATTTGCTGTCATGCATAGAGACAGGTCCTTCAGCCAAAACTGGTCCATACCAACCAAAATGTCCGTCCACATTACCCCAATTCCCTGCACTTGGCCCATATCCTCTCTGCCTTTCCAATTCATATATTGTTCGAACAAAGTGCAGCGAGGTTTTGTGATATGAAGGAAGGCCCCAGGAAAGATCTCGCTGAATCTCTCATTCATCTCACCCTAGCAATCATATTACACAGAAACAATTTGACTGGAGGTTATAAACAAGGAGTACAAGCAAACACAGGTGGGAGATGTGTATGGAAGTCAATACTGCAGGGAAAAAATGTGTACGTTCTAAACAGGAAATTAGATATACAAGCGTTTGCAGGCAAAACTCAACGGAGGAGTTTGAAGGAAGAAAGTCGAAAGTTTGGCCCTCGAATAGCACAGCAGGTTAGGGCACATCCAAGGAACAGGAAAGTCTATGTTTCGGTCATAAGCCCTTCATCAGGAATTTACTTCAGAATTCACTTTTTGTTAATCCTCTGTAGGAAGAGAGTGAGTCAACGTTTTTAATTTGGGATTTCTTCATCAGAACAGCTTTTGTTTTCGATCTCCAGTATATGCAGCTCTTTGTTTTATTTTAGATCAGCAATTATCTTGCATGCTGCAGTATTAATGGACAACTTGATCTGGGAAGAGGGGAAGGGGTGAGGGCAAAGAGCAGGCAATGTGTCAGTAACAGCTTAAGGCCCTGTGGAGGTAAAGGAAGGCTTGTTGGAAGCACCACAGTGGAATTCGGCATCATTTGAACAGATGTGACAGATCCAGAGAAAGTGGCTGGATGCAGTTTCTCGCGCAGCTGGTCATTGAGTGTCACAGTGGCTAGCGATACTGCCTTACAGCACCAATAACCTGGGTTCGATTCCACCCTTTGGTGACATTCTGTGCGGTGTTTGCACACTCTCCTTGTGTGTGCGTGAGTTTCCTCTGGGTGTTTGGTTTTCCTCTCACAGCCAAAAATGTCCAGGTTAGGTTCAGTTACCTCACTAAATTGTTCCTCAGTATCCAGGGATGTGCAGGTTCGTTGGATTGTCTATGGGTAATGTAGAGTTACCGGGGTAACGTTTGAGTTTGGTGGTCGGGATGTTATCTGGAGGGTCAGTGTAGACTCGGTGGGCCAAATGGCCTGGTTCCACACTGCAGGGTTTCTATAATTTCTATGTAGCTGTCTGTGTTTGAAAACACTTCCCAGGATCCTATCTTTAAGTGCTAACACAAGTTGCCTCAACAAAATGTTACACCTTCCGTTGTCTAACATGAACTCCATCAGCCACTCCTCGGCCCTTTAGCATATCTGATCAGTGTCCCGTTTTACTCTGAGTAAACCATCTTCACTGTCCACTACCTCACCAATTTTGGTGTTATCTGCAAACTCACTAACCATTCCTATTGTATTCACATCCAAATCATCTATATAAAATGACAAAATCTATTCGATCATTGTGGTGCACTGCTGCTCACAGGCCTCCAGTCCAAAAAAATAACAGTTCACAAACATTTACTTCGTCTATTACCTTCGAGCCAATTACCTCCAACACTCCCTGTATTCCATGTGATCTCACCATGCTAACCAGTTTACCATGCAGACCCTTTTTGAATGCTTTACTAAAGTCTATATTCTATTCCACAGTTCTATTTCTGTGCATTCGTCAATCTTATTCGTCACTTCTTCAAAACGCTAAATCAAATTAGTGGGACACGATTTCCCACACACAAAGTCATGTTGACTATCGCTAATCGTAATTTACATTTCTAAACAAAAGTAAATGCTGTCCCTCAGAATCCCCTCCAACAACTTACCCACCCATGACATCAGTCCCACTTGTTTGCAGTTTCCTGGCCTTTTTTTTACCAACTGTTCTTAAACAATGGTATAACCTTTCCTGCGACTGTCCATGATATAAATATCTCAGCCAAAGACCGAACAATTACTTCCCTCGCATCCCAACAGATCTTGGGTACATCTGATTAGTTCATGGATCATAGAACAGTGCAGCACAGTACAGGCCCTTGAGCTGTTGATGCTGTGCCGGCGGTTTATCCTACTCAAACGTCAGAGTAACCTTCATGCCCTTCATTGTACTAAAATCCATGTGCCTAACCAAGAGTCACTTAAAAGGTCAGAGGGGGTTATCCACCTTAATGTATTTTAAAATATCCAGCTCTTCATCTTCTGTAATATGGACAAATTTCAAGATATCACTATTCATTTCCCCAAGTTCTCTACCTTCCATATCCTACTCCACAGTAAGTACTGATTCAAAATATTTATTATCTCGCCGATCTCGTGTAGTTCCACACATAGGCCACTTTGCTGATCTTAAACGGGTCCTGTTGTCTCTCTAGTTACTCTTTTGACCTTAATGTAGTTGTAGAATCACTTTGGAATGTCCCTTACCCTATTTTCGAAAGATATCTTATGTCCCCATTTTGCCCTCCTGATTTCCCTCTTGGGTATTAGCCTACATCCCTGGTACTCCACAATGGATTCACTTGATCCCTACTGTCGTACCTATCATATGCTTCCGCCTTTTCTTGAACAGAGCCTCAATTCTGCTCGCCATTCAGCATGCCCTACACCTACCAGCCTTACCCTGCTCATGGACAGTAACATGCTGCCGCTAGACTCTGTAAATCATTTGTGAAGGCCTCCCACTTTCCCACCAATAGCTTCTCCAAAGCAGCTTTTGAAAGTGCCAACATAAAACGTTCAAAGTTGGCCTGACTCAACTTAAAACGTTATAATTTATATTAGGAGTATTCTTCTCCATAAGTATTTTACAACTGATAATTACTGCATAACAGGCTCAAGAAGCAGAATGGCCTCCCCCTGTTCCTCTGTAACAGACTTGAGAGGCTGAATGGCCTCCCCTGTACCTTTGTAACAGGGGCATGGGGACAGAATTACTTCCTCCTGTTCCTGCGCAGCAGTCTCGATGCTCTGAATGATGTCCCAAGGTTATGGAAGAATTTGACAACAGAGCACATAAAACCAGGAGCAACGTTACACAAAGTCAATGGACAATAAATATATACACTGGTTTATTGGGTCTCGAAATTACCGCACCAGTCACCTTATGCAGCGGGTCTGTTACTTTCTCACTGTCGTCCTTTGTAAACAGTATGTAATATACACAGTCCTGCAGTGTTCTGGCACTACTCCCACAAACAAAAGAAGCAATAAGAATATTGAAAGATTTATGGTCCATCCCTAAGCAGTGCCCATCCATTCCACCCACACCAAGTAAATGTTCCCTTTTATTGGGATATGAAAAGTGATGTCAGGAAGGGTTTAACTGGACCTGTTTGTTGAGTGACTGTGATTAATGCTAGTCGCCATGGGTTGCAATTACCACAGTGGACGGTTTCCTTCCTTTAACGATCAGTGGGCTCCGTTCAATGTGTTATCCCACAGTATGGTGGGAGCATCACCAACAGTGTTAACAGGGATCAGCAGCTCCAGAGACAGGGGGGAGAGATCAGAGTCTGAGCACAAGAGTCTGGACTGTTTCAACAATGAATCACAATCTGAGAACATTAGACTGGAATGTTACAGCAATGAATCAATCACAATCTGAGAACAGAAGACTGGAATGTTACAGCAATGGATCACAATCTGAGAACATTAGACTGGAATGTTACAGCAATGAATCACAATCTGAGAACATTAGACTGGAATGTTACAGCAATGAATCACAATCTGAGAACATTAGACTGGAATGTTACTGCAATGGATCACAATCTGAGAACATTAGACTGGAATGTTACTGCAATGGATCACAATCTGAGAACATTAGACTGGAATGTTACTGCAATGGATCACAATCTGAGGACATTAGACTGGAATGTCCCAAGCATGGACAGGAGTTTAAACTGGGATGTTTGGTTTCTTTCTACGTATTATGATCGAAGGTCATTATCGTGACGGATCAAATATACACTTTACATTATACAATATTTGTATTATCCAATCCTGGCTTTTGTTAGCGTACCTGGTAAGTCTCACTGTGTAGTCATTAATTCTATAAATCATGTTTGACAGTCATACTGTTCTTTCATTCACTCTACCCTCCTTGCCACTGTTATTGTTTCTGCTAAGACTCTAAATCCAGATATTCACTTGACAAACCACTACTAAATTGTTAAATCACTCTCTCCTTCCTTGCTTCTGGCAGTGTTACTTATGGGTGGCTATGCTGACTTGCTCAGTTTCGGCTGTGAACCATGATTCGATGTATCACTGCACTTGCTATCTAAATATTGAAAGCATTGAGGTCACTATCTTCTGTTCTGGTTACAAACTGCATTTCCTTCCTCTGACTCCATCTCATCCCCGGCCAATATCTGAAGCTGAAACAGACAAATGACAGCAGTGGTGATTCCTTTGGCCATGAACCAATTCCTGACACTACATCCTGACCATTCCTAATTATAACTACTGATAAATACAGCATATACTTCACTGGCGTATCCCATCTGCAATTTGAACCATGAGCTGTTAAATACAGTCTTAAAGATGGCATTCGTCTGTTGCTGACACTCACGGCTGCAAATCTGCAGAAACAAATCTGAGTCAAGACTCCACAGCTCATATCTAATATCACACAGAAATTCCCATCCATCTGTCATTCCTGTGCGTACTGATATATAATGCTATTGGGTCCGCAATACCTTTACTTTAATATTCTCAAGCATGTCATTAACAGCTGCCCATGAACTCTTTCTTCATTTCCCCTTCACCCACCTCACCACAGTTCCAAACTTCCAGTTCAGCACTGTCCCTATGACCTGCCCTACCTGCCTATCTTCTTTTCAACCTTACCATTTCACCCTGCCACCCCCCTCGACCTATCACCTTCATCCCCTCCTGTACACTATGCTACTCTATCCCCACCCCCACCCTCCTCTCCCTGATCTCTCCACCCTTCAGGCTCTCTGCCTTTATTCCTGATGAAGGGCTTTTGCCCGAAACGTCGATTTTGCCTGTCCTTGGATGCTGCCTGAATTGCTGTGCTCTTCCAGCACCACTGATCCAGAAGATAGTCCGGTTTACTCAGCCATACACTGACATAGTCTGTACAGCTCTCCATGCTGGGCTGATAGTCCGGTTTACTGAGCCATACACTGACATAGTCTGCACAGCTCACCATGCTGGGCAGATAGTCCGGTTTAAGAGGTAAAAACAATGACTGCAGATGCTGGAAACCAGATTCTGGATCAGTGGTGCTGGAAGAGCAGAGCAATTCCGGCAGTATCCGAGAACAGACAAAATCGACGTTTCGGGCGAAAGCCCTTCACCTGGAAGAAAGGCAGAGAGCCTGAAGCGTGGAGAGATAAGCGAAAGAAGGGCGGGCGTGTGGATAGAGAAGCATGGAGTACAATACGTCAGTGGGGGAGGAGATGAAGGTGATAGGTCAGGGAGGAGTGGGTGGAGTGGATAGGTGGAAAAGGAGATGGGCAGGTCGGACAAGACTGCACAGCTCTCCATGCTGGCCCGATAGTCCAGTTTACTGTGCCATACACTGAAATAGACGGCACAGCTCCCCATGCTGGCCCGATAGTCCAGTTTACTGAGCCATAACAGATATAGTCTGCACAGCTCTCCATGCTGGCCAGAAAGTCCGGTTTACTGAGCCGTACACTGACATATTCTGCACAGCTCTCCATTCTGGGCCGATAGTCTGATTTACTGAGCCTTACATTGACATAGTCTGCACAGATCTCCATGCTGGCCTGATAGTCCGATTTACTGAGACATAAAATGACATAGTCGGCACAGCTCCACATGCTGGCCCGATAGTCCGGTTTATGGAGCCATACACTGACATCGTCTGCACAAATCTCCATGCTGGCCTGATTGTCCGGTTTACTGAGCAATACACTGACATACTTTAAACAGCTTTCCTTGCTGACACGATCGTCCGGTTTACTGAGCCATACACAGACATAATCTGCACAGCACTCCATGCTGGGCCGATAGTCCGGTTTACTGAGCCATACACTGACATAGCCTGCACAGCTCTCCATGCTGGGGCCATAGTCCGGATTACGGAGCCATACACTGACATAGTCTGCACACCTCCCCATGCTGGCCCAATAGTCCGGTTTACTGAGCGATACACAGACATAGTCTGCACAGCTCTCCATGCTGGGCAGATAGTCCGGTTTACTGAGCCATACACTGACATAGTCTGTACAGCTCTCCATTCTGGGCCGATAGTCTGATTTACTGAGCACTACATTGACATAGTCTGCACAGACCTCCATGCTGGCCTGATAGTCCGATTTACTGAGATCTACAATGACATAGTCTGCACAGCTCTCCAAGCTGGGGCCATAGTCCGTTTACTGAGCCATACACTGACATACTTTGAACAGCTCTCTTGCTGGGTCGATAGTCTGGTTTACTGAGCCATACACTGACATAGTCTGCACAGCTCTGCATGCTGGGCAGATAGTCCGGTTTACTGAGCCATACACTGACACAGTCTGCACAGCTCTCCATGCTGGACGGATAGACCGATTTACTGAGCCATATATTGACATAGACTGCACAGATCTCCATGCGGGCCTGATAGTCCGGTTTACTGAGCCTTACATTGACATAGTCTGCGCAGCTCCCCATGCTGGCCTGATATTCCTGTTTACTGAGCCATACACTGACATAGTCTGCACAGTTCTCCATGCTGTGCAGATAGTCCAGTTTACTGAGCCATATACTGACATAGTCTGCACCGCTCTCCATGCGGGGCCGATAGTCCAGTTTACTGAGCCATACACTGACACAGTTGCAGGGGCTCCCATGCTGGCCCGATAGTCAGGTTTACTGGGCCATGCACTGACATCGTAAGCACAGCTCCCCATGCTGGGCAGATAGTCCGGTTCGCTGAGCCAGACACTGACATAGTCTGCACCGCTCTCCATGCTTGGCCGATAGACCGGTTTACTGAGCCATACACTGACATAATCTGCACAACTCTCCATGCTGGGCAGATAGTCCGGTTTACTGAGCCATACACTGACATAGTCTGCACAGATTAGATTAGATTAGATTAGATTACAGTGTGGAAACAGGCCCTTCGGCCCAACAAGTCCACACCGACCCGCCGAAGCGAAACCCACCCATACCCCTACATTTACCTCTTACCTAACACTACGGGCAATTTAGTATGGCCAATTCACCTGGCCCTGCACATCTTTGTCACTGTGGGAGGAAACCGGAGCACCCGGAGGAAACCCACGCAGACACGGGGAGAACGGGCAAACTCCACACAGTCAGTCGCCTGAGGCGGGAATTGAACCCGGGTGTCTGGCGCTGTGAGGCTGCAGTGCTAACCACTGTGCCACCATGCCGTCCACAGCTCCCCATGCTGGGACGATGGTCCGGTTTACTGAGCCATACACTGACATAGTCTGCACAGCTCTCCATGCGGTCCCCATAGTCCGGTTTACTGAGCCATATACAGACATAGTGTGCACAGCTCTCCATGCTGACCCGATAGTCCGGTTTACTGAGCCATACACTGACCTAGTCTGCACAGCGCTCCATTCTGGCCCGATAGTCTGGTTTCCTGAGCCATGCACTGACATAGTCTGCACAGCTCTCAATGCTGGCCCGATAGTCCGGTTTACTGAGCCTGACACTGACATAGTCTGCACAGCTCTCCATGCTGGCCCGACAGTCCAGTTTACTGAGTCATACACTGACATAGTCTGCACAGCTCTCCAAGCTGGCCCGATAGTCCAATTTACTGAGCCATACACTGACATAGTCCGCACAGCTCTCCATGCTGGTCCAGTAGTTCGGTTTACTGAGCCATACACTGACATAGTCTACCAAGCTCCCCATGCTGGCCGATAGTCCGGTTTAATGAGCAATACACTGACATAGAGTCCACAGCTCTCCATGCTGACCCGATAGTCCGATTTACTGTGCCATACACGGACATACTCTGCAAACCTCTCCATGCTGGTCCGATAGTCTGGTTTACTGAGCCATACACTGACATAGTCGGCACAGCTCACCATGCTGGCCCGATAGTCCGATTTACTGAGCCGTACACTGACATAGTCTGCACTGCTCTGCATGCTGGCCCGATAGTCTGATTTTCTGAGCCATACGTTGACATAGTCTGCATCGCTCTCCATGCTGGGCCGATAGTCCAGTTTACTGAGCCAGGTTGGGCAGATTGTCCGGTTTACTGAGGCATACACTGACATTGTCTGCACCGCTCTCCATGCTGGGCAGATAGTCTGATTTACTGAGCCATACACTGACATACTCTGCACCGCTCTCCATGCTGGGCAGATAGTCTGGTTTACTGTGCCATACACTGACATAGTCTGCACCGCTCTCCATGCTGGCCCGATAGTCCGGTTTACTGAGCCATACACTGACATAGTCTGCAAAGCTCCCCATGCTGGGACGATAGTCCGTTTTACTGAGCCATGTACTGACATAGTCTGCACAGCTCCCCATGCTGGCCCGATAGTCCGGTTTACTGAGCAATACACTGACATAGTCTGCACAGCTCTCCATGCTGGCCCGAAAGTACGGTTACCTGAGCCATGCACTGACATAGTCTGCACCGCTCTCCATGCTTGGCCGATAGACCGGTTTACTGAACCATGCACTGACATAATCTGCACAACTCTCCATGCTCGTTCGATACTCCGGATTACTGAGACATACACTGACATAATCTGCACAGCTTTCCATTCTGGCCAGGTTGTCCGGTTTACTGAGCAATACACTGACATACTTTGAACAGCTCTCCTTGCTGACCCGATAGTCCGGTTTACTGAGACATACACTGACATAGTCTGCACAGCTCCCCATGCTGGGACGATCGTCCGTTTTACTGAGCCATGTACTGACATAGTCTGCACAGCTCCCCATGCTGGCCCGATAGTCCGGTTTACTGAGCCATACACTGACATAATCTGCACAACTCTCCATGCTGGCCCGATAGTCCGGTTTACTGAGCCATATACTGACATAGTCTGCACCGCTCTCCATGCTTGGCCGATAGACCGGTTTACTGAACCATGCACTGACATAATCTGCACAACTCTCCATGCTGGTTCGATACTCCGGATTACTGAGACATACACTGACATAATCTGCACAGCTTTCCATTCTGGCCCGATAGTCCAGATTACTGAGCCACACACTGACATAGTCTGCATAGCTCTGCATGCTGGGCAGATATTCCGGTTTACTGAGCCATACACTGACATAGTCTGCAAAGCTCTCCATGCTTGCGCGATAGACCGATTTACTGAGCCAAACACTGACATAATATGCACAACTTCCATGCTGGCCTGATAGTCTGGTTTACTGACCCATAAACTGACATAATATGCACAATTTCATTGCTGGCCTGATGGTCCGGTTTACTGACCAATACACTGACATAGTTTGTATAGCTCTCCAGACTGACACAATTGTCCGCTTTGCTGAGGCATACACTGACATAGTCTGCACAAATATCCATTCTGGCCAGATTGTCCGGTTGACTGAGCCATACACTGACATAATCTGCACAACTCTCCATGCTGGCCAGATTGTCCGGTTTCCAGAGCAATACACTGACATACTTTGAACAGCTCTCGTTGCTGATCCGATAGTCCGGTTTACTGAGACATACACTGACATAGTCTGCACAGCTCCCCATGCTGGGACGATCGTCCGTTTTACTGAGCCATGTACTGACATAGTCTGCACAGCTCCCCATGCTGGCCCGATAGTCCGGTTTACTGAGCCATACACTGACATAATCTGCACCGCTCTCCATGCTTGGCCGATAGACCGGTTTACTGAACCATGCACTGACATAATCTGCACAACTCTCCATGCTGGTTCGATACTCCGGATTACTGAGACATAAACTGACATAATCTGCACAGCTTTCCATTCTGGCCCGATAGTCCAGATTACTGAGCCATACACTGACATAGTCTGCTGAGCTCTCCATGCTGGGCCAATATTCCGGTTTACTGAGCCATACACTGACATCATCTGCACAGCTCCCCATGCGGTGCAGATAGTCCGGTTTACTGAGCCATACACTGACATAGTCTGCACCACTCTCCATGCTGGCCCGATAGTCTGGTTTACAGAGCCATACACAGACATAGTGTGCACAGCTCTCCATGCTGGCCTGATAGTCCGGTTTGCTGAGGCATACACTGACATAGTCTGCACAAATATCTATGCTGGCTAGATTGTCCGGTTTACTGAGCAAAACACTGACAAACTTTGAACAGCTCTACTTGCTGACCCGATAGTCCGGTTTACTGAGCCACACACAGACATAGTCTACACAGCTCTCCATGCTGGCCCGCGAGTCCAGTTTACTGAGCATACACTGACATAGTCTGCACAGCTCTCCATGCTGGCCCGATAGTCCGATTTACTGAGCCATACACTGACATGGTGTGCACAGCTCTCAATTCTGGACCGAAAGTCCAGTTTACTGAGCCATACACGGACGTAGTCTGCACAGCTCCCCATGCTGGGCAGATAGTCTGGTTTACTGAGCCTGACACTGACATAGTCTGCACAGCTCCCCATGCTGGCCCGAGAGTGCAGTTTTCTGAGCCATACACTGACATAGTCTGCACAGCTTCTAATGCTGGACCGTTAGTCCGATTTACTGAGCCATACACTGACATAGACTGCACAGCTCACCCTGCTGGCCTGATAGTTTGGTTTACGGAGCCATACACTGACATAGTCTGCAAAGCTCCCCATGCTGGCCCGAAAGTACGGTTACCTGAGCCATGCACTGACATAGTCTGCACAGCTCCCCATTCTGGCCCGATATTCTGGTTTACTAAGCCATACACTGACATCATCTGCACAGCTCCGCATGCGGTGCATATAGTCCGGTTTACTGAGCCATACACTGACATAGTCTGCATCGCTCTCCATGCTGGCCCGATAGTCCAGTTTACTGACCCATACACTGACATAATATGCACAATTTCATTGCTGGCCTGATGGTCCGGTTTACTGACCAATACACTGACATAGTTTGTACAGCTCTCCAGACTGACAGAATTGTCCGCTTTGCTGAGGCATACACTGACATAGTCTGCACCGCTCTCCATGCTGGCCCCTTTAGTCCAGTTTACTGAGCCAAACACTGACATAATATGCACAACTTCCATGCTGGCCTGATAGTCCGGTTTACTGACCCATACACTGACATAATATGCACAATTTCATTGCGGGCCTGATGGTCCGGTTTACTGACCAATACACTGACATAGTTTGTACAGCTCTCCAGACTGACACAATTGTCCGCTTTGCTGAGGCATACACTGACATAGTCTGCACAAATATCCATTCTGGCCAGATTGTCCGGTTTACTGAGCAATACACTGACATACTTTGAACAGCTCTCCTTGCTGACCCGATAGTCCGGTTTGCTGAGCCATACACAAACGTAGTCTGCACAGCATTCCATGCTGAGTCGGTAGTCCGGTTTACTGAGCCATACACTGACATTGTCTGCACAGTTCTCCATGCTGGGCCGATAGTCCGGTTCACTGAGCCATACACTGACATAGAATGCACAGATCTCCATGCGGGCCTGATAGTCCGGTTTACTGAGCCTCACAGTGACATAGTCTGCGCAGCTCTCCATGCTGTGCAGATAATCCAGTTTACTGAGCCATATACTGACATAGTCTGCACCGCTCTCCATGCGGGGCCGATAGTCCAGTTTACTGAGCCATACACTGACACAGTTGCAGGGGCTCCCATGCTGGCCCGATAGTCCTGTTTACTGAGTTATACACTGACATTGTCTGCACAGCTCTCCATGCTGTGCCGATAGTCCAGTTTACTGAGCCATATACTGACATAGTCTGCACCGCTCTCCATGCGGGGCCGATAGTCCAGTTTACTGAGCCATACACTGACACAGTTGCAGGGGCTCCCATGCTGGCCCGATAGTCAGGTTTACTGTGCCATACACGGACATAGTCTGCGCAGCTCCCCATGCTGGCCCGATAGGCCGGTTTACTGAGACATACACTGGCATAGTCTGCCAGCTCACCATTCTGGCCCGATAGTCCAGTATACTGAGCCATGCACTGACATCGTCTGCACAGCTCCCCATGCTGGGCAGATAGTCCGGTTCGCTGAGCCATACACTGACATAGTCTGCACCGCTCTCCACGCTTGGCCGATAGACCGGTTTACTGAGCCATACACTGACATCATCTGCACAACACTCCATGCTGGGCAGATAGTCCGGTTTACTGAGCCATACACTGAGATAGTCTGCACAGCGCTCCATGCTGGCCCGATAGTCCCGTTTACTGAGCCATACACTGACATAGTCTGCACAGCTCTCTATGCTAGTCCGATAGTTCGGAAAACTGAGCCATACACTGACATAGTCTGCACAGCTCTGCACGCTGGGCAGATATTCCGGTTTACTGAGCCTCACAGTGACATAGTCTGCGCAGCTCCCCATGCTGGCCTGATAGTCCTGTTAACTGAGCCATACACTGACATAGTCTTCACAGCTCTCCATGCTGTGCAGATAAGTCCAGTTTACTGTGCCATATACTGACATAGTCTGCACCGCTCTCCATGCGGGGCCGATAGTCCAGTTTACTGAGCTATACACTGACACAGTTGCAGGGGCTCCCATGCTGGCCCGATAGTCCAGTATACTGAGCCATGCACTGACATCGTCTGCACAGCTCCCCATGCTGGGCAGATAGTCCGGTTCGCTGAGCCATACACTGACATAGTCTGCAGCGCTCTCCACGCTTGGCCGATAGACCGGTTTACTGAGCCATACACTGACATCATCTGCACAACACTCCATGCTGGGCAGATAGTCCGGTTTACTGAGCCATACACTGAGATAGTCTGCACAGCGCTCCATGCTGGCCCGACAGTCCCGTTTACTGAGCCATACACTGACATAGTCTGCACAGCTCTCTATGCTAGTCCGATAGTTCGGAAAACTGAGCCATACACTGACATAGTCTGCACAGCTCTGCACGCTGGGCAGATATTCCGGTTTACTGAGCCTCACAGTGACATAGTCTGCGCAGCTCCCCATGCTGGCCTGATAGTCCTGTTAACTGAGCCATACACTGACATAGTCTTCACAGCTCTCCATGCTGTGCAGATAAGTCCAGTTTACTGAGCCATATACTGACATAGTCTGCACCGCTCTCCATGCGGGGCCGATAGTCCAGTTTACTGAGCCATACACTGACACAGTTGCAGGGGCTCCCATGCTGGCCCGATAGTCAGGTTTACTGTGCCATACACGGACATCGTCTGCGCAGCTCCCCATGCTGGCCCGATAGGCCGGTTTACTGAGACATACACTGGCATAGTCTGCCAGCTCACCATTCTGGCCCTATAGTCCAGTATACTGAGCCATGCATTGACATCGTCTGCACAGCTCCCCATGCTGGGCAGATAGTCCGGTTCGCTAAGCCATACACTGACATAGTCTGCACCGCTCTCCACGCTTGGCCGATAGACCGGTTTACTGAGCCATACACTGACATCATCTGCACAACACTCCATGCTAGGCAGATAGTCCGGTTTACTGAGCCATACACTGACATAGTCTGCACAGCTCTCCATGCTGGCCCGATAGTCTGGATTACTGAGCCATACACTGACATAGTCTGCACAGGTCTCTATGCTGGTCCAATAGTCCGGAAATTTGAGCCATACACTGACATAGTCTGCACCCCTCCCCAGACTGGGCAGATTGTCCGGTTTACTGAGCCAAACGCTGACATAGTCTGCACAGCTCTCCTTGCTGGCACGATAGTCCGGTTAACTGAGCCATATACGGACATAGTCTGCACAGCTCCCCATTCTGGCCCGATAGTCAGGTTTACTGAGCCATATTCGGACATAGTCTGCACAGCTCCCCATTCTGGCCCGATAGTCTGGTTTACTGAGACATACACTGACGTAATCTGCACAGCTCTCCATTCTGGCCCGATAGTCCAGTTTACTGAGCCATACACTGACATAGTTTGCAGAGCTCTCCATTCTGGACCGATATTCTGGTTTACTGAGCCATACACTGACATCATCTGCACAGCTCCCCATGCGGTGCAGATAGTCCGGTTTACTGAGCCATACACTGACATATTCTGCACCGCTCTCCATGCTGGCCCGATAGTCCGGTTTCCTGAGCCAAACACTGACATAATACGCACAACTTCCATGCTGGCCTGATTGTCCGGTTTACGGACCCATACACTGACATAATATGCACAGTTTCCATGCTGGCCTGATAGTTCGGTTTACTGACCAATACACTGACATAGTTTGTACAGCTCTCCAGACTGACACAATTGTCCGTTTTGCTGAGGCATACAGTGACATAGTCTGCACAAATATCCATGCTGGCCAGATTGTCCGGTTTACAGAGCAAAAGACTGACATACGTTGAACAGCTCTCCTTGCTGACCCGATAGTCCAGTTTACTGAGCCATACACAAACGTAGTCCGCACAGCACTCCATGCTGAGTCGATAGTCCAGTTTACTGAGCAATACACTGAAATTGTCTGAACAGCTCTCCGTGCTGGGACGATAGTCTGGTTCACTGAGCCATACACTGACATTGTCTGCACAGCTCTCCATGCTGGCCCGATAGTCCGGTTTACTGAGCCATACACTGACATAGTCTGCACAGATCTCCAAGCTGGGGCCATAGTCCGGTTTACTGAGCCATACACTGACATAGTCTGCACAGCTCTCCATGCTGGCCCGATAGTTCAGCTTACTGAGCCATGCACTGACATTGTCTGCAAAGCTCTCCATGCTGGCCCGATAGTCCAATTTACTGAGCCATACACTGACATAGTCTGCACAGCTCTCAATGCTGGCCCGAAACTCGGGTTTCCTGATCCTGACAATGACATAGCCTGCACAGCTCCCCATGCTGGCCCGATAGTCCAGCTTACTGAGCCATGCACTGACATTGTCTGCAAAGCTCTCCATGCTGGCCCGATAGTCCAATTTACTGATCCATACACAGACATAGTCTGCACAGCTCACCCTGCTGGCCTGATAGTTTGGTTTACGGAGCCATTCACTGACATAGTCTGCAAAGCTCCCCATGCTGGCCCGATAGTCCGTTTACTGAGACATACACTGACATAGTCTGCACAGCTCTGCATGCTGGGCAGATATTCCGGTTTACTGAGCCATACACTGACATAGTCTGCAAAGCTCTCCATGCTTGCGCGATAGACTGATTTATTGAGCCAAACACTGACATAATATGCACAACTTCCATGCTGGCCTGATAGTCTGGTTTACTGACCCATACACTGACATAATATGCACAATTTCATTGCTGGCCTGATGGTCCGGTTTACTGACCAATACACTGACATAGTTTGTACAGCTCTCCAGACTGACACAATTGTCCGCTTTGCTGAGGCATACACTGACATAGTCAGCACAAATATCCATTCTGGCCAGATTGTCCGGTTTACTGAGCCATACACTGACATAGTCTGCACAAATATCCATTCTGGCCAGATTGTCCGGTTTACTGAGCAATAAACTGACATACTTTGAACAGCTCTCCTTGCTGACCCGATAATCCGGTTTACTGAGCCATACACAAACGTAGTCTGCACAGCACTCCATGCTGGGCCGATAGTCTGGGTTACTGAGACATACACTGACATTGTCTGCACAGCTCCCCATGCTGGGACGATCGTAGGTTTTACTGAGCCATGTACTGACATAGTCTGCACAGCTCCCCATGCTGGCCCGATAGTCCGGTTTACTGAGCCATACACTGACATAATCTGCACAACTCTCCATGCTGGGCAGATAGTCCGGTTTACTGAGCCATATACTGACATAGTCTGCACACCCTCCATGCTGGCCCGACAGTCCGTTTTACTGAGCCATACACTGACATAGTCTGCACAGCTCTCCATGCTGGCCCGAAAGTACGGTTACCTGAGCCATGCACTGACATAGTCTGCACAGCTCCCCACTCTGGCCCGATAGTCTGGTTTACTGAGACATACACTGACATAATCTGCACAGCTCTCCATTCTGGCCCGATAGTCCGGTTTACTGAGACATACACTGACATAGTCTGCACAGCTCTCCATGCTGGCCCGGTAGTCTGGTTTACTGAGCCATACACTGACATAGTCTGCACAGCTCCCCATGCAGGCCCAATAGTCCGGTTTACTGAGCAATACACTGACATAGTCTGCATCGCTCTCCATGCTGGGCCGATAGTCCGGTTTACTGAGCCATACACTGACATACTCTGCACCTCTCCCCAGGCTGGGCAGATTGTCCTGTTTACTGAGCCATACACTGACATAGTGTGCACAGCTCTCCATGCTGGCCCGAGAGTCCGGTTTACTGAGCCATACACTGACACAGTCTGCACAGCTCTCCATGCTGTGCAGATAATCCAGTTTACTGAGCCATATACTGACATAGTCTGCACCGCTCTCCATGCGGGGCCGATAGTCCAGTTTACTCAGCCATACACTGACACAGTTGCACAGCTCCCATGCTGGTACGATAGTCAGGTTTACTGTGCCATACACGGACATAATCTGCGCAGCTACCCATGCTGGCCCGATAGTCCGTTTTACTGAGCCATGCACTGACATCGTGTGTGCAGCTCCCCATGCTGGGCAGATAGTCCGGTTTACTGAGCCATACAACTGACATAGCCTGCACCGCTCTCCATGCTTGGCCGATTGACCGGTTTACTGAGCCATACACTGACATAATCTGCACAACTCTCCATGCTGGGCAGATAGTCCGGTTTACTGAGCTATACACTGACATAATCTGCACAGCTCTCCATGCTGTGCCGATAGTCCGATTTACTGAGCCATACACTGACATAGTCTGCACAGCTCTCCATGCTGGCCCGATAGTCCGGTTTACTGAGCCATACACTGACATAGTCTGCACAGCTCTCCATGCTGTCCCCATAGTCCGGTTTACTGAGCCATACACAGATATAGTGTGCACAGCTCTCCATGCTGACCGATAGTCCGGTTTACAGAGCCATACACTGACCTAGTCTGCACAGCTGTCAATGCTGGCCCGATAGTCCGATTTACTGAGCCATACACTGACATAGTCTGCACAACTCCCCATGCTGGCCCGATAGTCCAGTTTACTGAGCCATACACTGACATAGTCTGCACAGCTCTCCATGCTGATCCGATAGTCCGGTTTACTGAGCCATACACTGAAATATTCTGCACAGCTCTCCATGCTGGCCCGATTGTCTGGTTTACTGAGCCATACACTGACATAGTCTGCACAGCTTTGCATGCTGGACCGAAAGTCCGGTTTACTGAGCCATGCACGGACATAGTCTTCACAGCTCCCCATGCTGGGCAGTTAGTCCGGTATACTGAGCCTGACACTGACATATTCTGCACAGCTCCCCATGCTGGCCCGAGAGTCCAGTTTACTGAGCCATACACTGACATAGTCTGCACACCTTCTAATGCTGGCCCGATAGTCCGGTTTACTGAGCCAGACACTGACATAGTCTGCACACCTCCCCAGGCTGGGCAGATTGACCAGTTTACTGAGCCATACACTGACATAGTCTGCACAGCTCTCCATGCTGGTCCGATAGTCCGGGTCACTGAGCAATACACTGAGATAGTCCGCACAGCACTCCATGCTGGCCCGATAGTCTGGTTTACTGAGCCATACACTGATACAGTCTGCACAGCTCCCTTGCTGGCCCGATTGTCCGGTTTACTGAGCCATACACTGACATAGTCTGCAGAGCTCTCCACGTGGGGCCGATAGTCCGGTTTACTGAGGCATACACTTACATCGTCTGCAAAGCGCCCCATGCTTGGCAGATAGAAGGGTTTACTGAGCTATACACTGACATAGTCTGCACAGCTCTCCATGCTGGCCCGATAGTCCGGTTTACTGAGCCATACACTGACATAGTCTGCACAGCACTCCATGCTGGCCCGTTAGTCCGGTTTACTGAGCCATACACTGACAAAGTCTGCACAGCTCTCCATGCTGGCCCGATAGTCTGGTTTACTGAGCCATACACTGACATAGTCTGCACAGCTCTCCATGCTGGGCCGATAGTCCGGTTTACTGAGCTATACACTGACATAGTCTGCACAGCTCCCCATGCAGGCCAGATAGATCGGTTTACTGAGCCATACAATGACATAGTTTGCACAGCTCTGCATGCTGGCCCGATAGTCCAGTTTACTGAGCCATACACTGTCATAGACTGCACAGTTCTGCATGCTGGGCAGATTGTCCGGTTTACGAAACCATACAGTGACATAGTCTGCACAGCTCTCCATGCTGGGCCGATAGTCCTGTTTACTGAGCCATACACTGACACAGTCTGCACAGCTCCCTTGTTGGCCTGATAGTCAGGTTTACTGAGCCATGCACTGACATAATCTGCACAACTCTCCATGCTTGTTCCATACTCCGGTTTACTGAGCTATACACTGACATAGTCTGCACAGCTCTCCATGTTGTCCCGATAGTCCGGTTTACTGAGCCATACACAGACTTACTCTGCACAGCTCTTCATGCTGACCCGATAGTCCGGTTTACTGAGTCATACACTGACCTAATCTGCACAGCTCTCCATGCTGGCCCGATAGTCCGGTTTACTGAGCCATACACTGACATAGTCTGCACAGCTCTCCCTGCTGGCCCGATAGTCCGATTTACTGAGCCATACACTGACATAGTCTGCACAGCTCTCCATGCGGGCTTGATAGTCCTGTTTACTGAGCATTACACTGACATAGTCTGCACAGCTCCACATCTGGGCAGATAGTCCGGTTTACTGAGCCATACACTGACATAATCTGCACAACTCTCCATGCTGGGCAGATAGTCCGGTTTACTGAGCCATACACTGACACAGTCTGCACAGCTCTCCATGCTGGCCTGATAGTCCGGTTTACTGAGCCATACACTGACATAGTCTGCACAGCTCCACATTCTGGACAGATAGTCCTGTTTACTGAGCCATACACTGACATAGTCTGCACAGCTCTCCATGCTGGACAGATATTCCAGTTTACTGAGCCATACAGTGACTTAATCTGCACAACTCTCCATGCTGACCTGTTTGTCCGGTGTACTGACCAATACACTGACATAGTTTGCACAGCTCTCCAGGCTGCTCCGATAGTCCGGTTTACTCAGCAATACACTGCCATCATCTGCACCGCTCCCCATGCAGGGCAGATAGTCCGGTTTACTGAGCCATATACTGACATAGTCTGCACCGCTCTCCATGCTGGGACGATAGTCTGGTTAACCGAGACAAACACTGACATTTGCTGCACAGCTCTCCATGCTGGTCAGATATTCCAGTTTACTGAGCCATACAGTGAAATAATCTGCACAACTCTCTATGCTGGCCTGTTTGTCCGGTTTACGGACCAATACACTGACATAGTCTGCACAGCTCCCCATGCTGGGACGATCGTCCGGTTTACTGAGCCATACACTGACATAGTCAGCACAGCTCTCCATGCTGTCCCGATAGTCCAGTTTACTGAGTCGTACACAGACTTACTCTGCGCAGCTCTCCATGCTGACCTGATAGGCCGGTTTACTGAGACATACACTGACCTAGTCTGCACAGCTCTCCATGCAGGCCCGATAGTCCGGTTTACTAAGCCATACACTGACATAGTCTGCACAGCTCTCAATGTTGGCCCGAAAGTCCGGTTTACTGAGCCTGACACTGACATAGTCTGCAGAGCTCCCCGTGCTGGCCCAATAGTCCGGTTTACTGATCCATACACTGATATAGTCCGCACAGCTCTCCATGCTGGCCCGATAATCAGGTTTACTGAGCCATGCAAGGACATAGTCTGCAAAGCTCCCCATTCTGGCCCGATATTCTGGTTTACTGAGACATACACTGACATAATCTGCACAGATCTCCATTCTGGCCCGATAGTCCCGTTTCCTGAGCCATACACTGACATAGTCTGCACCGCTCTCCATGCTGGCCCGATTGTCCAGTTTACTGAGCAATACACTGACATACTTTGAACAGCTCTCCTTGCTGACCCGATGGTGCGGTTTACTGAGCCATACACAGACGTAGTCTGCACAAATCTCCATGCTGGGCCGATAGTCCGGGTTACTGAGCCATAGACTGACATAGTCTGCACAGCTCCCCATGTTGGCCCGATAGTCCGGTTTACTGAGCTATACACTGACATAGTCTGCACAGCTCTCCATGCTGGGCCAATAGTCCGGTTTACTGGGCCATACACTGACATAGTCTGCACAGCACTCCATGCTGGCCCGTTAGTCCGGTTTACTGAGCCATACACTGACATAGTCTGCACAGCTCTCCATGCTGGTCCGATAGTCCATCGAACTGAGCAATACACTGATAATCTTCACAGCTCTCCATGATGGGCAGTTAATCCGTTTTACTAAGCAATACACTGGCATAATCTGTGCTGCTCTCCACGCTGTTTTGTCTACTTGTCCCAGTTTTTAGTTTCTGCGTTTTTTCTGTGAGCCAAATTTAGTATTTAGTGCAACAGATTTGATCAGCTGATCTGTCAATGCCTTTTTTCAATGTTCTCATTCTTGTGACCTGACCCGCCAAGGTCTCACTGCTCCAGATAGACCCACTCCCTTGTTTTTATTCCTCATATTTCAACAGCATGCTCTGTTTCTGTATAAATTGTCCGTTTCTATCTTTTACGTGAATGTCTCTGTCCATCTGTATCTTTCCCTCACCTTGGTTTTTCGTTGTGTATTGCATCGAATACTGGCATTATGAAGTTCAGAAATAATGTAATAGTGTGTGTCAGGCTATTGTTCACTTCCCGTTGCGTCCCATGTGTTACTCCATGGACAGGGGAGTGTGTACTGGTCTGTTGTTCACTTCCTGGTGTATCCCTTGAGGTGCTTCATGAAGTGGTGTGTATGTGTGCAGGGCAGCTGTTCACTTCTCGGTGTGTCCCACGTCGTGCTCCATGTTGGACAGCGGTGTGTGTACTGGGCAGTTGTTCATTTGCAGGTGTGTCCCATGTGGTACTCCATGGACAGTGTGTTGTGTTTCGGGCTGTTGCTCACTTCCAGGTGTCCCAAGTTGTGCTCCATGTTGGACAGGGAGTTTCAGCATATTTGACTCATGCCTTTAAAACTTAGTCTGTGTGTGTCCACTGAATATTGTGCGTGTGCCTGTGTTTGCTCCTCTCAGCTAATCACGTGTTCCGAAACATGAGGAGGACCCTGAATTATAATTATAAAGGAGTAGATATCTCACTTTTCGCCGAGGGAAGTCTGATTGTCTCCTGTTATTGAAACGTTAGTGGAGGGTCTGGGGATGGTTTGCTGGAGTTTGGGCTGTGAGCTGCCTCGGACAATCAGAGAGACCAGAGGATTTGGTGACCCAACTCTGGATGGAGCATGGGACTGTAGTTACAGCATCAAGGTCTGTAACTGAACAACAAATGGAGCAGAGGCTGCAGAGCATGGAAAGTGTGAAACCACAAATTGGGTGCGTGTGGGGAAAAGGATCTGCCAAATTTGTATGTGTCTTTACGTGAGCACAGACTCTCACTCTCATCCGTAAACATACACACACACCCTTTTTCTCTACACATGGACAAAAATATACACATCCTCTCTCTCTCACTCGCACGCCAACCGCCCACCCCCACCCCCACACACACACTCCGCATCTCTCGCACAGACACACATATAAATCTGGGGGGATAATTTGCATTTGCAGATTTATGTTTGTGGATAGATTGTATTTTGTTCCAAACAACATTCAATTTGTACGCAGCCAGTCAGTGTGGGATTTTATCAAGTCCTGCTTTGGAAATAAAACCAGTATGACTCCCGGGCAAAACAAGTCGGACATCACTCAAGGCCTTCCATAATTTGTGCAGGGAAGGTCACATCTTAGCAAACATAATAGAATTCTTTGAGGAATGACAAAGTTGACATTGGAGAAAGGACTGTAGATATCACATACATGGACTTCAGTAACGCGTTTGATGAGATAGACTAATGAAGGTGAAGGTGAAGTCGCAAGGCATCCAGGGTATACTGGCTAGATGGATTAGAGAACTGGCTGGGCAACAGGAGACAGAGAGTAGTAATGAAAGAGAGTTTCTCAAAATGGACAACTGTTCTGTGTGGTGTTTCACAGGGATCCGTGCTGGGACCACTATTTGTTGTGATTTACTTACATGGTCTTAAGGAATTGTTCACAGTATTCTGAATGTGGCCGAATCAAAGTCCTATACAACTGTAATACGGCCTGCCTACTCTTGTACGCAATAGATTCCAACTGGCCTGATTAGCAAGTTTGCAGATTACACTAAGATTGGTCGAGTAGCAGAAAGTTGAGGGGAATGTCAGAGAACACAACTGAATGTAGATAGATTGGAGAGTTGGGTGAAGAAAGGGTAGATGAGAGGTGATGCATTTTGGAAGATCCAATTCGAGAACAAATTGTACAGTGACTGGAAAAAGCCCTGGGGAATATTGATGTACAGAGAGATCTGGGTGTTCAGATCCATTGTTCGCTGAAAGTGGCAAGTCGATAGAATGATCAAGAAGGCATACAGAATACTTTCCTTCCTGCATTCTAACAATTTAAGAAGTGGAGAACCACAGACCAATTAACTCGTCACCCACAGGAGGAAATCTGTTGGAATCTATTGCGTACAAGAGTAGGCAGGCCGTATTACAGTTGTATAGGACTTTGATTCGGCCACATTCAGAATACTGTGAACAGTTCTGGTTGCCACATTACTGAAACGATCTGGATGCTTTGGAAAGAGGGCAGAGGATTTTCATCAGGATGTTGCCTAGCATGGAGAGAACGATATATAAAGAGAGATTTGATAGATTATGGTTATTTTCATTAAAAAGGCGGAGGTTGAGGGAGGACTTGATTGAGGTTTTCAAAACCATGAGAAGTGTACATAGCTTCGATAGCAAGAAGTTTATTCCCAGAGTGGGGGAGTCAGTTACTAGGGATCAAGAATTCATGACGAAAGGGGATATGCTCGAAAAGTTATTTGCACAGGGGCTTATGGATGCTGGGTTGCGTTGCCAGTGGAGGTGGTAGTCTGGGGACGAAAGCGTCAGTTAATATGTCTCCAGACAGAGACGTGAATGGGCAGGGAGCCGAGAGATACAGACCTTAGAAAATGTATAGATAGAGGATCTGGATTGACACAGGCTTGGAGGACTGAAGGGGCTGTTCCTGTGCTGTGATTTTCTTTGTTATTTGTAAATACTAGCGAAAAGCATCAGTTGATACTTGAAAGGAAAATGAAACTAAGATCAAATATGGCACAGCGAATGTGTGGATACGAGAATTTATTGTAGATTAGAAAAATGAGAAGTAGACAAAACAGTTACATTGCGTCTGTCTTCAAAGAGGAAGAACCAGAAAATCTCCCAGAAATACCAAGTCACCATGGGACCTTTGTAAGTATAGACTAAAATCATTCATATACAGTTATGAGGTAGTATTTGGAAACAGAACTGGGATGAGGATTGATAAGTCTGACAGACCGGATATAATTCAAACTGAAATTTCAGAGAAAACAGCAACACTCATATTGATTGCAATAGGGACCACTGTATTTCTCTGTATTCACTTCGGAAGGTTATAAATACATTCTAATGATTTACGAAGGGAAGAAATGGGAGAGTGGAGGAATACAGGCCAGTTAGTTGTCATCCATAGTAGGGAATCTGTTGCAACCTGTTGTAACGAAGATCTTATTGGACACTGAGTAAGTAATAGCAAATTTCAAGAGAGTTGTTCTGCATTTATGAAAGGGAAGTTATAATTTACAATTGTTTTCTTGAAGATATCTCTCTGTAGATGTAAACAATGGCAAATCAGTGAATGTGGTACAGTCAGATATTCAGGAGGAGGTTTAATCAGCACACACAGTAAGTTATCAGAAAACATTAAAGCAAAGTGTATTGGGAGGAACATATGCAAACGGAGAAGGTAAGCATTAGAGAAACTATTGGAGAACATAGGTGGTGGTGGAAGGTTGTTCGTGTGACTAAAGACCGGTGTACACTGGTGTGCCACAGGTGTCAGTGCTGTGCCCCTTTAAACGCCTTCATTTAAAGGGAATCCAAATATAGACGATGAAGTATCAGTTAGACTCAAAGTGTCAGCTTGTCTCTCTTTACGGATGCTGTCTGACTAACTGTGATCACTAGCATGTGCTTGTTTCAGTACAGATTCATCTTCTGCAGTAATTTTCTCCTACTAGAAGTAAAAACATTCTGCACTAGTAACACAGAGAGTTGGGGAGACTGTACCTGGACTGGACCTGTACAATTTTGATGTCTTGATCTAAGTAAAATATACTGATCACATATACTAAATGGGCTTTCTCCAGATTAATCTCTCAAATGGCACAATGGTCTGCTGAGGAGACTCGGTCTGGGATCAAGGCGGGAATCTGTGTGTGAAACTGGAGACGCTGATTGAATGTTATATGAGAACTTCACGTCTGTTTTACTTTGGAAAAGGAGGATGCAGGTACAGAATTCAAGAAGATGCACAGGGAAGCTCTTGAACAGATTGAAGTAAGATGTGAGTAGGGATTCATGGTGTTGGCTGGTATAAAATTGGACCAATCGCCAGGTCCAGATCAGTTACATCTCAGGCTGCTGTTGGAGACAAGGGATGAAAGGCGGTGATGCAAATGTTTAAATAGAATCTGGTCACAGGTGAGGTGCCCGAGGAATGGAGATCACCCTTTGAAGGAATGGTTGTAGAGATAGAACAGGGAACTATAGACTCGTGTGTTTCAAATCGGTGTTAGAGAAGGTTTTGCCAAAAATAGGTGGTGGTAGAAGGCTGTTTAAGTGACTAAAGACCAGTGTCCCCTAATGTACCACAATGATCAGTGCTGTGTCCCTTTTTATTTGTGGTATTTATAAATGATGTAGGTGTGAATGTGGAGGGGGAGTGGCAGCGTGATAAGTAAGTCTGTGTTTGACACAAATATTGGCTGGGCGTTTGGAAGTGTGGAGGAAGTTCTTATGTTAGAGGAAGATACAGATGGAATGGTCAGATGGGTGGATCAATGGCAGATAGGACATAACTCTGATAAATATGAGGTGATGCACTTTGGAGGAAGGAACCAGACAGGAGAGTACACAATGAATGGCAGCACATCAGGAAGCTCAGATGGTGCTTCTCCACACATCCATGAACGTAACAGGGGAGGATCAAAGATTACGTAAGAAATCATTGGAAAAAGTAGGCATATCCTTTACTCATCGAGGCATAGATTACAAGAGCTATGTAGCACTTTGGTTAGGTCAAGATGGAATACTATTTAGGGTTCTGGGAGCAACATTACAGGCAGGATGTGATTGTTCTGGAGGGGGCACAGAGATTCACGAGGATGTTCCCAAGGATGGAGCATATCAGCTATGGAGAGAGGTTTCATAAGCTCCATTTGTTTACTTTGGAGCAGAGAAGGCTTTGGGGGACGTGATTCAGGATAAGATTACGAGAGTCATGGACAGGGTGGATAGACAGCAGCTGTTCCTTTTAGTCAAAGAGCCAAGAACAGGCGTGCACACTTTTAAAGGGAAGGATGTGATATTTAGAGAGGAGTAAGGGATTGTTTTTCACTAAGAGGGTTATGGGGTCCGGAATGCACCTCCTGAGGATGGGGTGGGGGGTTGTTATCACGGATCATGTCACAACCATTAAAAAGTATTTGGTCGAGCACTTGAAGTGTCAAACCATTCATGGCTATGGGACTGATGTAGTAAATTTGGAATAACATAGATCGTGCTGTAATTTTGATGCTACACAGGCTCTGCTTCTGTGATTGTATGGCTGTGGAAGGTCAATCATTGAACAGCTTAAGACAGGAAGTAATAGGTTTCGGAGCAGTACATTAAACAAGCATGAAACGTAAAAGTTTCTCTAAGTACAATATACCAAGGTGAAATGTTGGCAAAGATAATTGTAGCTTCTTTCCAGTCGAAAACCAGAGAATGGTGAACAGGAAAATGGCAGAGTATGAAGCAACTACTTCCGTTCTGCCTTCATGAAAGAAGAAAAATAAAAAACTTCCAAGCAATTCTATGTCTACTGAGAAAAAGCAGGAAATACAATCGTATCTGTCAATAAACATTTTTGAAGGAAATATTTGGTCTGAAATCTGATAAATCCCCATGGCCTGATAATCTTTATCTATGATTCCTGAAGGAGGTGGCCATGGTAATAATGAATACTTTGCTTGCTGTCTTCCAAATTCCTAATGACTGAATTGACAGATTTGAGAGCAGCAAATTTAACACCAATATTTCTAAAGGAGGCAGAGAGAAAGCAGGGAATTACAGTCTGCCTAGTGCCAAAGAAGCAATCAGGACAATACTAGAGTCTATTAGAAAGAATGCTTCAAGAATGGATCAAGTCAATGCCAAATTATTAAAGGTGAATCATATTTGAGAAACCTACGGGGAAATAAATTATGCCGAAGCAATAGTTTCAGTGAATTTGGATTTTCAGAAACTTTTTGATCAAGTCCCAAATCTAGTTTTGTGAAAATGCTACTCCTTTAACAAGGTCATGCTGTCCTTGTTTTTTTTTTCAAAGGTGTCTTAAAAGCAGTGAATCCGAAATATCTTGGTTTGACTGCTCTAAAATAAAAGCACGTACAATAAGGAGCAAGCTATGCTAGATTTGGGCAGCACGGTGGCACAGTGGTTAGCACTGCTGCCTCACAGCACCAGAGACCCGGGTTCAATTCCTGCCTCAGGCGACTGACTGTGTGGAGTTTGCACGTTCTCCCCGTGGCAGCGTGGGTTTCCTCCGGGTGCTCCGGTTTCCTCACACAGTCCAAAGATGTGCAGGTCAGGTGAATTGGCCATGCTAAATTGCCCGTAGTGTTAGGTAAGGGGTAAGTGTGGGGGTATGGGTGGGTTGCGCTTCGGCGGGACGGTGTGGACTTGTTGGGCCGAAGAGCCTGTTTCCACACTGTAAGTAATCTAATCTGGTCCTGTGTAATGAGACAGGAATAATTAATAACCTCATAGTTAGAATCAACTTTGAAGGAATGATCACAGTATGGTTGAATTTAAAATACAGATGGAGAATGTGAAGATAAAATCCAATACCAAGTTACTGTGCTTAAACAAGGGGGATTACTTTAGAATGCGAGTGGACTTGGCTAAAGTCGACTGAAAACAAAGACTTTATAGTGAGAGTTGACTAGCAGTGTAGGATTTTCAAAGAAACTTTTTAAAAGTCCTTAGCAAAAGTATATTCACTGAAAAGGAAATACTCTAAGCAAAGGGGTAATCTGCACCGGGTGTTTAGGCAATAATCGAGGCTACCAAGTTTAAAGAGAAGGCAGGCAAAGTGGCCAAGAACAGCAGGAACCTAGAAGATTGGAAAAACATTAAAAGTCAACAGAAAGGCACGAAAAGAGTTATAAAGAAAAGTAGGATAGAACACAAGAAAAAAAAAACTAGCACACAATATGAAAATAGATTGCAGATGATTCCCTAAATATATAAAATGAAAATGAGTGGTAAATGTTGGACCTTTAGAGGAAGAGAAGGCGCATTTTGTTATAAGATATGATGAAATGACCGAGGCATTTAGCACCTATTTTGTGGAAGACACTTATAACATGCCAGTAATTGACAAAGAGATGAGGGTAGGTGCGGACATGTGCATAATCATTATAACAGAGGAGGCAGTGTTGGGTAAGCTAATTGATCTAAAGGCAGACAAGTCCCCGAATGAAATGCATCCCAAGGTACTAAAAAAGATAGCGGGAGAAGTATCAAGTGCAATTTAAATTGAAAGAACTTTGAGGCAGTCCCAGCAGATTGGAAAACAGAAAATGAGACGCCATTGTTTAAAAAAGGCTAGCAGATAAAAGATGGGGAATTATAAACCAGTTAACTTAATCTGTGTAATGGGGAAGATGTTTGAGTGTATTATCAAGGGAGAAATAGCAAGGCATTTTGCTAGAAATCGGCCCATTGCACAGACACAGCATGGATTCATGAGGGGCAGGTCAAGATTATCAAGTTTGTTGGAAATTTATGAAGAAACTATGAGCAAAGTAGACAACGAGGCCCCAGTGAATGCGGTGTATCTAGGTTTCCAAATGGTCTTCGACAAGGTGCCGCACAACAGACTGCTGCAGAAGATAAAATGGAACGCGTTATGGGTAAAATATTAGTATGGATAGAAGATTGGTTGACTAACAGGAAGTAAAGGGTGGATCAAAATGAGTGCTATTCATATCTGGCAATCAGTGGCTAGTGGCGTGCTTCAGGGAACAGTGTTGGGGCTGCAATTATGGAGTTGGGAGCATCCTTAGTTTGTCAAAGTTTGCAGATGACACGAAGATAAGTGGCAGAGCAACATGTGCAGAGATCTATGAAACGTTTTAGAGGAGCACAGATACTTTGAGTGAGTAGGCAAATGTCTGGCAGATGGAATACGATGTCAGTAAATGTGAATTCATCCATTTTGTTGGGAATACCAGTAAAAAGGATTTTTACTTGAATGGTAAAACGTTGCAGCATGCTGCTCTGCAGAGGGACCTGGGTGTCCATGTGCATGAATCACACAATGTTGGTCTGCAGATACAGCAAGTACTGAGGAAGGCAAATGGTATGTTGTCTTTCGTTGCTGAAGGGATTCAATTTTAAATCAGATAAATTATTTTGCAGCTGTACAGGGTGCTGGTGAGGCCACACCTGGAGTATTGTATGAAGGTTAAGCCGCCTTACTTGAGAAAGAATGTACTGGCATTGGATGGGGTGCAGAAGAGTTTCACTGCGTTGAATCCGGAGTTGAGAGATAATTTACGTTATTCTATCTGCAATCCTCTTGTGCTTGTGTTTCATTCAACTGCATCACACCTGGAATATCCACCTTACACCTGTTTAAGTCAATGAGCAAAGGTTGGGTCTGCGCTACTTCCTTGAAATGATTTGAGGAAGTCTGTCCTGTCCATAACAGTGTGTAACAGCTAGATCTAATATACTGGCATGGGTTGAGAATGGGAGAGTTTAAAGGAAAAAGTGAATCAGTATAAACAGTTCTATATATTTTGGAGTGGAAATCAATGACTAGCATGATCATCCAGGATGTGATGTTTGGACCCTAGCTATTCAGAAAGCATATTAAACATTTGTTCAAGGGCATTGTATGTAATCTTTCCAAATCGGCTGATGGCCCCAAATTGAGATTGTGAGTGGGTGATCAGGATGTAAAGAAGTTCAAAGGTGAAGACAATTGGAGGGAATGGGCAAATACGTGGCAGGTGAAGAACAACGTGGATAGACGTGACATTGAGCACATTGGTTGGAAAAATAAAATAACGGCTAGCATTTCAAAAGGAATTGATGTAAACTTGTGAAATATGTGTATACTTTTGTTGACTTCTTTACAAATTGACGGACCGAAGTTCCTACTTCATTTTTTATCCAAATAGTTAATCACTTCAACGGATATAGAGTATACAGTGTTTGGGAAAAGTCAATTGAAGAGATGTTTGGCCAAAAACTAGAGTGGGGAAGGCTCAATGTGTTGGATTACCTACCCTTTTCCCGATGTTTCTCTGCAGTGTATGGGAAAGCTCTGTAAATGTTGTTCCAAACTCTCAGATGTTAGGAAGGAGGTCTCTGAAGGGTCGACAGGACTTTATTTCCCATTCCCTTTTCCGATACACAGGCCAGTGCCTGGTGTTCTACCTGGGTTCATCCTTTAAGACCTTGGAACAATTTGATACAAAGGCCTTGCAGTTTCGGAGACCACTGATGAGTTTACCACATGGTTGTGTATCTGGAGTTACATTTAGGCAAGACCAGGAAAGCACGGGAGAATCATTTCCTGAATGTGCAATGGGGCAGAAAATGTATATTGACAATTGACATGCGCTTCAATGTCAATATTACTGGCACCAGATTTTACATCTCGATATTTTATTAATTGTTTTTAACTTCCACCAGCTGCCAGAACATTAGCCTGGTCTGGATTAGTAATCCAGTGACATTTCCACAACAGCACCACACTGAGCTGGTTATTTCTTTACTGCTTGACATCTCTGGCAGAAAGAACTCTCACCAATTTGATTGTCGTGATGGGACTGAGGGGGTGGTAATTGGTCAGCTTGTAATTATTCCCCACTTAGGGGATGAAACATAGTTGAGTAATTTTCTAAATTGCCAGGGAGATGTCAAAGTTGGAGCTGGAATGACACAGCGTCCCCAGGGACACGGCTTGTTGTGCAGCACAAGTCTTCAGTCCTTTAGCAAGAATGGTGTCAGGGTCCATACCCTTTGTCGTATCTACTGTGTTCAGTTGTTTCTTCATGTCACGTGCAGCAAATCGAATTGGTTGGAGACTGGCATCTGTGATTCTGTGGGCATCATTCAAGCAACACTTCTGCCTGAGGATGTTGCAGACACTGCATCCTTGTCTTTTACACTGATGTACAGGAAGGTTTCATTCTTTCGAGGAATACTAGAGCAATAGCCTCAGTAATAGCTGTTGAGATGTTAGTCAAACAACACCAGTAATGTTCTGGTGATCTGAGTTCGAATCCTGTTACAGTAGATGGTGTAATTCGAATGCAATACATGTTTGGGATCAAGTGTCTAATGATAAGATCATGAATCAATTGCTGGTTCCCTGATGCACTTAAGGAATGGAAACTGCCATCCATATCTACTCTGGATGCATGTAACTCCAGTCCCACAGCAATGCGGTTGACTCTTAACTACCCTCTGGGCAATAACCAGTGATGCCCTAATCCGATTGAACAATGTTGTTTTTAAATAATATTTGTGGAATCCTCTTTTATCGTCAGTTGTTTCACAGTTCAACTCCATTTCTGACTGGATGTGGCAGAACCGTAGAGCTTCTGTCTGATCTGTTTGCTTTGTAATCATTTCGCCTTCTCTCTTAGATATTAGTCCTGCTGTTTGGAATGTAAGTACAGTGGTCACGTGCGATAGCTTTAAATGGAATGTCATCAGTTTTAGGTACATATGGTTCTGACCCTAGTACCTTCCCAACTCTACTCTGAAACATCGGTCAGCTTAATGGGAATGATAGACAGAGGGATTATCCTGGGCATAAAGTTGCAGATTTTGATTCAATACAATTCTCCTTCTGTCCAGCTGTGATCGACAGTACCACATGAATTCCCGGCTTTGAGCTGCAATTTCTGCATTGCAATTCAGCCGTCTATCCCCAAGTTCACACCGAGACCCATTCAGCCATAACCCCATGACCTACACTGGGTTCGGATGTGGTAACACTTCCATTTTTGTATTCACATTCTTCTGAGTGTTTGTCCATGATATCACTCCTCTTAACTGTCATGATTCTTAAGACCCCTAAGCATATTCCGCCGGGCAGCACCGTGGTTCCGTGGTTAGCTCTGCTGCCTCACCACACTATGGACTCAAGTTCGATTCCATCCTTCGGCGATTGTCTGTGGAGTTTACGCATTCTCCCCGTGTCTGTGTGGATTTCTTCCAGGTGCTTCAGTTTTCACCTACAGTCCAAAAACGTGCAGTTTAGGTGCATTAGCCTTGTTAAATTGCCCATAGTGTTCAGGGATACATAGGTTGGGTCCATTAGTCAGGGGTAAATGTAGGATATGGGAATGGGTCTGATTGGTTTGGTCTTCAGAGAATTGTTTTGGAGTTGTTGAGCCGAAGAGCCTGTTTCCACACTGTAGCGATTCTAATTCTAACATTCATATGGATCTTTTCCCTTCCAGTCGTGCTTTCGGTGTTTAAATTGAATGTGTTTCCCTCTGTTCTCTCTCCGTGGTCTTCATTAAGAACTCTGTAGCGTCAATGATGCTAGTCTTATGTTTTTTCAGAACCAATGAATTTCTACATCTTGTGTTATTTTTCACCCCCCGGTGTATGGCGCTCCATGATGGACAGGGCGTTTGAGCGGCTTGGACACACCTCTTACAGCTGTTCAAAACCAGAAATTACTGGAAAAAGTCAGCAGATCTAGCAGTTGTGGAGACAGAGAGACAGAGACAGTGTTTCAAGTCCAGCGTGACCGTTATTTAGAACTGAAAAGAACTCCTTAATCCCTTGAAAAAAGTGGACGAGAGATGATGGGAAACAGAGCATGTGGAGATGCAATGCCACAAAGGAATGAGCTTTTAATTGTGATGAAAGATAAACAGATGTAAAATTGGTGTAAATTAAAGTGTAAATGGGAGAAATGCGTTCTCTCTATTGAGTGCAAGATAAACAACTCACAGAAAAGATCATGGAGAAACCAGGAAGCAGAATGTATGAAAAATGGAGAACAGCCATAATGGGATCAGGCTGTGTAATTATGGAATTGAATATTAACTCCTTCAGGCTGTAATATACCAAAGTGTAAAGTGAGGTGTTACTCAAGATTGGGTTGTGCTTTTTTGTAACATTGCAGCAGCTCAGGACCGAAAAGTCAGCATGAGAACAATGTAGGTTATTGGAATGGGAAGCAATGGGAAGGTCAGGATTATTCCTACAGAGAGAGTGGAACTCTTCCTTAAAACAGCCTGTTTAATCTCCCAAGTGTAAGGGAGACTGCATTGTTAGCAGCAATGACAGGAGACTGGATTGAACGAATACAAGTGGAATGCTGCTTCAACTGGAAGTTGTGATTGGGGCCTTGGACAGTGAGGAGTGAAGAGGTGAATAGGCAAGTGTTGCACCTTCTGCAATTGCACGCGAAGGTGCCATGGGGGGAGTGGGGAAGTGTTCAGTGTGATGGGGGGGGGGGGGGGGGGGTTCACAGAAGGAATGGTCCCCATGTAATGCTGACAGTGGACAGGAGGGAAAGATGTGTTTGATGGTGTAACCTTTCTGGTGGTGGTGGAAGTGGCAGAGGATGCTTCCATGAATGTGGATTGTAGTGCAGTAGGAAGTGATGACAAGGGGAGATATATCATTGTTCTGGGAAGGAGGGGACTGAGTGAGGGTGACACTGTGGGCAATGGCACAGTGACAGCTGAAGGCTCTATCCACTGGAGTTAGGGGATTTCTGGTTTAAAGGAAAAGGAGGTCATGTCAGTGGCAGTTCTCTGGAATGTGAGATCATCAAACAGAAACAACAGAGATGGAGAAACTGGGAGAATGGAGTCAGCCTCCGCTGATCGTGTATGCAGCAACATGCAGAAGTTCCTCCTGAATGATTGAAAAGAACCAAACATTTAAATTGAGCATTTCTGTCTCACATCTGGTCTGAAGAGGGATGTGGAAATAGAGCCAAAGGAAGGTCAGTGGATATACAGGAGCAGGCATTCAAGCAGATATCCCATAAAACGCAGCAATTATTGTTTCTGTTCAAAAAGAAGGACTCGGAAGAAGATGAACTGCCTGTGGTTGACAAAATCTGTCAAGGATACTAATCAATCGCAAATTAATGAGCATTAGCTTGTGCCCAGATTTAGGGTGTATATTTCAGGGACCATGAGCAGAAGCCGGGCATGAATTTCAGCTGTGCTTCCTGAATTACCCCCAGAAACCCCAGCCATTACTGCTCCGTCCTCCTCCAGGTTGTCCCTCTCCAATTACGGAGTACATTCGCTCACATTATGGTTCCTATCTGAGGCATTTTGATCAGGTCTACCTTCCCAGCACTAGCAAAAAGCTGTGTTTTGTGCTGCCACTTTGCCTCTGGTGTCAGTGTGACTCGGCCTCTCCATTCATGTTGTTTTACACCTCTCACTCACATCTCATTCCGGAAAGTTTCCTTCTTGGCTTAAACCTTATTGAAATCACCTTCCCACCCCCCCACCCCCAGCCCCCTTTGCACTGAATTCACACTGTGATCCAAATTTCGACAAGTATACTCAGCCTTCATCTCACTCTGCTAAAGGCAACTGCATGCTTATCGTGTGGTATAAGAATTCCCTTTCTTACTTGGATTTGGCCAGAGATACGCTTTCAGTGTAGGGATTATCACCCGCTTTCGACAAAGACATTCAAGTGTTTGACTTCCTAATGGCACTGGTAAACATTTCACACTGTCTTAGTATTGTTACTTTGAGAAAAAAACAAATCACAGTATGAAGTTTTGTCTGTGTTGTTTACATGTCATTTTGAATATTGTTTCAAATTTGCAGTGCTTACGATTAAAAGCTTGCTCTTGAAGTTAGTATTAGATGGAGTGGAGGAGGTTGAAAAGTGACGTTATAGAAGTTTATAAAATCATAAGAGGCATGGATTGAGACCCAAGGCATTCTCGCCCGGAGAGTGGGGGTGTTCAAACATATCGCTTTAAGGTGAAAGGAAGAAGATTTAAAAGGGCCAATGGTGCAACTTTTTCACATGTAGGGTGATGTGTGTATGGAATGAGCTGCAAGAGGAAGAGTGGTAAATGAAAGTATATCTGCATCATTTAAAAGACATTTGGACAAATATAAATATGAACCGTTTTGAGGCATATGGGACATGTGAAAGCAGATGGGACTAGTTTAGTTAAGCATGGACAAGTTGGACCAAAGGGTCTGTTTGTGCGTGATGTGACTGCATGAATCTAGAAAGCGAGGAAAAGGGGAACAAAAGATGTGATGTAAGTAAATTGGCAAGAAATATAAAAACAAGAATCACAAAATTTTCTGCGTATATATAAAAAGAAGTTCAAAATGAGTGTATGACCTTCAGTAGAAATGAAGTCTGGAAAGTATATTGAGGCCATTTGGAGGATGTGACTGGGGAACTGGCTACAGGGAACAGGCAAAAAATTACACCAGTACTTTGCATTGTTCCTCAAAGGCACTGTAAGCATGTCAATGGTATAAACAAAATGTTAACAGGAGGCAAGTTTTTGAAATGTCTCTAACAAAACGAACCAGGTTTTTTGACAAACAGACCGGTTAGCAGTAATTCATAGTTGTTTTTTTTTGAAAAAAGTGTTTAATGAATGGTTGATGGTACTGTGTGAAAGATTCCATAACTCTCTGGATTTCAGGAGTATTCCAGCGAAACTGGAGAACCTCCAGTGTGGCGTCTGCCTTCAAGAAAGGAGCGAGACAGAAAGCAGGAAACATTTAGCCTAACCATTATTACTCGGAATCTTCGAGAGTCTATTATTAAGGCAAGAATTGAAGAACATTCAGAAAAGCTTCCCGCAGAGTCAGCATGGTTTTGTGAATGGGAAACTATATTTTGCCTGCAAAGTTATTCTGAGATGTCTGAAAATGTAACAAGCGGACTTGCTAAAGGGGAACTGGTACGCATGCGGATTACCAGAGATCTTCCACAAGATATCACAAAATAAAGGTCCTTACAAAAGACAGAAGCTCGTAGTGTTACGGACAATGTATTAGCATGGTATGACGGGTGGATAGCACATAGAAATCGGAGAGTCAGGATAAATGGATCGTTATGATAAAGACATATCTACTGGGGTATCACAAATACCAGGCCGATGGCATCAGTTATTTATAGTCTATTCAGACAGTCTGACGGCGGGAGCTGAATGCAATATATATCCGAGTTTGAGGAACATACTGCGAAACCAAAAGTCATGCTGTTATTTTATGAAGAAGACTCCCAACAAAGGAGCAGTAAAAAGGGATTGGAGTGTTCCTGTGTATGAAACATAAAGTCAGCGTAGTGATGCAGCAAGTAACTAGATTGATACAGTACGCAGGTTCCTGGGATGAAAGGGTTGAATTATTGAATACATCTAAAATGGTGAGGCAATTATTCATTGTGCTTGAAATTAATGAGCGTGATATCACTGAAACGTAAAGGATACAGAAGTTGATTGACAAGGTAGATGCTGAGAACGTGTTTCCAAACCTGGGCAGACTCTCGAACTCAGGGACAGAATACGGGATATCGATTTCAAACTGAGATACAAAGAAATGTCTTCCTTCAGAAGGTCAGTGAGTCTGAATTTCACTAACCCAGAGAGTTGTGGAGGCTGGGTCACTGAATGCTTTTACAGATGGGTTGGATTGTTTTTTGTCATATCAGCGAGTTGAGGGATATGAGGGGTTAGCAGGAAAGTATAGTTGAGCCCTGGAGGTTGAGAGAACGTCACCTTCATGGTGACCTTTGTCAGTGTGGGGAATTGAACCTGCGCGATTGGCCTCCC